>NC_135315.1:0-341745 GCF_048772815.1 Callospermophilus lateralis | reverse complement strand
GTCACTGTGGCCTCCCGGGGGCCCCCCAGTGGGTGGGGAGCTCTGTGCACGACGTGACCGGTAGAGGACAGTCGGGCTGGGGGTTGGGCAGGTGACGCAGCTCTGTGCTCCTTTCTAGTGTGTGTTCTGGTGGAGAAGCTGTCGCTTTCCAGAATGCCCTTCAGAGGTGACTCCGTGGTCGGTGAGTGCATCTCTTCCCAACGGGAGGCATGAGAATTTCTCCCGTGGCTGCTTCAGGTCGCAGTGAGGAGGGGCTGGGACAGATGTCAAAGGGCCGCAGTGGGAAGGTTCTGATTCTGGAGTCCCTGTCTCGAGCTTGTGCCAGCTCTGCCACCCCCCATAGACTGGGGGCCACCGCCAGGTGCCTCCTGGGCCCCTGGCCTGGCCCTGGCTGGCAGGCCGGGCAGTCCTGGTTCCAGCTGTTTTTCTGGCTGAATAGAAAAGCGTTTGTTGCCCCAGCTCCCTGGGTGTAGTTGGGCTGAGGGCTTAGGTTTGTGTGGGTGGCGGTTCCTTGAGGAAGAGACCCAAGGCACCTGCAGCCTCGCTGGCAAGGTCAGGGTTCCCAGGTAGAGTCCCTGTTCTACAGCCTTGGGCGGGGCCTCTGCAGCCTGCAGGTCACTGCAGGCAGCTCGGGCTCCTCCCAGACCCCACCTCCCAAGGACTTGGCTCGTGGGTGCTGCTGCTCATAGGTCATCGTGTCTGTTGCCTCAACAGGTGGCTGGCAGTGGCTGATCGATGACACCCTGAGAAGTCTTCACCTCGTTTCCAGCCAGGCCAGACAGCAGATCAAGGTACGCTGGCCAGGCCTGTCGCCCTGCGGGGAAGGCAGCGCGCGTCATTGCCTGGAGGTGTTCTGGTGTGAGGGGGACGCACCTGTCACCAGGCTTGGGGTTCCAGTGCTCTCTGTGTCACTTACGACAAGGCGTGGAATGTGGCTGTTAGCTACCAGAACGTCATCTTTTTCTTGGTGTTTCTGTCCCTGCTGATGACACTTGCCTTCAAAAATTGTCCTGAGCCTGACAGTAACTGCTCGGGTGGGTCCTGCCTTCTGGGGGGCTGCGTAGTCAGGTGTGGAGACTGGGGCAGACCTGCCAGAGGGTTTTGTGGAGAGTATCTGCGTCCCAGCGTGTCCTAGGGCTGGGCCGTGGGTGTGTGGCTGGCGAGCTCTGGTCACTGAGGATGGGAGTGGGCTGTGTCGCTGTCCCTTGTGACCCGCAGCCTCCCTGTGTCCAACGTTGCCAGCAGGATGCCCTGTTTTCTCTTGTTCCCTAAATGGCTGTCGTTCGGCAGGGCCGAGCGGTCTTGCTGCTGGGGCTTGAGTGCCAGGTCTCTGTGCCTCAGTGTTGTCTGCAGTGACGCCTACACCGGCCCACCCAGCAGTAGTCAGGTGCTGGTGGACTCTGGTGGGCGCTCCATGGCCACCCGCCCAGCCTGTGTTCCGGGTGGCTTGACCGTCCTGCATGGCAGCCCCTGATGGCCCTGGCGCTGGTTTCTGAGGGGCTCGTGCAGCACAGCTGTGTCCCCTGGCCAGCACCCCTCCTGTTCTGACGTGCTGCGCTGGCTCTCCTGGAAAGGAGTCCACACCTGCATCACTGCGGCTGGGAGGGAAGACGACTGGGTGAGCCGTGGAGACGGCGGACTGGCTTGTGTGCAGGAAGCAGCTGCGCCTTCCACTCAGCCGGAGAAGCACTGGCCATCGAGCAGCAGGCTGCAGCAGCCAGGGGCTCTGGTGGGCTTTGCACAGCCCTGTGCCTGGACACTGTGGTGAGGGCTGCTCAGGTGGGCCCTGTCTGTTCTAGGATGCCGCGGTCACAGCCCTGGCCGCTCTCTGCTGTGAATACTACGTGAAGGAGCCAGGCGAGGCCTGTCCTGAAGCTCAGGGTACGTGGCGGGTGCCCCAGGCAGAGCTCTCTCCCCTCCCCCGCCGCCTGTCCCCTCCCTTCCCTCAGAGCTGCGTGTTCACACTGTGCTCCCGCTTGGCCAGCACTTCTCCTGTGCTCTCCCAGCCCGCTCGCGGGGCATCTCTGGGACGGTGCCTCAGCCCTGGGTGTGCTGCTGGCTCTGAAGGACCCCTCACGCCTGTGAGGGACATCCTTCCCACAGCGCATCTCTATTCCTAGCAAATAAAAACGGAGTGTCCGGCTCATGGGCCGTGCGCACAGCCCTCCTGACCACCTTCCCACCTGCCTCACGGGCCTCAGGCGCTCTCAAGCCTTGAGGCCACATGTGGGTCCCCGGCCTGTCCTCACGCTCGTTCCTCCTGCAGAGGCGCTGATCCCGCAGTACCTGGCGGAGCTGCGCGGCCCCGAGGAGATGGCCCGCTGTGGCTTCTCCTCGGCCCTCGGCGCCCTCCCGGCCTTCCTCCTGAGAGGCCAGCTGCAGCAGGTGAGACCACCAAGCAGGAGGGGAGGGTGACCATTGTGCAGGGTGGGCCTGGGGCCTGGCCCTTGTTTGTGCCCCGCCCCGCTCTGGCCATGGCAGGGCTGGGTGGGGGCAGAAGCTGCCCTGCCTCTGGGAAGCGCAGGTAGCTCGTGGGTGGTCTGCTTCCTTTGGGGAAGGTGGTGGCAGCCTGTGTGGGGTGGAGCCGCGCTCTGCCCTGTTAGGGTGCTGGGCTCGCCGGCACCGTCGAGAGCCTCTTGTGCCTCAGTTACCCCGTGAGCCTCAGGCAGAAAGGCCCAGGTGCATCCGATGCCTGCCCCTGGGGCTGTGCCAGACCCTTGCCCCAGCCTCCGTGCTGGCCACCCCTCAGTGCCCTCTTCCCTTGTGGTCACGTTGCTCCTCCCGACACCCTGCCTAGTCCTCTCCCTGGGAGGGTCCGAGCATGGTGCAGGTTCAGCCTGCCCCAGCGGCCTCAGCCCGCTCAACTCTGCACTTCCTCCCCAGGTGACACACCCGTTGGCTCCTGTGTCCCTTCCCCACACCCCAGGTGTCCGTGCCCACCTGCTGTGCTCCCTCCTGTGCGCCCTGGGGCCCAAGCTTCAGGCGGCCTCTCTGCCTGCAGGACAGGCCCTGTCACTGCCACCTGGCTAGACCTCATCCTGGGGTCTATCTGACCTAGAGACGGAAGCAGTTGTCAGGCTTGAATTGGCACCATGGGGGGTGAGGCCCAGCCGGCAGGAGCCAGCAGCTGCACCTTCTCAGTCCCAGGCTGGAGCAGCAGAGACCGTGCCAGGCTGTGGAGGCCACGTGGTGCCAGGGGCAGGGCTTGGCAGCTGGGAGAGCTGGGGGCGCCCTCACGTTCTTCCTAAGCTGAGCTGAGAGGGTCGAGTCTCCCAGCTGCGCGGGAGGCGGTCCTGCTGCAGCCACCCGTCCGCCGGCCGGCCGTTGGCCTTGGAGGCCATGCGTTGTGGCTGAGGCTTCTGTTGCCCTCAGGTGCTCACAGGCCTGATGGCAGTCACCCGCTCCTCTCCCAAGGACGTGAGCTTTGCCGAGGCCAGGAGGGACGGTTTGAAGGCCATTGCAAGGTGAGCTGCACAGCAGCCAGGCGGATGTGCTGGGACCCCGTCTGCTCAGGGCTCACTCTGGCATTCTGAGTTCTTCCCCTGCAGAGCACATTTCCAGTTCTGGGGGCTAGGGGCAGCTGAGTGCTGCACAGCCGCGGTGATTGCTGGGCCATCCTGCGGTCAGCCTCCATCTGGGAGCTGGGGACTGAGGCCCAGGCCAGTGTCCGTGACCAGGTCGTGGTCCCTCTGGGCTGTGGGGCACGGGCCCAGCACGTGCCGGGCCTGGGGTCACGCCCAGCACAGAGCACCTGGGGACGGCGGGGAGGGGAACGCTCTGCTCAAGGCCTCAGCTTGAGGCTGCAGTGCTGCCTTCCCTCTGTCCTCCACAGCTGGGGACCCGTGTCCCCTCCGATGCTGAGCCAGGGTGGACAGTGGGAGGACGGTGGTCAGCCTCTCGGGGAAGGAGGCTGAGGCCTCTCTGCGCTGTCTGCTCAGGAAGGCTCATCAGGCCACTGTGACGGGAAGGACTGGCCACAGCTCTTGTGGGCCCATGGCTGGTCTTCATTTCAGAATCTGCCAGACCGTCGGTGTGAAAGCAGAGGGGCCCCCGGATGAAGCTGTGTGCAGGGAGAACGTCACCCAGGTGTACAGCACACTCCTGGACTGCATGAGCGACTACACCACGGACAGCCGGGGCGACGTGGGGTCCTGGTAAGGGGGCCCGCCTTGTGGTCTCTTGCTGCCGAGAGTGCTCAGCCTCTACTTTTGGGGGACTCCTGCCCGTCTCTCTTGTGCCTTCTCCCCCTGACCGAGGGGAAATTGGCCCCACACAGTGCTGCGTCCCACGCTGGCACCCCTTGGGTGTCTCCTGCTCCTGGTGGCGTTCATCTCCAGCCTAGCTCCTAGCTGGAGGTGCAGAAACAGGAGTGCCACCATCCTGTGAGAAAGGACCCCCTGTGGCCTCAGGAGGAGCCCTGTCCTTGGCTCCCGGCTGTGGCAGGACGTGGAGTTACAGATGTCCCATCTGGGAGAAGCTCCCACAGGGCGTCGCTAACCGAAGGGACCCTCGGCCGTTCACAAACCTGCGCCCTCAGTCCTGCTGGCCCTGTCGGGTCCGCGGCTGTGTGAACTGGCTGAAGGGCGTCTGCTCTTGGTGAGCCGCTGTGCTCGGAGCCAGTGAGCCAGTGAGCTGTGCTGGTCTGTTGGAGGCCAGGCGCCGCAGCTGGCTGGGGTCCCAGTGGCACCGTGAGGGCCGTGGCTTGTCTGTTGCCCGTTGCCGCCCTTGCTCACTCGGCTCTGCTCACTGACAGGTGTCCCCGCGGCCACGAGGCTGCAGCTGGGAGCCTGACCCTGGTGTGCGTCGTGCTGCGTCCTCACTGCTCAGACCCTAGTCTGGGTCTCCCCGTTTCCTGCTGGTTTTTCCTGCCGCCTCGAGCGCAGCTCCCGCCCTGGTGATGTGCTGGGCACTGCCGTTGGCCCTTCCCCCGCAGGGCTTTCCGAAGGGCCTTGCGTGAGCCCTCTTGGATGTGGGCAGGCCTCCCTGCACTGGCCTCCACAGCATCTGGGTCCTCCCAGACGTGGGAGGCTGGCGAGAGACCTCTGGGTATGGCTGCAGTGTGGCATTCCTGGGCAGCAGGGTAGATAGGCACTTTTGCAAATGTGGTGTGCCCTGGCAGTCTGACCCCTGAGCGGTACCTTCTGTGAGGTGGGGTCTGCCCCTGCTGGCTCTCCTGGGGCAGTGTCAGGCCTCCCGGAGGCCACGTGTGCTGCGGGGACCTGGCTGCATGCCGAAGCGTGGACTCTGCCATCCATAGGGGATGGCCCTGGCCGTAGCAGAGACAAGGCAGCTTCCTGCACAGAGCTGGGCCCTTCTCTGAGGCCCCTCCGGGCCTTACTCTGGGTGACTGGGCTCCTCCCTGCAGTGTGAACCAGAAGAAGGGCCACTTCTACCTGGTCCCCCCAGGATAAGACCCCTGCCTCTTGAGAGTCTGGCCTGTTTGACAGCAGCTTTGAGGGCTGAGAAGGGGGTCTTGTGTTCTCTGGGGGCCGCTGGGGCTGCCTTCCGGCAGAGCACAAGGGACGAGGGCTTCCCCTGCCCTGGCCTCCCCCAGAGGTGGCCTTCCCCAGAGGTGGCCTCCCCCAGAGGTGGCCTCCAGGGCCCACTCCTGCAGCCACACCTGCTGGTCTGGGCCTCTCACAGCCGCGAGCCCCTCCCTCCTTGTCCCTGTGGCGCACTGCTGCAGCGAGCGCCCCAGCCCCCTCAGTGGTCTGTCTGTAACCCGCCTCGCCTTCCTCATCTGGGCGCCGTGTTTTCAAGTGTTTCTCATAGTTTTCAACTGGACCCTTAGGCCCAGAGCCACATTGCCAGGGCTTTCTCCAGGCAGGCCACGTGGAGTGCGCGGGCTCCATGACAAAGGCTCACTGTGCCCTGGCTCCCGGGTGCAGCCTGGGGTGCCCTGCGCTCCACCAGGTCCCTGCCTGGGCCCATGGGCTGTGGGGCTCCAGCTGGGCCTCATTCCCAGGCCCTGCCCAGCAGACAGGCCCTCCTGGCCTCACCTGGCCTCGCAGCTCAGGGGCGGGGTGCTGTGGAGGGGCACAAAGGCCGCCCTCCCAGTCCCCCGCACACCTCGCGTCCCCCACACCTCCAGCAGACATGGGCCAAGTGGGAGCCACTCTGCGCGGGGGACGGGAGGCCCCCATGTTGGGAAGTCTGCCGGAAGCAGGTCAGCAGCTCCTCTGCGGGGCCTGCCTGCCACAGGCCCTGCTGGGCGAGTCCTGTCTGTCCTCATGTGCGAGAGGCAGACCCATCTTGTGGTGCCGGGTGCCCCTGAAGTGGGTGTCGCGGGCCCTGAGGGCCTGGCCCACGTGGGCTGCGAGAGGCCTGGTGAGTGCAGCTGGTGCAGCGGGGCTGGAGCCCAGTGGTACCTCACCTTCTGGGTCTCTCTGTCCTGCAGGGTCCGCGAGGCTGCCATGACCAGCCTGATGGAACTGACGCTTCTCCTAGCGCGAACTCAACCTTCGCTGATTGACGCCCACATGTGAGTGGCCAGGGGCCCCTGGGGCCGCCTGTGGGGCAGGCACCCTCTCAGATCCCATCTCGGTCCCTGTCCCGACCTCTACAGCCTGTGGCTCTTGTCCAGGGCCACTTCTACCTGGTCCCCCCAGGATAGACCTGCCTCTTGAGAGTCTGGCCTGTTTGACAGCAGCTTTGAGGGCTGAGGCAGGAGCCTCTGGCTTAGGGGCCCTGCAGTTGTTGCCCCCCCTGCCAGGACAGCCCCCGTCAACTCAGCCCCTGGCCCGGGCATTCCTGGTGGGGGCTGTGCTGCCCCCATCCTGCCCTCCTCGCCCACGGCCCACCCTGTGGTCCCCTTTTGTTCCCTCTACCCAGTAGCTCCTGTGGCATTCAGGGCAGGCGTGGTCTGTCCTCTGCGGCTTTCTCTGTCCCTGGCGGCTGTGCTGACGGGGCCCTCGGTTGGCAGGTGTGAGCGCCTCATGTGCTGCGTGGCCCAGCAGGCCAGCGAGAAGATCGACCGGTTCCGCGCCCACGCCTGCAGCGTGTTCGTGACGCTCCTGCACTTCGACAGCCCTCCCGTGCCTCATGTGCCTCACAGACAGGAGCTGGAGAGGCTGCTCCCCAGGTAGTGGAGGGCGCGGGCCCCGGGGCCCCTGTGGGCCTGGCCTCAAGCAGCTGCTCTCCTGCAGGTCCGACATGGCCTCCGTGAACTGGAACGCACCTTCCCAGGCCTTCCCCCACATCACCCAGCTGCTGGCACTGCCCACCTACCGCTACCACGTCCTGCTGGGGCTGGCCGTGTCGGTGGGAGGCCTGACAGAGTCCACGGTGAGCGGCGGGAGACAGCTCCTCTGGGACCCGGGCCGGTGCTGCCTTCTCTGCTGTGGCGCTCTGGGGACTGTGTGCTCCGGAGCAGGCGACCGGCTCTGTGCTGAGCCTGGGGCTGGTGGCCTTGGCCACCAGGGCAGATTCTGGAGAACCGCCCCCACCTGGTGAAGGGGGAGTGACGTCACGTGAAAGTGGCCAGGCTGTCACCACCTCTGGTGTAGCCCGGGGCCCGCTGTCATGTGGCTCTGCCACGGCCGCCCTGATGCCTTAGTGGCCTCTGGTGGCCTTGGCTGGCCTGGTGTGCTTCTGTAAAACGCAAGAGTGGTTTACAGCTTGGCGCTGGTGTGTAGCTGGGTGTCCTTCCCACGGGAGGGGTGGCTGGTCTCGACCCTCCCTGGGAAATGTGGCATGAGCCTAGTTCAGAGGACGTGGAAGGGCCTCTGCCCGACCTGGCTGCCGCAGGCCCGCCCCTCCCGCTCCAGACATGCCCACATGCAGCCGCCTCTCAAGGGGAGACCTTAAAACCAGTTGCAGAAACTTGTTCGCTGCAGGAGACCTCTTGCATGTCCCAGGGCCCACGTGGCCCTGTCACCACACTGTGGTCACACTTCAGACAGCCTGGCCAGCACCCCCAGGGTCCATACTCCCCAAGTTGGTCGGGGACACTGCGCTTGGCGGGTCACACACGCTGCTGCTCATCTTGTGCTGTGTTCCCCTCCTGGGTCTGGCTGATGCCTCGCCGCCCTAGGGGTCGCGTCCCCACACGCTGTCCACTTCCACCATGCCAGAAGGCTCGGCTGGCAGCCCTGGGCATCCTTCCTCACCTGCCTTCTCCGCGGCCTTGGAGCTGAGCTGGCAAACAGGCCCTGCTCTCGCTGTGCTCTGCTCCACTCGGGGACAGTCCCGTTGGCCCTGGGTCTGCCTCTGGGACCTGTATCTGATCTGCACATGCGGTGACCTGGGCTCCCAGGGCCTGTGGCTGATCTGTGGACTCATGCCACAGGTGCTGAATGCATAAGCACGTCAGGGTGGCCAAGCTGTGCTGTCCACAGGGCCTGTCCTGGACGTGCGCACAGTGGCCCACGCCCAAGGCCACAGTAACCTTCTACAGGACCCTCACGTCTCTGGTGGAGTTGCCCCGATGGTTGGCAACGTCTGCACTCACTGCTGCACGGCCAGCCTGGGTGGCAGGTGGACCTGGCCGTGCTGCCTGACCCCCTCTCCATCTTGCAGGTCAGATATTCCACGCAGAGCCTCTTGGAGTACATGAAGGGGATTCAGAAGGATCCAGAGGCTTTGGGGAGCTTCAGTAAAACCCTCCTGCAGGTCTTTGAGAATAACCTCCTGAACGACCGGTGAGTGGCGCCCTGTCCACCCTGCTTCTACAGGGCCAGGGCCTCCTGGGCCCATCTGGTCTCCAAGCCCTAACCCCACAGTTTGGGCAGGGAATTGACCATTTTTGTGTGCACTCAAGTAAAGGTAACTTAAGCAAAGTGCTGGGTGACATGGAACATGCCCAGGGTGTTCCCGTGACAGCTCCCTACCGTGGGGAGTCCCGGCAAGGCTTCTTCCTGCAAGCAGCTGGTCCTGGCTTTCCGGCAGTGGCCTTTGCATAGGCCAGGGGAGGCCCCGTACCCCTTGACCTCAGGGTGGAAGTGCTCTGTGGCTGGGGAAGCCTCCAGGCCTCGCCCGCAGATTCAGCAGTTGGCCTCCCTGCCTCCTGTTTGTGGACGGCCCTGTAGAGGTGCAAGGTGCAAGAGGCAACCAGCCTGTGGCTGCAGAGCCCCCTCCTCAGGTTTTTTCTGCCCTGCTGCCCGTCTGCCTCAGAGTCTGCAGGCACAGAAGCTGAACTTGTGCTTTGTGTTTTGTTGGAATGGAACCAGGAGGACCTGCCTTCTTTGGTCAGTGTAGTTACCGAGGGGCTCCCACTCCTTGATTCTAGGCTGTCCATGGGCATCGTGGCTGGCTGAAGATAGCCGCTGGAAGCACACAGGGACGGGGTGGCTCACGGCCCCCTCCTGGGCAGAAGCAGCGTAGGGCTGGTTGTGTGTGGTGCGTGCTGCCGGCGTGTTCCAGGGCCGGGTGCAGCGTCCTGGGCCTGTGAGGCCCTGTTGCTCCCTGCCCCGTGGGACCTGGTGGGCAGCTGCCAGCACAGGGTGCGGTCAGCCTGCCTGGGCCTCGGCAGCCCTCCCTGACAGCCTCCCCTCCCCACAGGGTGTCGGTGGCACTGCTGAAGATGCTGGACCAGGTGCTGGCCAACGGGTGCTTCGACATCTTCACCACAGAGGAGAAGTGAGTGCGCTGGCCGTGGCCTCCTGCCGAGCCGCTCACCAGCCTCCTGCTGTGGCCTTGCATGTGTGGCCTTCCTGCCTCAGCCTCACGAGCAGCTGGGGTCACTGGCTGCCGCTGCCCCTGGGTGGCTCAGGATCCAGGCAGTCGCCTTCCAGGGTGATGAGGTCAGCTCTGTACAGACTGGACATGGTCAGCAAGCATGAGGAGGGTGTGGCTGGCGTTGGTTGCGCCTCACTGCACAGCGGGTTGCTGGGTGGCACGTGAGTGGAGACTTCAGGGTGACAGCAGCCTCGCCCTCCACTGCCCTTCCCAGGTCAGAAAAGTGCGCAGCAGGGCGGCCCGGGACAGAGATGCGGGCCGAGGGGCTCATCAGACCCACCCAGACGGGGGACCCAGGAGGCAGAGCCCCAGGGGAATCCTTAGGGCACCAGCAGCTTGTGAGCCCCTGGGGTTGCCAGAGATGACCCCACCTGGCCATAGACCAGGACAGCCCTGATGGAGGACGTGGAGTGCCTGTGGTCGGAGGTTCTGCACAGGGACACAGCAGAGCCCGGGAGAGGAGCGGTCAGGGGTGTCCCAGAGGGACTTGCTCCCAGCATGACAGCTCTCAGTTCCCAGGGGCACCTCAGTGGGCTGAGGCTACGTTGGAAGGAGTGGTCAGGGTGGTGGGCAGTGCTGTTCACAGGGCCAGCAGTATTCCTGGACCAGGCTGGCCCTGAAGGGCAGTGGCCTGGAGCTGGGCTCACTGGGCAGCGTTCGGGCCTCCCTCTGCTGGGGACACCCTGAGGGCCTTGCTCTGTGCTGGTGCCTGGGCAGGATCTGCCACTGCAGTGGTCACTGGGGTCAGTGGCCACATCCTGATCACGTATAGGAGCACCGTGGCAGCAGCAGTTTGCTGGGGCAGTGGGCCTCCTCGTCCCTGCACCTGGGAGTGAGCCAGCTCTGCTGCCTGGCTCCAAGGCTGCCTTGGCACGCGGCTCATGCCCCGGTCCCTCCAGAGCGCCCTGTTTCCTTGCAGCCACCCCTTCTGCGTGAAGCTGCTCGCACTGTGTAAGGAAGAGATCAGGAAGTCGAAGGACATCCAGAAGCTTCTGTCAAGCATCGCGGTGTGAGTCCTCAGATCTGGCCGGGGATGGCTGTGGGAGAGCGTGGTGGCTGCGGGTGGCCTGGCCGTCCAGCCTCAGGCTCCGTTGTCTGAGGCAGTCAGAAGGCAGGCTGCCTGTGCTGGTCAGCAGGGTCGTCGCGGGGTCCCGCCAGAGCGGGCGAGCCTCAGCTGCTCTCTGGGCTCCCACAGGCTCTGCGGGATGGTGCAGTTCTGTGGTGACGTGAGGAAGAAGGTCCTCCTGCAGCTGTCCCTCCTGCTGTGCCACCCGTTCCCCGTGGTGAGTGTCCCTCGTCCTGTTCTCTGCCTGTGGACCCAGACCTTCGTCTTGGGGACGAGCGCTGGCTCTGACTTCAGCGAGAGGGCTTAGGATGGAGGCGCCCTCCAGTGCCACCGTGAGCAGTGACTCGGGGGCCAGGGGAGGGGGTGCTCCAGTTCAAGGCCAGCTTGGGCTGTGAGCAGGACCCTGTCTCAAAAGGGGCTGGCGATGTGGCCCCAGTGGTGAGCATTTGCCTACCACATGCACGGCCCTGGGCCCATCCCCAGCACCACAGGAAGAAGAAATGCAAAACAGAGGAAAGGTCAGTGGAGTGGACAAAGGGGAGGGAGGAGGGAGGGAAAGGGAAGAACAGGAATGAATCCCACTGGACCTTCGTACATACGCAAGAACATGCCACAGAGAGTCCCACACCAGGTGTGTCTGTGGGATGCTAATTAAAAAAAATGGCGTATAAAAATACACATGCAGATACGTCAGAGAGGTCAGCAGAGGAGGGGAAGTGCGGGGCCTGGGTCAGTGTGAATCATCTCCCTGCTCCTGTGATTCTGTCAAAACGTGGCTCAGCGGTAGAGCACTTGCCCAGCACGTGCGAGGCCCTGGGTTCAGTCCTAGCACCGCATAAAGATCAGTCAATAAATGTCCAGCTACAGCTGAAAAAGACAGGCGGGTCGTGCCAGGCTCTGCTGGAGGAGACAGCGGCCAGGCTGCCCTGCGCTGGGCCCCAGCCTGCGCCGGGCGGCCGGGGTCTCTGCACCAGGCTCCCTGGCAGCGTGGTGCCTTCTCCCTCTGACCTGCACCCTCCCCGCCCAGATCCGGAAGGCCACAGCGAGCCGGGTCTACGAGATGGTGCTCACCTACAGTGACGTGGTGGCTGCAGACGTCCTGGACGAGGTCATGGCCGTGCTCAGCGACACAGCCTGGTGAGTGCCTCCTCCCTCCTGCCCCGCGTCCCCCGCCTCCCGCCAGCCTCGACGGGACACTCCTGGGACTCAGGTGGCAGAGGGTCTCTGTGAGCTTGTTCCTTCCAGCTACACTTCCCTGTGCGGGTTGGGGTCGCTGAAGCCTTGCTGGTGGGCGTCTGGCTGTCTCTGTGCCTGTCCCTGGGCCTGCCGGGCCCTGCACTGCACCTCCCCACCCACCGCGGCTCCTGCAGGTTTGACAGGACAGACCTCTAAGGACATGCCCCAGGTCGGAGGGGCAGGGCCTGGGTGCCACTCCACAGTGGGCTCTTGCTATTCCTGACTTCTTAAAAACACCGAGGCACGTTTGGGTCAGGATCTAAGCAGCTTGAGGAGGGGCAGTGAAGAGGAGTGGCTGAGGCTGCTCCTGCCCGGCCCAGGGAGAGCTTAGGAAAGGTTCCAGAGGGTCTGAAATGACTCGCTTCCTCACAGTCTTGCTGAACGTCATGGGCACTCAGTTAAAGCGGTAAACAGCTGGATTCAGACACAGCTTGACCGTCCTGGGGACAGACCTGTGTCCTCACCCACCTCCGTGTGACCCTGGTCTGGGCGGGAGGTGGCCTGGGGCTGAGCAGAGCCTGCTTGTGTGGGCGCCTTTCTGCCTCCTGCTGCAGCCACGATTCCCCTGGGTGGCTGTTTCAGGGCGGGTGTCTTTTCCTGATCTCCACTTGGCCCAAGGTGGACAGGTCTGCTGAGACCTGAGTCTGGTGTGGACCTGTATTCCCGTGGTCAGGGCTCAGGGCTGCCTCTCCTCTGCAGGGACGCAGCCCTCCCGGTCGTGAGAGAGCAGCGGAATCGCCTCTGTGACCTCCTTGGTGTGCCCAGACCCCAGCTCGTCTCCAAGGTAAGCCCTCTCTCACTCCCGCCACCTGGGGACGCAGCCCTGTGCTGCCCGCCACGCCGAGCCCTCACTCCAGGATGTTCAAGTCTTCCAGTCAGGGTCAGCTTCCTTGGGTGGCGTGTGCACACGGCCCGCCCTGCCTGGTCCTGCTGACGTGCTGCAGTGGCCTGCTCCCCTCCCACAGGCAGGTCCTGTGTCCTTGTCCAGTCTGAGCCACACAGGCCTGCTGTGGTGGTGCCAGGTCTCAGGACTCGCATGGACGGTCCCTTCTTCTCACAGAGCCTTCTATGGGGGCCGCCTCCCTGGACGTCTGCCCTTCTGGGGTTTCTCGGGCCCCTCCTGGCTCTGCAGTGCTGCCCTGGGCCACACACCCTCGCTCCTGCTCGCTGAGCTCCCCGGCCTGCGGTGGTGCATCCGCAGGCTCCGCTCCCTGGGGCAGCGGGGCCATGGAGGTTCCAGGAGGCCCCAGGATCATAAGTTCAAGACCAGCCTGGGAACTTAGTGAGACCCTGTCTTGGAATAAACCGTGAAAAAGGCTGAGGATGCGGCTTGTGGTGAAGCAGCCCAGGGCTCAGTCCTAGGACTAAGAAAGCCCAGACCTCTTCGATGCCCTTTCCCAGCCGCGAGGCTGTCTGGCTGGGGGGCTGGGGTGAGGTCGGCCCCGGCCTGCAGCCTGCGACTCGCTGTTGCCGGGCGCGGCTCGGCTCTGCCCGGCTGCTCTGTCTCCTGCTCAGCGATCTCTGCGTGGACGGTCCTTCCCACTGCCTTGCCCAGGTGTGGTCTTCACCCTGGCGTCTTCTGCGCCCCCCACAGCCCCAGGCAGTGATCTCGGGTCGCTGACGGCCGAGCACAGCGACTTGCTTTCACCCGAGCAGCTTTTGTGGAGCAGATGGAGTGAGCCTGTGACCGGGCGTCTCCACGTGCTGTCTCAGGCCTTCGCTGTCGCGTGTTGTGAGAGCTCCGTGGCCCTGCCACTCCTTACTGTGTCAGCCTGTGGGACCAGGCGTGTCCTTATGGAACCTTGACTTGTGAGGTCCGCCGCCCCTCGTTGTGCAGCCCCCATGTACACGCTCTGCCTCTTCCAGTCCAGCTGAGACGGACCAGCTTAGTCCCGCTGTCCGTCCGCCATCTTGGTTTCCCGTTGGACCCTCTGACCTGACGTCTCTCCTCTCGTCTGCGGACCCCGTGCCACCCTGCACGGGCTCCAGCTCTTCTCTCTGTGCTCAGCCTGGAGACCGGACTCTGCCGACGCGTTGCAGGCTGAAGGGTCACCTGGGTTGTGGCATTGGCATGCTGCCACCTGACCCGTCTTGTGGCTTCTCTGGACTCGGGTCTCCAGCTGCACAGGACCCTGCTTGGTGCTGGCTGCCCTGCCACCAGGCCCTCTCAGCCTCCCTGCCTCCTTCTCAGTGGCCTGTCTCTCCCAACACACTGGTGTCCTCTGTGTCCCCTGGTGGGCACCTGTCCCCATAAGATCTTCTTCCTCCCCTTCCTTCCCCGCTCGGGGCCCAGCGGGAGCACTCTCAGGCACGTAGTGCCACACGGCCGGCCTCCAAGTGGGCCTCGCAGGTACACAGGCCGTGCTGTGGCTGGTGCCTCCGGCCTTCTCGTGTGCCAAGGCTGAGCCCAGTGCCAGCCTTCTGTGTCGAGTGTGCCCTGCCGTCCCTTCAGGCACACGTCAGCCTGGCAGCTGCCCTCCAGGGCTCAGGCTCAGGGTCTGGGGAAGTGTCTCCTGCCACCTGTTTTTGTCCTCCAGAGGCCCAGGGTGGACGGGGAGATGGGGCTGGACAGCCTGACACGGTGTCTCTCTCCTGCAGCCCGGTGCCTGTTGAACCAGTCCTGAGAGCCCTTGGGGCTGTGCAGGGGGGAGGAGCTGCCCATGGCACGTTGCTGCCCGTCCACCGAGGGACGGCACCTGGGTTGCTGAAGCCGTCACCAGATGTGCTCTTCACGTGCGGCTGTGCCGGTGGCCTGGCTGCCTGCTTCTGCCTCCATGGAACAAGCCTGCTTCCCATAAAATCATGTACCAAGCCACTCCCTGTCTGTCTGTCTCTGGAAACGGGGTTGTGGCTGCACCCCAGGGGCTCCCCTGCACTCTGGAGACGGGGCTGTGGCTGCACCCCAGGGGTTTCTGTGCTCAGATACGCGGGTGCAAGTGGCCGGCGAGTGGGGCCAACACTGCAGGGAGCAGGAAGCTGAGACTGGATGGGTGGTGGGAGCAGAGTTGCAGGCACCCCACGTCAGCGCTGAGGCCTCCAGGAGCCCCGTTGCACCAGGCCACCTTTGTTGGTGTTGCTGTTGGCCACCGGACCTGTGGGTGGGGAGCTCCATGTCCTTATGCTCTAGACAGTGGGCCACCTGCTGCCCGCTGGGCCCTGGCTTTCACTCCTTCCCCACCTGACAGGTGCCTCCCTCCTGCTCTGGACAAGGCCAGTCAAGGTCTCAGGAGGGCCCTATGACCAGGCCCTGCTGCATCCGTAAGGCCCTGCCATCCCGCCAGACAGAGCACACACTGCCCAAGGGGACAGTGACACACTGAAGCCCAGAGACGGTCACTTGCCCTGGGACCCATCAAAGTCACAGCATTCCTTCTAGTCTGACTCTGCCACCCAAGGAAAGGCCATCGCCCTGGGCAGCCAGCTCTGCTGTCCCAGACCCCAGGCCCAGGCACTTATCCTCACCAGAGGCCTGGGGTCCCCTCCCCTGTGCAGCAGCAGTTTCTGGAGCCTTCCTGGGTCCGGGACACCCTCCTGTCATCCTCATGACAGCCGTGTGGCCAGTGGCCAGCGGAGTGGGCAGTGGGCAGCATGCCGGTGTCTCAGGGAAGGGATCAGGAGGGCCTCTCCACAGGGCATACATGAGCAGGAGTCCACATGGACATGTCCAGTGCAGAGAGGTGCCTGACTCTGGGGTGGAGCCAGCCCTGAGTCCAAAGAGCAGCCAGAGCCAGCACGCTGGGCGGGAGGGCGGGGCCAGCGGCACCCACCTGTTCCAGCCAGAGAGCCACCAGATGCCAGGGCTCCTGCCAAGGTGTCCACTGTGAGGTTTGGTTTTGACAGGTGAGGGGACAGATTTGGGGCCCTGGGCCAGACAAGCCATGTCCTCAGCTGTAGGTGGACACAGCGGGGTTTTCGGAGGAGCAGCAGGACCTGCATGTGCCTCTGCTGTGTGGTGGAGGGTGCACCCTCCCTGTGGGGCCCTGCCCACCCCGAGCTCCACGCTGGACTGGGAAGCCGGCCGAGTCCTCCTGAGCAGTGCTCCGGGGCAGAGGTGCATGCAGACCTCAAGCAGGCCGAGTGCCACAGAGAAGGGTGGGCAGGAGACCAGGCGTCACTGGCTGCTCTCGCAGGGTAGAGGCAGAAGCCTGGTGCGGCTGCCAGGCCGAGGCTGAGCGGGCACGCTGGAGAAGCAAGGCAGGAATCGAGGCCAGCGATGGAGACGGGCCTCGGGAAGGGCTCTGAGAAGTGAAGGCCAGCGCTCAGGCGGGTTAAGCAGCCAGCTGGATGCAGCTGGGACTGGGATGCGTGTCCATCTGTGTGATGGGGTCTCAGGAGGCAATGCAGGGTTTCATCCTCCGAGGGATGGAGTCAGATGTGGTGCATGGAGCTGAGACGCTGTGGGGAGACCATGAGGCCACCCCGGGTCTGAGCAGTGACACTACACCCGTGGAACAGGGGTCTGCAGCAAGCCATGGGCACAGTGCGGCTTGTTCAAGAAGATAGGAGGGCTGTGCAGGGTATGCCAGGGGTGGGGTTTTCTAAATTTGAAGAATGAAATCCACAGACTCAAGTGAGGGCAAAGTAACAGGGTTTATTAGAGCAACACGGAGAAAGCAGGGGTCCTGGAGAGTGCCGTGGGCCAGGGGTGTGTGTGCGTCTTCAGGGTCAGGGGAGCTGGCCCCCAGCCCAGCCCTGCCAAGGCACTCGGTGTCCACCTGCTGCATAGAGACGTGCCCTGGGGCCCCGCTTCCTGCCTGCCCACTTCAGCCCTGTCTCCCACCTCAGCAGTGTGCTGGAGGCCCTGGTGACATGGCTCTGCCTCCTGGTACCTGCCCCCAGCGGCAGGCCAGCTCAAGGCACCCTGTGCTGACGTGGGGCGCAGTGAGTGAGCACTGGGCCAATGTGGACGCACAGCAGCGGAGCAGCAGGCTGGCTGCCAGGAGGGAGCAGGCACAGGACACAGCACCAGCGCAGGGAAGGCAGGGGTGGTGACATGCTGGTGGGAGCCCAGGCCTGCCTGAGGGTGCAGGAAAGGCAGGCAGAGCCCCGGGGGCACCCTGAGTCCACAGAGAGCCAGGCCAGTGCTGCTGACCCATGCCCCTGATGGCCACAGTCCAGCGTCCACTTGTGTCCTGGAGTGCATGGCTGCAGTGAAGGTGAGGATGAGCTTGTGGGGGCATGGGAGTGAGCAGAGGCTGGCCTGGTGGACATGGCAGAACCCAGGCTGTGCGAGGCTCCGGGACAACGGAGAGGTCAGTGACGGCCGACACACATCAGCCAAGTGCTGGACAGGTTCCCCGGTGTCCCTGAGGGCCTCTGAGGCCTGGAGTCCGTCAGAAGGCAGGCTGGACGTCAGCAGCCAAGGAGGCCATGATTTGGTCCTGGAGCCTGAGGGTGCTCCGCTGAGACCACACTAGGGCAGCGGCCATGGCTGTCAGCTGAAATGCACAAAGTCCCGGCCCTCCTGCAGCCGCAGCGACCTGAGGTTCTCTTCAAACTCACCCCCGGTGAGGTCCTGTGGGGGGGCGGCAGGTGTGGCTCAGTCAGGCCTCCCCCTGCTTCTTATAGACCCACCCACTGGGTCTGTGTTGCCTGGACCCGCCTGACAGGTGGTCCACTGTGAACTTCTGCTCCTCTGCTAACAGGGCTGGGGCTCAAGGGAACCAAGCGCCAGGGAGGGAACAGCGGCTCTGCCCGTCACCATTAGGGTGAGATTCTCTGGGGTGTCCTTGCCATCTGGTCTGGCCTTGGCCCCTCTACACAAGGCCCCTCTCTAGTTGCCCCCAGGGGACTCAGCTGCCCCTAGTCGTCCAGACCTGCCTTCCCATGTGACCCTGTCCCAGGAGCGTCACACCCCGAGCCCTTCCTGCTGACCTCCTCTGCCCCAGCCCATCCCAACCACAGAGCAGGGGCCACAGCCCTGGGTCCCCCCCCCATGCCTCCCGTTTCAGGCATGGGAGCCCCCACAAGGGCAGCTTGCTGAAGAACCTGTTCCTGTCCTCGGCCTGGTGCAGAGATGCCTGTCCCACAGAGGGCCTGGTGACTGCAGTGAGCCAGGGACCCAGTGCCCAGCCTGGTTTCAGAGCCTCCCCAAGCTGCCTGTGTCTGGCCTGCGGGTCCTCTGCCTGCCACCACTGGGTGTCACCCAGAAAAGCCACCCCACGCCCTGGGAGGAACAGCGGGTGCAGCCGCTCGCGCAGACCAGTGGGGAGGACCCGGAGCGTCCCAGCTGTTGGTCTGAGGCCAGTGGCAAGCAGACATGGTTCAGGAAGGACACTGCAGTCGGCCAGGTGCCAGGCACGGGCTCCCTGGCTCAGCCTCCGCCAACACTGAGAGGGCGGGCAGACCCAGGCGGGCAGCAGCAACCTGATGGCCTCCGCCCTGCAGTGAGGCACGCTCTGCGGGGATGACCATGCACTTGTACATGGGAGAGGCCTCCTGCGCAGGACACTCGGCTCCTGAGATGGGCGGGCACTGGGAAGACTTGGTGTCCAGTGGCCTGTCTCGGCCCCAGCAGGAAGCTGACACCACTGTGGCACGGCCGGGGGGGTGGATAAGGGACTGCTGGGGACCTGCCTGGGCCAGGAAATGAGCCCATGTCCTCGACAGGTGTGGGGCCATGCTCAGCTCTGCTGAGTCGGCCTTGGACCCAAGAGCAGAGCACCTCCTGTGCCCACACCACAGAGACCCAGATGGCCAGAGCCCTGGCTCTGCTGCAGGGACGGGGGCAGCACAGCAGCTCTGTGGGCTCGAGGGCCAGGATGGCACCCAGCAGGGACTGGCGGCTCCTCAGACGGCCCCCCTGCCCTCAGCCCCAGGGTAGTGACCACAGCCTCCGCCCAGCCTAGAGGTTCAAAACTGCTGGGCAGGCTGGGCTTAAAACGAGGGCAGCAGCCCAGCACTCACCAGCTTCACACAGAGGACGAAGGGTGGCCGGGCAGCTCTGAAGTGCAGGACAGGAACACGCGGCTTGGGCCTTTCCTGGAAGGAGACCACAGTCACGCTGGTCACTCAAGGGAAGGCCCCTGCGGCCTGTGCCAGCCGTGGCCCTCTGCCCAGAGCCGCACTGGCTCAGCTGACAGATGTGCACCTCGGACCCTGGGGCAGGACACCGGCTGGGGGCACACTGGTCCTCGGGGCCCAGTGGAGTCCCGGGAGGAGGGCCCTGGGCCGTCCTTGGGCCCAGGGTGGAGTGGGCTGCCCCTGCCTGCCACGCAGCCCACACACCTGAGCCTCCTCGTAGCAGTAGAAGCCTTTCCTGATCTTGTTCTCGTCCACGTCACAGAAGGCCACCACCTGGGGATGGGCATTCTGGGTGGCTCAGGCAGAGCAGGGAGGAGCCGGGGCTGGGGACAAGGGGCTGGGGAGGCAGCACCCACCTTGCAGCGGCTGGCAGCCGTGAGGCTGCGGTACAGCCTGCGTCCCTGCTTGCCTGCGTTCCAGATGGTGAAGGACGCCCACTGGGGCAGGGCCCACTCCTCCAGGAAGCAGACACGGTGGGTCCAGATGGTCGTCCTGGGAAGCAGGGGTGGCCAGGGCCGGCTGGGTGCCCTGGGGATGGGCACCTCCTGGCCTGCCGCCTCCCACAGCCCGAGGTCCTGGGAGCCACCTCGGGCTCACCGCCCTAGGGAAGGCTGGGGGCCACCCAGGCCGGCCTGGCCTCTGGGTAGCTCAGCCCACCTCTGTGGTGGCTTCAGGAGCTTCAGGACAGTGGACCCCCTGACCTGATCCCATTCCCAGAAAAGCCGCTGTGCAGAAGGAAACCGTGGCCACACCTGGAAGCTACCTGTGCCTTAGGCCACTTGCCTAGAGAGCAGGAATCTGGGGTTTCCCCGCCTGAACCAGAGTCCCTCCATGGACGCGCAGACCGGGCCGCCAGGCAGAGCTGCACCCTCAGCCACGTCTCCCCACCTCCCTGGTCCCCAAGCACCTTGGGGCCACACGCCACACTGGTGCTCAGAGCCACCTCAGGACAGCTGTCTGCGGTCACGCCCTGCCCTGGCCCTCGGGCCCCTTCCCTACTGTCGGCTCTCACCCCAATCAGATCCGTGGGCTGCTCCTCATCTGCTCTGGGCACCTGCCATCCTTTGCCACGTGCTCTCTGGCCTGGCTCCCAGTGCAGCCCCTCACCCTGCGGCCTCCTCGGCCTTCTCTCTCAGTCTTTGCGGAACACATACCCCGACGTTCACGCACGTAAAGGGCGAGGTGCGCATCGCCTCTTAACACCCACAAGAAGATGGGAGCAAGAGGACCTGCGACTGCCTGGCACGAGGCTACCATGCACCTGGTGACTGGCAGGTGACAAAGGTGGGGAGGCGGTGCAGCCTCCGCTGTTCAAGGAAGACACGGCTCACTCACGGCAGCCGCCTCAGGGGAGGGGTGACCTGTCGGCACCATCTGCATCAGCAAGCAGAGGTGCAGCCCCCACAGAGGACCCAGGTGACAGGACCCCAGGCCTTGGTCTGCCCTGGTCTGTGTATGCAGCAGTGGCATAATACCTGACTCTAGCATAACACCAAGAAACGTGTCCAGCTCAGACAGGTCCGTGCCCACATCACGTGATCGAAGAGGGCCTGGGCAAGGCCCGAGCCAGCTCCCAGGCACCGTGATGAGGACTGGCCCGTCTCAATGCCGTGGCCAACAGGAGAGACCCGCGAGGATGAGCATCGGCTCAGGGCAGCACTGGCTCCAGAGTCAGCACACTTTCCTCCTGACCACGACTCCCGCTGGTCACGGATGCCGAGTGGCGTTTGTGGAGACCATTCCTGGTATGATGCAGGGAGGGTCCAGGAAGCTTTGCGGAGCAGACTCTTCAGCAAGCCCAGGTAATAATTAAACCCGTGCCCCATGAGCTGCTGCTCACACTCAAAGACTTTAATCCCACACAGAAACCTGCATTAGGTCACTTATTTTGTGTTGTGGGTGGCCAAGCCTTACGTGGCAAAATCCAGAGTCTTGTACACAAAGGCCTCGCCATGGGCACAGGATGAGGCCTGGGCAGCCCTGCCTGATGGCGCCTGTGGCTGGGCATGCAGGCCCCACCCACGTGTGGGCCTCACAGACCCACCTCCAAGGCAGCACCGCCGCCCGTGGCTGTGGGCCGTGTGTGACCGAGTGGTCACACGGGAGTGCTCAGAACCGCCCTGGCTACCCCCATGCGCTGCGGAAGGCACATTCTCCACTCAGATTGGCTCCTGTGTGGACAGGAGGGCTCTTGGCGGAGCAGCTGCTCTCGGGTGGACAGCGTGTGGTTTTTGAGCAGCACGTGTGCACATTCCGCAGCCACCGAGAGGGACTGCAGCCCTGCCCCTTTTTTTTTGCTGGAGGGTGGTAGGCCCAGGAGGTCTGCTGGTGCCCAGCGTCTCCCCAGCCCCCTGGTCACAGCCTGTTTGTTGCTAAGCAGACACCATCTCAGCAGACCCTGCCATCCTCCCGAAGGCACACGTGGGGCAGTCCCAAAGTGTTCTTGGCTTTTTTTTTTTTTTGCAGTGAGGGACCCAGGGCCTGGTAAATGAGGCAGGCACTGCACCCCCAGCCGCACCCCAGTTCAAGTGTTGACAGCAATGTGCCGGGGAGTGTCCACGTCTCCACGTGGGCCCACCACAGGAAGGCGCCAATGTGGTCAGTTATATAGCATCCAGCAGCTCTGCAAACAGCACATGCCTCCTTACTGCTGAGTGTCCTGGCCAATGCTCGGGGAGGCAGTGCCCCTCCAGCCTGTCCACAGCCCGCCCAGCAGTGCATGTGGTCTTGAGTCTGAGGCCGTGACCACTCGGATTGTGCCTGTGGGCTGCCGTGTCTGCCGCATACTTAGCTTGTGGGGTTCTCTGCTGGGTGCGTGGACTGGGGGTCTCCTTGCAAGCTTTAGTGTGCCCGTTTATTTATTTATTTATTTTGTCTTGTTCTTTTCCATCTTGAAGAGACGTGACTCACTGTGCTGCGCAGGCTGGTCTTGAACTTCTGGACTCAAGTGACCGTCCCACCGGTGCCTCCCAAGAAGCTGGGACTGTAGCTGTGCAGGCTCGCACGCCTAGCGGGTGGCGCTGAGGGTCTCTGTGCACTGGGCACCTGCTCTGCACTGATGGCACATCAAGAGTGACTTTGATCGTGACGGTGTGCAGCTTGCCCGTTCTGAGACAGCCGCCCTGCCGTCTTGGCGAAGGCCTGCAGCTCCTCCAGCACTGTCTCGATCGCCTGTGATTCCAGGGGTGGGTTCCTCCCTCACAGGGACACCACGCGCCCCGTGAGCAGACCCCCGTGTGGGGGCTGGTGCCTCCTCGTGGTGGCCAGGCTCACCTGTGCTTGCCCTGCACCTTGCTGACTGCTGCAGCTTCGCCAGGAGCCCTGGCTCTTCTTCTCGAGACTTGGTCAGCCATTCTGGGTCCTGTGCATTTCCACATGAAGTTCAGAACCTGCCTGGCTCCCAGGAGTGGTGGGCTGCACATCTGCCGGCCCCCGTCGCTCCCAGCCCTCCCCAGGTGCCTGCGCTGGCCACTCCCTTCTCGGTGCAGAGGAGGTGTGGGCCTCGCGTGCCGTCTTTGAGCCCCGTGCACCGCACAGCCGCACTGTCCACCAGTCTGGGCAGACGGGGGCTGGCCTGCCTCCTGAAGCTCTGGTCCCGACGTCCCCGGGTGCTAGTCCTACCCACGTGCTAACCTGTCCTCTGTCCTCTGACTGTCCTGCCCTGCAAGCTGAGGTGGCAGCCAGGCCACATAGCCTTGGCCGCTCGCAGCTCAGCAGGTGAGTGCTCAGACCTGGCCACAGGTGGTCTTGCTGGTTTTATTTCCAGTGGTGACTCTCGGTTGTGCTGACCTGCCCTAGGTCCCTGCTCCTCTTGCTGTCCCTCGGTGACTCCCTGTTCAGGGTACTTGCCGCTCACTGTCCTCCTTCGTGAATGAGCCTTTGAGGCCAAGGTGGCGCTGTGTGCAGGACTCATTGCTTCTAGTTTTTTCTAATTTCCTTTTGATTTTTTTCCTTGGCTGCCTAATTTCCAAATATTTTGGGTTTACACGAAGTCATAGTGATTGCTAACCGGATTCTGTGTGGTTGCTGTAGCCCCAAGTCTACGTCTTGTCAAAACCTCGTGTTGAAACCCTCTCCAGGTGGCATTAGGACATGGGGCCTCTGGTGGCACTAGGAGCACGTGTCCTCGTGACAGTTCCCTAGGAACTGCAGGGAGCCCCGTCCAAACCATGCCTGCCCAGCCATGGAGCCAGAGCAGTGCCAGGCCATGAGCCCCTAGCCCGTGTGTCCTGCTTCCAAGGCCACCCACAACCCAGCCCTTTGAGACCCAAGCCCGTGACTTTGCCCCGTAGCTCTCCTTACGGGGGCTCACTTAGGCCTGGTGGTCAGCAGGTCTTCAGAGGGTCACATGGGAACCCCACCTCTGTAGAGCAGAGGGACACTGGGCTCCTCTGGGTGCCTCCCAGGCCCTGGAGAGGCCCCGTGACCCCTGCAGGGGTTTTCCTAGCCACCTTGCCCTCTGCGCCCCACACACCACTTTTTGTGGGGACTCCCCTCCTATCGGGTGAATCTTAGGGAAGAGCCCTGAGGCCAGCCGCCTGCGTCCACCTCACTAACCCGGCCCAGTGGTGCCCGTGCCGTCCTGGGCCTCATGAGGTGCTTCTGGAGCCCAAGGCGATCTACTTACTCAAGCACGGACAGCGTGGCCGCGTGGGGGTGGTAGCGGTACAGGAGCAGGGTCTGGTCCACCCGGAGGACCCTGCCCCCCTTCCTGAGGTGCTGGTAGAAGAACAGCAGGTCCTCCGGCACGCCCTGTGGGGAGAGGACCAGCAGCCCCGCCAGGCGTGTGCTGAGCGGGAGTCGGGCGCTGCAGACAGCCTGCAGCAGGGGCTGGGCAATGGCGGGGGCCCAGGGAGGCCAGGAGCTGGGGGAGGGGGGCGGCGTGAACGCCCCCAGGGGGCAGAGGGCCTGAGACAGGGCCTCAAGGCCAGGTGGCTGGGACGCCCAAGGCTGCTGCAGCGAGGGGCCTGGGAACAGGACCTGGCCCTGGGGACACTCAGCTTCCCCACAGTGGCAGACCCAGAGCCTGGAGCAGAGGTGGCCGAGGGTCCCCGAGCCCAGCCATGCTCCCTCAGCACACAGTGGGGAAGGGGGTTCGGATCAGAACCGACCCACATGGCGGGTGAGTGTGAGAGCAGATAGAAGGTGGCAGGTGGGGCTGGCCCGGCTCCTGGGCCGGCTTCTGCCTGGGGTGGTGGCCAGGCAGAGGGAGGCCATGATGGGCAGCAGGGCGCCTCCCGGCACTGTGCACCCCTGCACTTCCACGCAGGGCTCTCAACTGGAGCCGGAAGCTGCGGGACTTCAGGGACTGTGGACACTGCTCACAGGAGACTTGTGAAGGCCACTTCCTAACCCCCACCCCAGGCCTCGCTTTCCACACTCACCTGCCCACCCTCGTCAAATGGACCCACGCGGGAAAACCAGGCTCGCGAGCAGAACCAAGTGGGCATGATCACTGTGGGGCCGTTGGCGGTGAACACCTAGTGTTGGTGGGACAGCAGGTGGTCACAACAGAGAGCAGCAGGGACACCTGTCCGTCCCCTGGGTGGCAGCGCGGAGGGCAGAGTGCAGGCTTCCCGAGAGGAAGGCGCGCCCCACCCGCAGCTCCCTGCCAACTCTGCCGGAGCCTACAGAACCAGCCCAGATTCAGGAAGAGGAGGGGGACGCCCGAGGCCAAGAGGTCCCACGGCACAGGAGGAAAGGCCCCTAAGTCACACCCACAAGGACCGGTGGCCAGGCCGATGGCAGCGGCCTTCTGTAGAAGAGCCCGACCCGAAGCAGCCAGAATGGCCCCAGGCGGCCCCGTAGGACTCTCCCAGGAACAGCGTGGACCAGTGCCACTAGAGCAGCACTCCCTGCCACCAGGTGCTTACAGGACAACCGGGCACCAGGCCCGCTGGCCGAGTCCTACCCCGGAGCATTCAGAGGGCAGCCCCCAGCTCTGGGTGCCCGCGCTGGGCCTTGGCACTGCAACATCGGGGCCGCGTTGTGACAGGGAAGCGCCCCACACCACGGCAGCGGAAAACAACGGCTCTCCCAACCCCCCACTTCATCCCATTGGCCATCACCAAAAAAACGACTGACGCTGACATTTGGAAACCATTCCAAAGCAAAAATCAAGCTTCCTGTTTTCAACTTCGATTCACTGCAAAGCCCTGTGGCCCTCGGGGACAGGTGTGCTCTGCAGCTGGGCACCTGCTGCTTAGGACTTGCCCAGGGAGTGGGCAGCCCACTCTGCACCACTGGCCCCACCCACCCAGGGGTGGCAGTGGCCATGGGAACTGAGCAGGTCCCCACCAGGTCACGTGTGGGTCACATGTCAGACCACGTGTTGGATCTGAATGTCACACTGAGTAATGTGTGATTCATCTGCTGCGTTTACCTCTTAAATCTTGCTTCTAAATCTTATTTAAAACTTTTTTGGTGTGTCATGCTAGGGACTGAACCCAGGGCGCGTGACTTCTGAGCCACATCTCCAACCATTGCTATGTTTTGAGGCAGGGTTACACCAAGTTGCTCAGGCTGGCCTTGAACTTGTGCGCCTCCTGCCTCAGCTCCTGAGTAGCTGGGATGGCAGAAGTGGGCCACCGTGTCGGGCTCTGTTAAAAGCTTTGAGACTGCATTTTGATTTGCACGTAGTTCTACTAGAGTCACATCTCTCTGCAAAGCAACTTGGTCTGTTCTTCAGGGACGTGACCGTGAGTGTGGGGAAAGATGGGGTAGCCCTGCCAGGAAGGGGGCGCAGTGAGCAGAGAAGCAGGGCTTCCAGGGGCTAAGGGCTGGGCCTGCGGCAAGCACGGAGCCTCCCGAGCTGGTGTGTGGGGCAACTGCTGCTCCTGCTTCCAAGGAGTGGGCCTCGGAGGAAGCCGGGAGGGAGACCACGCCATGGGGCCCGGCAGGGCTGGGCCTGGGGGAGGGTGGGGGTTCCTGAACCATCACGGGGCACAGTGGCTTTGTGCCCTGGAGAGGCCCCAAAGGCAGGTGGCTCCCAGGGCTCTGAGCCTGCACGGGGACACCCTGGGGAGAAGGTGGCTGTGCTCACAGCTTGGAGAACAGTAGAACCGGAACCACAGGAGGCAGACAGCGTCACCACTGCAGTGAGCCACCAGCAGGACTGTCCTGGCAGGGGGGCAGAACTATGGTCTAATCCGCCAGTGACCATGCATTGGGATGCAGTGGCCAGAACAGAAGTGACCTAGTCAGCCCCCACGGCCCACTCACCACAGCAGACTAGTGGAAGGTCAGTCAGAGTGAAACAGTGTCCACTTTATGCCTTGAATGTAACCCTTGCTGCTTGGCATTGAAACTCATTTTTTTAAAATTTTTTCGAATTAGTTGTACATGACACTGCGGGCACAGGAGCCCACGTCCTCGGCATGGACAAGAGGTGGCCTCTAGGAGCACAAGGCACTAAGCTGAGAGCACACCCCAGGCCCACGCGAGGCAGGCCCAGCAGCTGCTCAGGGTTCCTGGCACGGTCTCCACTTCAGAGAGGAGGCCCAGCTTCCACCTCCACCCAGCACAGCCAGAGACGCCCAGCGCACCAGAGAGGAAACCACGCAGCAGCCACACAGCTGCTCTCAGGGAGAGAGGGTCACCGCAGGCAGCAGGTGGCACCGCGAGCAATTCCTCGGAAGCCAGCGGCTACCAAAACAGCTCCGTCATGGTAAGCGAGCCCCAGAACCTGGACAGTCCCGTGATCATTAGGGATTCTTCTTACATGTTAGCAGTAAGTAGTGGAAACCAGAATCAAATGCACAATAGCTTTTACCAATGCTCCCAAGAGCTGAATAACTGCAGGGTGCTAACGAAAGAAGCCAAGGAGGGCTCGGCTCTGTGACACTGTCCGTCCCCAAGCCAACTGACTGGGCCTGAAGTGTCACAGCTGACCAGCTGGATCCATGTAGGTAGAGGAAAGCTGGAGCAAAAGACTCTGGAATAGTCAAAGCACCTTGAGAGGACAGTAGTGGAAGGCCACTGACCAAGGGCGGTGGAGCCCAGGCAGGCAGCAGGGAGGGGCAGACCACGGTGGCCAGCCCTCGCAGCGCGGACGCTCAGGATGTTGGCAACACAACTCCAGCCAAAAGTGAACCGCAGCACAGGTCAAAGCACAGGACACAGCCTTCAGAAGTCACCTAGGGTCAGGCAGAGCCCACCAAGAGGCTACACCCAGGCACGGTCCATTTTAAAAAACCAACAAAACAGACTTCTTCAAAACCACAGACTTTATCCTTTGGAAAACTGTTAGGTGGATGAAAAGAAGCCACAGATTTATTAGTAGAAAGTACTGCAAATTCCATGTTCAACAAGGGGTTGATGTCAAAAAGGAAACTCTGAAACTCAACTGTAAGAAGACAAAAAAAAAAAAAAAAATCAGTTAAAACATGGGCAAGGGGCTGGGGCTCAGTGGTAGAGCACTTGCCTGGCATGTGTGAGGCGCTGAGTTCAGTCCTCAGCATCGCATACAAATAAAAAATAAAATAAAAGTATGGTGTCCACGTAAAACTAACAAAAATATTTTTTAAAAAATGGGTAAGACTTGTACATACACGTGATCAAAGGGGTCCATGAGTGGCGAGTAGGCCCCTGCAGAGATGCTGGAAGGGAGAGCAGGAGGACCGTGGGACAGGATGCTGCCACCCTGGAAACCAAGATGGTGGCTGTCACAAAGTGGTGAGGTGCTGGCCAGGGACCCAGCACCTGCACCCCAGGGCATCTGCCTCGACTTGGACCCGTGCTCACACACCACTCTCCAAGGCTGGAGCCCCATCAGCCACAGCCCGCGTGCAGGCAGGGTGCCTGGGTCTCCCACACAGGAGGTGCTTGGCACGCACACAGGGTATGGTGGACCCAGGCCATGCTGACCCTGTGTGCACAGCCTTCCACAGCACATGGTCCAACAGGGGCTAGGGTGGCTGCCATCGAGTGCTGTGTCCCCCAAACTCACGCTGGAGTCCCATGCCAACATCTGACCCCAGGTGATGGGGGGCGGAGCCCCTGGTGGGGCCTCATGTGCAGGCGCCAGGGCTCTCTGCCCCTCACTGTGTGTGGCCCAGAGTGCCACGGGGCTGGCCAGACACGGAGTCTGCCAGTCTCCACCTGGGGCTGCCCCTCCAGAGCTGCGCGAGACAAAGGCGGTTGTTCCCCAGCCACCAGTCTGCACTGGTTCTCACTCTAGCAGTACGACAGGACGGCTGGGAGAACCCGGGGCCAACGGTAGGGGCTCGGGCCGCCTTCTCTGGTGTCCTACACCTGCTACGTGGGCCGCAGTGGAAGTCCCTGCTGCCGTGAGGTCTGGGGCTGTTAGCATGGTGCCGCGTGGTGTTCTGGGTTTGGTCACTGTGCTGTGGTCACTTGAGCAGTCGGGGACAGGGGGCACACCAGCAGGGAGGAGTCCCAGGGCTGTGGACCAAACTGTGTCCCCAAGTTCATAGGCCGAAGCTCTCTGTGCAGTGGGACTGTGTCTGGAGGCCAGGCCTTTCATGAGGTGATGATGGCTCAATGAGGTCACAGGAAGGAACCCTGATCCCACAGGAGGATACAAGAGGCCACAGAGTGTGCCCAGAGAGATGGTGTCACCTGCAAGCAGAGCAGGGAGGCCTCAGGAGAAGCACTACTCCTCTCACAAGTCCAGCTCTGGACTGAGAAGTGTCTGTCCACTGCCTCCTGTAACCATGGCTGCCTGAGCCAGACACAAGGAGGCAGGGACCCTCTGGGGGCAGCAGGAGCAAGTGTGGAGAGGGGGGAGTGGGCTGAGGGGCACCTCCGAACCACTCATGCCACCTGCCATTTTAGCTCATGCAGCCCAAGGGAGCCAGACTCCATCCTGGTAGAGCACTGGCCAGCCCACCACGCACAAGCTGCTGGGACCCTGGCCCCCTCCCTGTGGCAGGGACCCCCAGCCTCAGGTGCAGAGTGGGGGTTCTGACCTGGGCCCCACTTTGATCCCTCCAGATTCTGGATGACAGGCCCTGGGGAAAGGCACTCAGCAGTGGACAGGGTCTAGGGACAGGGTCTGGATAGCAGGTGTGGGCCACGGGACCCAGGGCTCTGACCGGAGTTCGCTGGGATCAGCAGTGTGACTTGCAGCTCGCTGCAGGAGCGTGACTCAACTCTGAACATGGGGCTACTGGGCCATGCTTCCCAGGAGGCGGTGCACATGGAAACCCGCCCATCTCCACACAGCCACGCACTCAGACTTGCCACGGCAGCCCTGTTTGAGGGCCACCACTGCTCATCATCCTCGACGGACGTCTTGCTGCCGTAATTCAGAGACGTGTTTCTGTCGAAGCCCTGCTCAGATTAAATGTCACCCTTGGTGCTCTGTGCAGTTTGGATGTGACTCCCCTTCCACAGGAAATCAGTGAACAGAAGCCCTGACTCAGCGCCGCCCGTGAGGCAGGCCAGGCTGGCTCTCCACCTCCGGCCCAGGAGCCCACGGTCAGTGAAACCTCTGGCTGCAGGAAGCTGGAAGCCCCTCTGAATGTTAAACCTGGCTCCAGGCCCCTGCCCCACGAGTCAGCCATGGTTCATTTTTAAAAGTTTTTTTTTTTTTTAAAGAATTTCAATATTTATCTTTTAGTTTTCGGTGGACACATCTTTGTTTGTATGTGGTGCTGAGGATCAAACCCGGGCTGCACGCATGCCAGGCGAGCGCGCTATCGCTTGAGCCACATCCCCTCATTTTTAAAAGTTGATGTGTGCTGTAAAAGGTGCCTGTGAAGAAGTGGCATGTCCCAGAAGCCCTACCGCTCCAGGCCATGGCCCTTCCTCCTGGGACCACGGCTCAGGTGTGGCTGCCTGCTGTGGCAGGGAACCCCCAGCATGGCGCCGCGGCAGGAGGGCTCGCCGTGCACGCCCTCAGACGCAGAGGGGCTCTCCCTGCCCCAGCCAAGCTGAACCAAACCCTCACAAAGGTGACTGTGTGTCCAGACTGGGCTGCAGGCCAGGATCTGGGCTCCTGGCCCGGTGCAGACAGGAAGTCGCTGTGCTCTGCAGCTCGACTGGCAGCCTCAGGGTGGCCTCTGTTCCTGGTGACGGTTGAGACCTGGCTGCACCACTGCCCTCCCCGTACTCCCCACCTGACCCTAAGGCCCACGCACCCAGCTCCACCTTCCGTTCTGGCGGGAGGGAGGAAACCGCCCCTGGGAGCAGCTGAAAGCAAATCAGCTCTTCCAGGCTGTGGCTGCCCGACGTGGAGAAGCCAGTGGACCTTCTGCCCCTCGAGATGCAGATGCTGAACCTGAATGGAAAAGGGCTCTCCTCCCCCGCTGCCTCGGGAACAGTGCTACGGAACAGGCCTTCAGAGCCAGTGTGCAGATCTGGTGGCAGCGCTGGCCGCGGAGCCCACCCAGACCCACGTGACAGGGGGCATGGACGATCCGTGTTACGCAAGGACCACGTGAATGGCACACCAAGGGGTCTCCTCTGCCAGCCGAGGGATCATGATCTGGAGCTCATGACCATGCCAAGGTCCCGGTCTCACTGCAGATCAAAGCATTTTCAAGTCAGTGCTTTAAAATCAGGAAAGCCTTTAGCTGTGCGCAGGACCCCAGGACCCCAATGCTGTGCCCTGGAAGCGTGACTCCCACCCCACGTAGTCTCCCCTCCTTTGATGCCCTCAGCTCCACGGATGGGGGAGGGTCCAGGAGCCACAGGTGGGAGACAGGAGGAGCCGGGCACAGGCGGGATATGCGGAGGCCTGCGAGTCCCACCCACCCTCCCACCAAACGAGTCGATGGCGGTGCCAGTGCCCACTGGGGGAGATTTGCTACAGGCCATCTGCTGGCGTGGTGCCTGGGCCTGGCTCTCCTCAGGCTGTCCGGGAAGGACCCCCGACGTATGGCCTTCAGAGCCAGGGGCCTCTGCCCACTCTCCAGGCTGCCTCTCCCAGACCCCGAGTCCACACCCCTCTCCAGGCTCCAGGTCAGCTCCTTCATGAGTGGCCAGAAGCTCAGAGCCTTTCCTGACACCTCCCCTCCCACAGCTCCACCCAGCCCAGGCCCTTCTGCCTCCAGGTGGCCCTGCTGGCCTCACAGCTCTGTCCACTGCATCCTCCACAGCCCTGTCTGACCTGCCACCAGTGGCTTTGACACACTGTCCCTCCACGCAGCCAGCTCCCCAGGAGGGGAGGGGAGGGGAGGGGGTGGACACCCTCGTGGAAACACAGGTGGTCAGGTGATGGACATGGGTAGGTGGTCAGCCAGTGAACACTCCATGGGAACATGGGAGGGCGGTCAAGTAGTGGATCTGAGGAGTGGTCAGGCAGTGGACACCCCAGTGGGGACACAGAGAGGGAGTCGGGTGGTGGACATGAGGGGTGGTCAGATGGTGGACGCAGGGAGGCAGTCAGGTGGTGGCTTAAGTATGAGTGAGTCCCTGGCAGCTCCAGGCAAATGTCATCCTCGGGCCTCAGCCAGACACACCTGTGCTTCTCACCTGCACCACGCTGGGCCCAGGTGCTGCCCGGGTCTGCCCTCAGCCCTGGGTCTGGTGCTGCCCGGGTCTGCCCTCGGCCCTGGGTCTAGTGCTGCCCCATCTGCCCTCAGCCCTGGGTCTGCCCTCAGCCCTGGGTCTGCCCTCAGCCCTGGGTCTGGTCCTCAGCCCTGGGTCTGGTCCTCAGCCCTGAGTCAGGTGCTGCCTGGGTCTGCCCTCAGCCCTGGGTCAGGTGCTGCCTGGGTCTGGTCCTCAGCCCTGAGTCAGGTGCTGCCCCGTCTGCCCTTAGCCCTGGGTCAGGTGCTGCCCGGGTCTGCCCTCTGCCCTGGGTCAGGTGCTGCCCGGGTCTGCCCTCTGCCCTGGGTCTGGTGCTGCCCGGGTCTGCCCTCTGCCCTGGGTCTGGTGCTGCCCCGTCTGCCCTCTGCCCTGGGTCTGGTGCTGCCCCGTCTGCCCTCTGCCCTGGGTCTGGTGCTGCCCCGTCTGCCCTCTGCCCTGGGTCTGGTGCTGCCCCATCTGCCCTCAGCCCTGGGTCTGCCCTCAGCCCTGGGTCTGCCCTCAGCCCTGGGTCTGCCCTCAGCCCTGGGTCTGCCCTCAGCCCTGGGTCTGCCCTCAGCCCTGGGTCTGCCCTCAGCCCTGGGTCTGGTCCTCAGCCCTGGGTCTGGTCCTCAGCCCTGGGTCTGGTCCTCAGCCCTGAGTCAGGTGCTGCCTGGGTCTGCCCTCAGCCCTGGGTCAGGTGCTGCCTGGGTCTGGTCCTCAGCCCTGAGTCAGGTGCTGCCCCGTCTGCCCTTAGCCCTGGGTCAGGTGCTGCCCGGGTCTGCCCCCTGCCCTGGGTCTGGTCCTCAGCCCTGAGTCAGGTGCTGCCCCGTCTGCCCTTAGCCCTGGGTCAGGTGCTGCCCGGGTCTGCCCTCTGCCCTGGGTCTGGTCCTCAGCCCTGGGTCAGGTGCTGCCCCGTCTGCCCTCAGCCCTGGGTCAGGTGCTGCCTGGGTCTGCCCTCTGCCCTGGGTCTGGTGCTGCCCCGTCTGCCCTCAGCCCTGGGTCTGCCCTCTGCCCTGGGTCAGGTGCTGCCCGGGTCTGCCCTCTGCCCTGGGTCTGGTGCTGCCCTGGGTCTGCCCTCTGCCCTGGGTCTGGTGCTGCCCTGGGTCTGCCCTCTGCCCTGGGTCTGGTGCTGCCCTGGGTCTGCCCTCTGCCCTGGGTCAGGTGCTGCCCGGGTCTGCCCTCTGCCCTGGGTCTGGTGCTGCCCCGTCTGCCCTCAGCCCTGGGTCTGGTGCTGCCCCGTCTGCCCTCAGCCCTGGGGTGCACCCCACTCAGCTCAGGAGCCACCTGTGGATGCAGCAGGGGGGCCTTTTCTGCCTGGCAGCGTCCTGGGGCTTCCACGGTGGGAGCATGTCACAGTACTTCTTTCATGTCACAGGATCTGGGGTCTTGGCTGGGAGTTTGGCCAGTGTGGCGCTGGAAGGCAGTGGACCTTATGGGTGCCAAACGGACAGCACCCAGCTTCCCAGGGTGCTGTCCTGGGCCAGGGCTGGGGCCTTCTCCTGGGACCCAGGCCCGGCCCTCCTGCTCTCAGGCCTTCTGTCTGGACATGTGCCCTCCACCAGAGGCAGCGCCAGCCGCTCCGCACATCGCCTCAGGAACGTGGACTCGACACACCTCTCTTCTGGGGTGCCAGCCACGAGCACCAGCGGTGGTAATGCAGAGGGATGGTGCCAGGCACGGACGGCAGTCTGCTCACCCCTCCACCTGCCACGGCCGGTGCTCCTCCACCTCTGGCTGCTGTGAACCAGGGACGTGAGTGCCCCTTGCCAGCCCCTGTTTCCGGAGGGCGTTTGCCCAGGAGGGAGACTGCTGGGTCACGTGGCGATTCTAGTTTTGACTTCTGGGGAAACAAGGCGCTGTTTCCTGTACCGCTGTGCCGTTGACACCCCCACGACCGTGTTCGGCGTGCGGTTCTTCACACCTCGCCAACCGTTGCCACACACTGGCCAGCTGGCTGCTGGCAGTAGCTGTCCCCGAGGGTGCAGTGGGCCTCGTCTGGCCGACTTCCTCATCCCTCAAGTGAGTGACGCCGAGCGCCCTCTGTGCTCAGCTGGCAGTCTTCTCCGGAGCACTCAGAGGCTTCACCTGGTCTCAAAGCTGTGGGTCCCTCACATACCCCGGGCAGGAGCCCCTCCCAGAGACACAGCTGGCCAGTATCTCCCTGCGGCCTCCTCCGCCGTTGAGTGTCCTGCACATGGTCTGCATGGGCTCTAACTCATCTCTTTTTCCTTTTTTTGCCTGTGCTTTGTGGCCACGTCCAAGGAATCAGAGCCCAATGCTCTGGAGTTCCGCTGTGCACCTTCTTCTGCGGAGGTCATTGCAGCCGTCAAGTGTGGTCTCTGATCCTTTGAGTTGACCCTCATGGGTGGTATGAATCAGGATCCAGCTGGGTGTTTCTTTGTTGTTGCTGTTTGTAGAAAATGTGCTGATTTAGAATTCTGTATGTGAATGCCAGCCACCTAGATGGGCCCAAGAATCACGAGGAGGACGAAGTCTCTTCAGGAATCATCCCAGAGCCACGTGCAAAGGGACCAGGTCACAGGGAGACACCAGTCTAGAGAAACCACACACCCACAGCAACCCAGGCTGCGTGGGCTCTCAGTACAGCATGAGGTCCACCACCTGCCGGACTGCACCGTGTCCTCCAGGGTCCTTGCTGAGCCCTGATCCCAGCTGGCCAATGTCTGGAGGGGGAGCTCAGCAGACGTGAGGGTCATGTGGTGTGGCTCTTAGCACAGGGTCCCTGCTCACTCTCCCTCTGCCAGGCCTGGACACAGCGAGGAGGCTGTCGCCTGCCGGGAAGAACCCCGGCAGACCCTCAGGCTGTGGGCACACACCGATGCCTACCACTCGGGAGGGAAGAAGACAGCACCACCACCACGCGCCAAAAGTAACCAAGGAAAGAACAGAGACCTACACATAAAGCCTGAGGTTACACAGCTTTAAAAGGAAAACACAGAAACCTTTACTAGCAGGGCTAGTGAACTAGCCAAAGGTTTCTTAAGTATGATATCGAAAGCAAAATCCATAAAGGAATATCGGTAACTCAGATTTCACCCAAATTGGGAACTTCTCTTTGAAATACAGTGTTAAAAGAATGAAAGACAAGTCACAGACTCAGAAAAACACATGCAGAGGTTCTGTCTGATACAGGAGTTGCATCCTGAATATATAAACAACTCTCAAAATTCAATACTAAACATGCAAACAACTCAATAAAATAACGGGCAAAGGTTTGAATGCTTTAGCAAAAAAAAAAAAAAAAAAAAAAATTGGAATCAAAAAGCCCGTGAAAAGATGTTCAAGGTCATTAGTCACTGCAGACATGAAGATTACAGCCAGTGAGAGGCCACCACCTGCCCATCAGACTCAGGGAACTGGAAACAACGGACCTCACCAAGGGTGGCAGGGCGTGGGGGAGCCAGCAGTGGAGCCTGTGCCTCCCGTGAACTAACAGCCCCGGGCCGAGCTTTTCCCAGGAGGGCCACGCACCCCTCCGACTGCACAGGTGCACTGCCACACTGCCTTGACAAGCTGAGAACCGAGTGGCTCACGTGTCCTCCCACAGCAGGACGGGAAGCTACGGCCACCCACCCTAACCACCAAGCCACACGGGGAAGCAGAGAAGCAGCCCTGCCGGCAATGGCGAGGGCTCCCCTCACGGTAGGTGTGCAGCGTGCCTGGGGACTGTTCATGTGCAGCCCTGGATGCGGGCTCATAGCCAGAAAGTGGATCTGCACATGCTCAGTGCTGAAGGGGTGCTGTGTAGACCTGGGAAAAAGGGGTGGTGGTCAGATCGCTAGATGTCGGTATATACAATCACAGCCAGTCAGACTCTTCATGTGAAATATTAGACACCAGGTACACATCAAAAACCTGTCTTAGAACAGGCAAAAGAGAAAACTCTCTAGATTCTGTTCAACCCAAGGAAGCCCAAGGACAGAGGAGTTTGTTAAATGAGACCAGGGAGGTGTGACCAGCAACTCCCACCGCCAACAGCTCTGGTGGCCAAATTATCAACACCTTCAACACAGTTCAAGGAGAACAGCAACAGCAATATGCAGACTCTGGGATCCCATCAAGCTAGCAGATGACAAAGAAAAAGAAAAAGAGGAAGAGGAAGGAGATGAGGAAAGAAAAACCTCACAAAAGAACAGGAGAAACGCTGTGTGGGTGCCAGGTGACACCGCGGTCACCTAGATCTCTCAGGTGTTCAGGTCCTTGTCCATCGTGGGCAAGAAGGAGATGACCCAGAGCCGGGTGCAGACAGCAGAGGCCCCAGCATAGCAAGGGCTGCAACAGGTGGGACGGGGTTTCCAAACTCTCTTCTTTGGTATTATTTTACAAATTTCTGTAATAATATGAAAACCCAAAGAAGCAGCATGTCCCGCAGACGGGGAGAGGGCCAAAAGAGAAGAGAGCCAGAAGACGCCAGGCAATCGCAGCCTCTCCTTCGGTGAGCCGTGGGCCCTGTCTCCCAGGTGCACTGTGTGGATCTGGGCTTGTGCTGTGCAGCCTAGCAAGGCAGAGCAGGGGGGGGCGCGTAGCTCGGGAGCCAGGACCAGGTGGGGTGTGAGGACTGGTGGGTGCTGCATGTTCTCCTTCCTTTGATGAGAGCTAAGATGCTCAGCGACACTAGGAAACATTAGAGGCTGTATCCCGGAGACCACCTGTCCCCTGCCCCACTGGCAAGCAGCCAGGTGTCTGCTGAGGCTACCTGGAGCCGCATGGGCAGCCTCTCCGTCCAGCCTGTGCCCAGGCAGGCCAGTGGCTGTAGCTGACGGTGCCACTATCATCGTTGCCAGCCAGCACCAGGAAGGTGGCCCTCCAGGGTGGGGCCGTGCTCTTCCACGTGGGAGTACCCCGCCTGCAGTGTTCTGGACGCTCATGAGCAGAGGTCACTCCACACAGTCCAGGGACACACACTGCAGCCAGGACCCTGACGCAGATGCCTGCCCTTGGCCTCTGCCTTGTCCTGACAAGGCAGCCTGCCATGGGCGGGTAGCCAAGGGGTCCCAGAGAGAATGGCCACAAGCACGGATCCAACAATGCCCACCACTGCTGTGGTGCTGCTCAGACCCAGGACATGCTTGATGAACCTCCTTCTGGTCCCAGACCACACATCCACTATCACACCCACACTGTGCGCTGCACCTCCATCCAGCCACGTCCACCCTCCACCTGGTACCACGTCTGCCCCGTCCACTGCTGAAGCCACCCTGCCATCTGTGAGGTCTGCCTTGCTGTCCACACTGTGTGTTCATCTGATCCCAGTGACAGCGGGGACACGGGAGAAGCTGAGACAGCCACTCGAGGTTCAGGGCAGCCCGTGGTCAGCGTCCGAGGTGGGAACCTGCCTTGTTTGAGCTGTCAGGTCTCCATGGGGTTGGTGTGTGCCCCACTGGATGCTGTCCAGTCAGCACACTCTGTCCAGTTTGCATTTGGACAGAGTGAAGACAAAACCACACCCCAACGACAGGCCAGTAGGCCCTGAGCAGGACATGGCCCTGGGGCTCCAAGAGGCTGCCCCTGTAGGGACAGCCTGGACCAGGACAAGCAAGCCGTCACCTGTGTCAGAAGCTGCTCGGGCGCCAGCTGGTTGATCCAGCGTGTGTACCGCTCAGTGGAACCCGGGGGGTCTCTCCTCACACGGCACCCGATGATCTGCAAGGAGAGCAGGCAGAATCAGCCAGGTGGGGCCGGCGTCCTCCCTGAGCCTGGCTCACACCGACAGAACGTCTGCCAGGCAGACCCCTCCACAGTCAAGCACAGGGGGAGGCGGGCAAGCCCCTGGGCCAGGGGAGGGCAGGGCCTGCTCCCCCTCAGGGATGGCAGGCATTTGGCCAACACTGCGCCTGGCTGGCAGCCGGGCCTTAGCGGCTCAGATTAAGATGACCAACTGTGATCATCTCCAGTTGTGGCCACAGCCTCAGGACAGCAGCCCCATGACCACAGCACCCAGGAGTCTCCCCCTGAGCTGGAGAGCCATCTCAGAGCACCTGTCACAGCCCTGAAGTGCCCTCCTCTCCGTCTCCCGCCACATTCGCAGACTTGGTGTCCCTCAGCCCCGCCCTGTGCCTCCGGGCCTCAGATCTGACCCCCCCCACCCTGTGCTTTGGCTTCTTGCCTCGCCCCAGCCCACACCTTCAATCTACAGGACTGTCGGGAGAGGCAGTCCAGTGGCACAGACAAACGCCTGCACAGAACCTTCACCCAGGGACACTAGGGTCACACTCAGACACGCGTTTCAAGGCAGAGGACTGGCAGTTTCCAGGGGCCCCACAGCAGGAGCAGAGTGTTCTCCTGCCTCTGGCTGCAGAGAAAGTAGGCATGTTAGGGGCAGCAGAGCCCAGCCCTCGAGCTGACGCTGCACTGGGGAGGCACAGGGTTGAACCCGGGTCCTCTGCTACTGAGCTACACTCCCAGCCCTTTTAATTTGATGCAGGGTCTCCTAAGCTGCCCAGGCTGGCCTGGAACTTGATATCCCCCTGCCTCTGCCTCCAAGTGGTTGGGATCGCAGGGCCACTGTGCCCCTCCAAATGCTGTACTTTTGATGCTGATGTCACCTTGCCTGAACTGCAGGTGTAAAGCAAAGGACTTTCTGCCCTTCCCTTGGGGAGCGGCCTGGTGGGAGGGCAGGGCAGTACTGCGGGTCTCTGTGCCGGCCTTGGGAGCACCTGCAAGTTCGCTCGGGTCCTTTGTGCCTTCCTCACCCGTCACCCAGACGAGCCCGACCCCACGGGTCCCTCGCTGCACCCTTGGACACTTGAACACACCGACCAGGCACCAGGAGTGCACCAAGCCCAACGGAGCTGTGAGAACGTGGGGCTCCAGGCCAGCCTGCGGATGACACGGGGCCAGCACCCTTGGCCCAGGCAAGTGGGGCCACAGAGTCCCTGGTGTGGCCTGAGTGGACCAGCAGGGGCCAAGCAGCGTGATCTTGCACGGCTCACAGAAGCCCGGCGTGCGCCCAGCATGCGACACCACCATGCCACCAGAGGCCGGCTCTGCACCACACAGGGGCGCCTCGGCCGTCAACAGCCCCCCAGGCACCGAGGACCCCCAGGAGGCGGCTTCTCCATCCGTGCTCCACTTCTCACTCCATCGTCCCAGCCTCACCTGCTCTGGACAGGATGCGGGTCAGGGGGAGTGGCGGGGGACTGGTGTGGCCTTGTGGGAGAAGGCTGACCTTCTGCAGATGCACAGGGAAGCACTCTGCAGGTGACCCCTCAGGAAGGCCCTCTGGCGAGCCGGGCCCAGGACTAGCATAAGGCTCCCGAGGCCACCTCCTCCCCCAGATCCAGACCCGGGCTCTGCCTGAACGCCCACGTGGGAGGCTGCCTGGTGCTCCGCAGGTGAGGCCCCGGATCTGCAGCAACCACAGCAGGTGCCAGCTGGGCACCCCGTCCAGGGCCTCTCCATCCCAACATTCCCACTCTGGCACAAGCCTGAAGTGACGGCCAAATGGGAGTGTGGGGCCAGCACAGGCTCGTTCCTTCAGGAGCAACGGCGACATCGGGGACAGCCTGCAGGCCCAGGCTCCCATCCCCCCTTTCCCAATCTGACTTCACACAGTGCAGCCACTGACAGCATGGAAGGGCCAGGAGGAAGGGTGGCACACGCCACGGCTGGGGGTGCCGCCAGCACGTCCTCTCCCGCACTTTGGGTGGGTCTCCAGAGAACCTACCAGAGGCTCAGCAAGAGAAGCCGCGACCTGGGTCTTCATGGTCAGCCCACCCCGACAGTCTGCGTTTTTGCCAGGTTCATGAACGTCCCTAAAGATCACCGTTCCTCTGAGGACATGCCACTGAGAATTGTAGAGGGTAGAGGGGAGAACACACCCAAGCCCTCTCATCCCAGAAACACCAGCACTCGGTAGCCACCCTCACAAGCTGTTGGATACAATGTGCTTTGGATGCTTGCAACGGCCATTCCCGGACCTGTGGTCACCCATGCACAGGCCACAGACGGCATTTTGCTTAAGGCTGGACCCTGGTGCAGGGGGGAGGGTCTGTGGCTTCCAGACTGGTGGAGAGCTCTGTCCAGCAGTATCCTTGGCAGGGAGCGTGGCCTGATGCTGGGCAAGGGTGCTGCTGTGCCTTCTCTGACTTGCACGGCTCACAGGCACAGAGTTGCTAGAGCCTCTGCAGCCCCCTCATGTGAACGGCCCCAAGACCCGCCCAGGCCTGGCTCCCACAGGCTCCTCTTCCCCATGGAGGAGCTGACCCCAACATGGCGTGTGCCTGAGAAGCCCGAAACTCTTCTGCAGACCGTGTGGTGATCCCAAAGCCACATGGCAAAGCCCAAGGTCAGCAAGCCCTGGGGCAGGTGTGGATGGTGTGTGCCCATGGCCTGAGCTGTTGGACACTCTGCTGGAGGGAAGGAATGACAGGTTCCACACTGGACTGTTGAGAAAGCAGCACTGCAGTCTGGTCAGCGACTGCCGGGACACAAGCACTCACACACACTGTGGTTCTGAGCTCCGTCAGCCCACGACCTTTGCAGAGCTTGGTCAGATGTGCCCAAAGAAGACCCTGGCCTCATCCCAGGGCCTCAAGCCCAAGCCTGGGACTCTGCATGCCATGACAGGATAGCCATATGGCACCTCTGCTCCTGAAAGAATGACCTACACTCAGCCTGTCTTCCTGTCTGCCTTCACCCCCCCCCAGCTGCCTGTGTGCCTCGGGTGCTCCCCTAAAACCCTGGTGCAGAGGGCCAGAGGCAGCAGCCAAGGAAGGGCAGGGTGAGGTGGGTTGTCTGAGGGCTGAGGGCTGTGGGCTGGCCTGGTTCGGGCCCCAGTCGGACAGTCCACCCTTGAGAGCCAGAGAACTGCCCATGGCCACCTGTGGGATCCCGAGGGGCCTCTCCAGGCACAGCCTGGGCATCTCCTGCCTTCCTACTGGCACAGCCAAGCACAGGCTTATGTGACTGATGTCCAAGTTTAAGTCACATGAGCAATTTCAGTGCAGGGAGGAAGCATCCTGGGCATCCAGTTTGGGGTCCAGGGTTAAACCACTGGTTCCACGGAAGGAGACCCCAAGGCCGGTGTCCACTCAGCCAGCTATCACTGCCCAGCGGGCACCGAGACCCATGGGTCTGGGACAAGGAAGGGGACAGAAGTAAAAGATGCCAAATTCCTCCAAAGCAGCAAAGCAAGCTCCCCCAAGGATGCCAGCTGGAGGGGCAGGAATCGTGCTGGACAGAGGGCTGCCAGGCTGAGCAGTTCCCCTCAGAGAGGCCCTTCTGTGAGCCTCCGACAGCCCACACGACGACCCTCCACGTGGGTGCGCCCTGGGGGACCAGACTGGAGGGGACAGTGCAGAGCACACAGGAGGGCAGGGCAGACGCCAGGACGCACACGTCGACCTGAGGCACATGGACACGGAGTCCAACGCTGCCCTCCCTCCTCCCCCAGGAGGCAGCAGTCTGTCCTGGGAAAGAAGGCAGCACTGTGTCATAAAGCAGGAGGTCGCGGCCACTGTCAATCTGGGTTTCCTGGGACAGTGCCGCCTGCCTCCCTCGGTGCCGCAGGGAAGGTGAGCTGGGCCCAGGGCCTAAGGCAACTGTGCATCTGCTAGAGACAGGCTGGGTGAGACACAGCTGGCTCTGTCCCCAGCAGGACGGCTTGGGTGGGCTCCCAGGGAGGACTGGAGCGCGGATGCTCGGGCCCACGTGCTCTTTAGTGAGAGCTTGGCTTCTAACATGCATGGGAGCAACAGAAAATCTACAGTTCGTTTTCAGAATGTAGTGTTTAGTCTCAAGTGGAAAACTGGGGATTAAGATCCGGTGGTGGCCATTCTGAGCTTTTCAGCCTGAATCCAATGGCAGCAGGTTTAACTAGGGCCATTCCCTCTGCAGGCCCTCTTTACGTTAGCCAGAGGTTCAGACTGTGCTGTCGGAGCTGGGGCAGGGCAGTGCTGTGCTAGGATAAAAGCAGGACTGCCGTCCAGATGGGCTTGCTGGCCAGACGCTGGTCGGGGACAGCCCTTCTGCAGAGGTGGCGTTCGCCTTGCCCTGTGACTGCTGAGTGCCCGCCTGACCTCTGGTGGCCTGTACATTTCTAACTTGCAGCTAAGAACCACCACCTGGCTGGGGCTGAGGCTCACTGGTGGGGCTGGGGTCTCAGCTCAGCACTGCAAAACCCTCTTGTTTGTTTGTTTGATCTATCTATCTATCTATCTATCTATCTATCTTTCATCTATCTATCTATCTATCTATGGTGCTGGGGATCAAACCCTAACCCTCACACGTGCTAGGCAAGTGCCCCCCACTGAGCTACAACCCCAGCCCCCCCTTCTGGTCACTTTTAAAGTACCCAGAGCTCCCCACACAAGGAGCAGCTCCCCACACCCTCTGCGGGGAGGATGCTCAGTGCTGGGGGTGCCTGTGGGGGGCAGTACTCACGCTGGTGGGGTGCTGAGCGGCAGCCTCGTGTTGCAGCCTCACCCTTTCAGGCATCATCACGTCATCCTGGGGGAAGAGCACATTCTGAGTTCAAGATCACCACCACCTGCAACAAGCAGTAAGACAAGGGAGACGCACCAGTGGTCAGGGAAGGGGCAGCCACACAGGCAGCCACACACGACCCACAGGAAAACCAAAGTCCTGACCATTCCAAGAGTGGCCGGAGGCTGAGCAGAGGCACTCTGTGCCTGCGGGAAGCGGCGTGGTCACTGGAACAGTGAGTGTGGCACTGTCTGGCTGGGGGCCGGGTCACCACGTGCTTACAGGAGATCAAGGAAGACGCTTGGGCCGTCCACAGTGCTCTGCTCAACACAGCCACTGTCCACCCAGAGCCAACTCTCTACAGCCACCCACATCAACTCAGACCCAGGGTGCGTGGAGGAGGCGGGACGAGGATGGCCACACATCCCTCCCTGAACCCAAGTGCAAATCCCGCCAAGCCAGCAGGCTGGTGTGGGTGGAGAGTGGCCCCTGCTGCAGCGGCTCTCCCACCTGCGGTCACAGGGCCAGAGGTCACGCAGGCACAGCTAAAGGCACAGACAGGTCCACTAAGAAAACCAAAAATAACACCCTTGGGAGGATATTCATTTTAAATGGAGGAATGTGAATTAAAGGACCCTAGGGTTGCAAGGGCCGCCCAGCAGGAGCCAAGAGCTGGGCCTTCAGCCTCCAGGGCTCTCGCCAGAGGCCCACACTGCCTCCTCTCCCTCGCGAGCTAAGCCAGCTCCAACCCTGGTCTGCCCTGCTGGGGACCCGGCTCCCGCCGCCACCGTGTTAGGAAAGCGCAGACTCAGAGGGGCCCCAGTGGGCAGCACTGGCCACAGCTGCAGGCCCCAGGACCCAGCTGCCAGCAAGGCTCTCCCTGTAGGAAGCCTGGGGGTCCATGGCCTGGGCACAGAGAGGGGAGGGGCAGTGGGCGGACGGGCCTGTGAACAGCGAGGCTCACCTTCACACACACACAAGGCCCAGCTGGGAATCACCTGGCCAGGAGTCCTCGGAGGATGAGGCTCAGAACCACCCATCCAGAGCCCGCTGCAGAGCACACACCAGGTGGCACACTGCTCCCACACCCGTGTGCGGGTCCCCTCCCTCACCAACCCCAGGTCCGGTGCTGACTGCTGTGAGCCCTGGAAGACCTGGGGAGGTCCCGGCTGCCCCCTCCTCCTGTTGTGGGAGAGGCCTGGGCAAAGCCTGTCGGGTCCCGCCACGGGCTTCCAAGAATGAGGCTCATGTCACAGAGACTGCCAGTAGGCCACCCAGGCTTCCGTCTCACCACTGTCCTCCACGTGAGCCCCTCTCAAGCCCCACCGACAGCCTGCTCCCCAAACCCACCAGCACCCTGAAACTTCAGGGTTCCTCCCTCCTGAGCTATGGGCCCAGGAGGCCTGAAGGCGTGGGGCTGGAGGTGACCACGCTCCCCATGCTGAGGCTCCCTTTTCACACCGCGGTCCTACTCTACCCCCCGGTTCCTGCAGCAGACCACAGGGGCGGGGAGGCCCCCACAGCCCGAAAGGCAGCTCCAGACCCCAGCAAGCTGCCTTCCCACCGAGCAGCCTGCAGACCCTGGTGAAGGGCTCAGGCGCTCCGGCCCAGGGTCCCCACCCTTCAGTCCGCCTAGGCTACAACTGGTCTCACAACCCCGTGGGCTCGATGACGAGGCTCACAGACCTCTTCACTCTGAAGGACACCTGAGGGATGGGGTACCAAGGGGACACCTGCTGTGCTGCCGGGGGGCTCAAGGGGAGGACACGGGCCATGGCTCAGTGCTGGTGGAGGCTATCAGCTCAATTTCCAGCCTGACCCTCCCTGGAGGATGGGAGGTGCCACCTCTGCATGGCTTCCAGTGACCGGTCCCAGCCCAAAAAGCTGCCTCAGCAGAGCCCAAGACGTACTGACCCCATGGGATTCAGGAGATCCGTGGAACCAGGGCAGAGACCAAAGGCTACTCACCCAACCACAGACCTCCAGGCCACAGCACCCAAGACCAACACACACGCCCACAGAGACCCCAGGAAACCCCAGAACCTTCCAGAACAGGACCTCCAGGCCACAGCACACAAGACCAACACACACGCCCACAGAGACCCCAGGAAACCTCAGAACCTTCCAGAACAGGAAGGACCTCCAGGCCACAGCACACAAGACCAACACACACGCCCACAGAGACCCCAGGAAACCCCAGAACCTTCCAGAACAGGACCTCCAGGCCACAGCACACAAGACCAACACACACACAGCACAGAATCCCCACGAAGCTCACAGAACCTTCTAGAAACATGGGACCTCCAGGCCACACCATGGAACTGTAAGACCAACACACACAGATGACTATTTCATTATTATGAAAGTGAGATGCATTTACACATTCAATGATAAGTCTATTTCTGGTCATCAACACTGTTTCCTAAACATGTTTTAGTCAGCTTTTTACCTGCTGTTTCTAAAGCAGAGAAGGAGGTCTCTATCCGTGGACAGCAGGCTCCACTCCTGGGGCTCAAGGTGAGGCTGAACATCATGGCAGAGTGTGGGTGGGGGGAGGAGACTAGCTCACTGGGTGGTCAGGAAGCAGAGCCCAATCTCCACTTGCCATATTCAGATATACACCCCAAAGCCACGCCCCCAGTGCCCCACCTCCTCTAGCCACACCCCACCTGTTTCAGCCACCACTCAATGAATTCCAGCAGGTGATTAAGTCACTGATTAGGTTAAGGCTTTTAGAACCCAATGGTTTCTTCTCTGAACGTTCGTGCATTGTCTCACATATGAGCGTTGGGGGGACACCTCACATCCAAACCAAAGAGATTTAAAGTTATATTTTGATTTTTATACTTTGTTGTACTTTGATAACATGTAGATTTGTGATTATAGTTACTCTATGCTATGGATTCTAAATTTTTTTAAAAAGTTAGATTTATTTAATATAAGGACATTGATGTAACTGTAATACTATATTACTATTGGTTTTTTAAAAAATATTAGATGTGTTCATGTTCTCCAAGCATACAAGTCTTTTAAAATGGTTAAGAGTATGCTCCTTACAGAACTTTATAACTTTCATTATTATGAAAGTGAGATGCAGAATTGACTTTATAACTGTTGCTGCTAATGTTTTGCAGAAGTGCCGCTTCTAATGGAGCAACCTGAGTTAATTTGAGATAAGAAGCCACCACCTACGGGACAGACAGAATATGAAGCTGACTTCCAGGGCTAATGCTGACCCCCATTAAATGGAACCATAAGATATAGACACTGAAGTCAAGCCCAGTACTCCCACTTCAAGATTGGTGAAACTGGCCTGTTAAGACCAAATCCGGAGACCAAAGTTAAGGAAGTAAAAGGACCAAGGAACGAGTAGAGCCAATATTTTGGCGCTTGCCCTCTAAGGTCACCAGGACCCAGGGAATGACAGGACCCCTCTAAGGGCTGGCCCTACGACTCTGGTGATCAGGGGGATCAAGAGGACCCTGGAGAACAGGGAGCCAACCAGTGCACATTCTGCAAAGAGGATTGTCACAGGAGAGGAGAATGTCCCTGAAGGTTCCAAGGGAAGCCACACATGGTCAGTAGGACCCTGACCCATCCTGGCAGATGGCACCACTGGTAGAGGAAAAGCCAAAGGAGCCAAGAAGCTTGTCACAAGTTCCCAAGAGTGACCCTGACAAATCTCAGCGGACTCTAAAGTCAATAGAAAAGAGGTCGATTTTGACCAGGTCTTAGACACTGGCAGGAGAGTATAACCAAAGCACAGCCAGACGTGGACATTTAAAAGATAAGACAATGGTTCTTTACTTGAGAGGTACATTTGTGTCAGTCCTCTCAAAAGTAAGTAAAACTGTGAGTTTATAAAGGAAGGGTTTTATGCAGGAGGGCCTGATGAATATCACAAAAGCTCTGTCAGAGTCACAGTTTGTTCTGAGTCAATTTGAGACCTATCTGTGCTTCTTTGGCTGATATGATTATTATGAGCTGCTACTCAGAGTCCTCTTTTGGAGTTTGCAACTCGTCACTTCCAGCCTGGCAGCTTGATTTTAATCAAGACCTGGAAAGAAGACAAGCTTTAACTGAGCTGGGAAGGACCTCAGCAAGCCTCTGATCACTGGTCGGCTATCTGAACTGCTCAGAGGGCAGAACTCATCACTATGGGCAGTTAACCTGTCCAGGACAGATGGCAGTACCAAAGGGTATGAGAACAAAACTGAAAATGAGACCAAAAGATATAAAAAGGGGGACTTGTGAGAAATAGAAGCCCAGTGGTCCATTTTCAGAATAGAGCATTTAGCCTTAACTGGGATGTAAGATCCAATTGTAGCCACTTGAACTACAGCCCTTCCCTTTGCCCGCCCCAGTTTTAAAATTAGCCAATCCTGTGGACTGCAACCCCAAGCCCCTCCTATCAGAGCCAGAGCCAGGGCTGCATCAGGGATAAGAGCAGGTGGACTGCCACCCAGGTGTGCTTGCTAGCCAGGAGCAGGGATAAGAGCAGGTGGACTGCCACCCAGGTGTGCTTGCTAGCCAGGAGCAGGGATAAGAGCAGGTGGACTGCCACCCAGGTGTGCTTGCTAGCCAGGAGCAGGGATAAGAGCAGGTGGACTGCCACCCAGGTGTGCTTGCTAGCCAGGAGCAGGGATAAGAGCAGGTGGACTGCCACCCAGGTGTGCTTGCTAGCCAGGGTGTCGCAGCCCTTCTGCAGGTCATCTGCCTGCTGAGAAACGTTTGAGGATGTTCCTGATTCCTTGCAGCACATGGAAGGGCATGGGAGAGACCGAGGCATCGGGATCTGAGATAAGAGAAGAGCAAGACAGCCAGGGCTGAGGCTGGCGGCTATGAGCCCAGAGCATGGGGAGGCCCAGCCTCTGCTTCTGGGAGCACTGCCGTGGGGCACGCAGTTTCACCTGGCCTGCTCACAGGCGAGCCATCTCCCCAGACTCCATGTGCACCACCACTGGTACGGAGGTGAGTGTGAAGGGCAGAGCCCAGGCAACATAAGACGAGATATTCCTTTGCGAGTTAGTTCAGCTGAGCCAGAGCAGACCCTGGGCACCAGGAGCCTCATCCGCCCTGCAGGAGCCTGGTGGCAGGGAAGAGCAAGGGTAAAACTTCATGCTGCTGTGCCTAAAAGCAGATCCAAATCCAAATGTGCCCTGGCACAATCTGCTCACCCATACCATCACCAGGCTGCAGTCCGGAGTGCTCCCAACAGGCAACAGTCTCATGCAGTCTCCGGTTTTCTACCACTGCGTATGTGCTTCTTTCTAGTTTTTGGCTGCACACAGCCTCATGTGCCTTGGTGCAGAGACCTTTTCTGGGTACCAGCAGCAGGCTCCAGGAGCCCAGGGCTGAGCATCTTCTCAAGTCCCTGACAGAATGCCCAGGCCACCACCACCACTGACACCTGCCTGTTTAGAACACATTGCTGATTTAGTTTTCAGAAGCATCTCGCTAACTTCAATTGTACGTGATTAAACATTTATGTGTTTTTGATTTAATTTGTCTGACCTGGACCTCTGCAGGCCACCCATGGCTGTGCGTTTGCATCATGTTTCTGCCAACCTACCCACTCTCATTTTCTCACCCACGTCCATGGGCTCTTCGCCTTCAGCCTGTAATCTCAAGTGTCCCATCTACCAGCATTGTGCCACTTTACCTCCACTTGGTTCATACTCTCTCTGTGGTGCAGTTTTACACTTTTATTTCATCTATCCTGGTTAATTCACTACATGCTCTGGCAATTAACTAGCAACAACCCATCAACTCACCTTTAAGTCTGATCATAACAGAGAAAAATGGTTTTCCAGAACCAAGCCAAGGGCTGGGGTTGTGGCTCAGTGGCAGAGCGCTTGCCTAGCATGTGTGAGGCACTGGGTTTGATCCTCAGCACCACATGAAAATAAAATGAATAAAATAAAGGTCCATTAATGTCTTAAAAAATTTAAAAAAAAATAATCAAGCCAAATGTACAATCACTACTCAACCAACATGTACACACTCATTATAAACACAACCAAAGAGGTACTTACTGAATCCAAGAAGCAAAGGTAAGATCCTGAGCTCTGTGCAATTGCTTGATTTTTAGAATATCCAACTGTTGGAAGAAAGAGAAAAAGTTCTAATAATTCAGTTTCCAACTGCATGAAGCTTAGTGTACTTTACACTTCAAGGAACCTAGGGACGGTCTGCATTCCCCAATTGGGTCGGCGTTGGAAACCCACAGTGAGGACATCAGTGGAGAATGCCCACACACAGTGATGGACATCTTCCATGGACCCACCGGGCCCAGGAAGAGCTGAAACAAAGGGACAGCGCCTGGGAGGAGTCCAGGGGTCTGCTGCAGGGGCAGCTATGCACTCCCAGCCTAACTGCCTACAGCTCCTAGAGCTGCACACTGTAGCAACCAAGGCCGCTGCCAGTGCCTGCCACCCTGAGCCCACCTGCTCTGACGGCGGACACCCGCTCTGACGGCGGACACCCGCTCTGACCGCAGAGTGTGCAGTTCTAAGACTCCCAAGCTGGAGCTGCCCAAGTGTGGACAGGGAACCCAGAGATGCTCAAGAGTGAGCATGAGCAGCCCAGGTGGTACCCAGCAGCAGGGACAGTGCTCTCCAACACTGAGCACAGGTGCCAGGCCAGCCTCAGAAACAGTGGCCAGTGGGAGGGAGAGCCCAGGGCCTCAGAACCAGTGACCTTGCTCACCCGGTCAGTTGCAGGGTATGAGAAGCCAGGGAGCATGAGAGGAGTGGGCTGCGGGGCTGGGCAGGGGTCACCACAAGGCCTTCTGAATAGAGGTGACATGCAGACTCAACATTCAGCAAGCTCTGCCTGGACGCCACGGGCAGGGCAGGGCAGGGCAGGGCAGGGCAGGGCAGGGGAGCCACTTCTCCTGGAGGAAGGGAGCCCACATCCCCAGCAGAGCATGCTAACAAGATGGTCTCAGTGTCCATGCCACCCAGAAGTGACACAGCCAAACAGGTGTGTGCAGGCTGAAGGAATAAACCTGGTTTCAAAGTTCAGACCAGCAATGGTCCCAAGGGGACACCCCAGTGTGTGACTGGGCCAGCCCTGGGCTGGGTCTCTGTTCTAGTCCCTAAGTCTTTTTTTGAAAAAATTTTTTTTAGTTGTTGATGGACCTTTAATTAATTAATTAATCCATTCATTCATTTATTTATTTGTGGTGCTGAGATTTGAACCCAGTCCCTCACACATGCCAGGCAAGTGCTCTACCACTGAGCCACAATCCCAGCCCCATAGTTTCCAAGTCTTTGGTCCACTTTGACTTGAGTTTTGTGCAAGGTGAGAGAGATAGGGGTTTAATGTCATTTTGTTACATGTGGTTTCCAATATTCCCAGCATCGTTTGTTGAATAGGCTATCTTTTCTCCAATGAATGATTTTGGCACTTTGTCTGGTATGAGATAACTGTATTTATGTGGTTTGTTTCTGTTGTCTTATATCCTGTACCACTGGTCTATGTGTCTGTTCTGGTGCCAATACCATGCCATTTTTTTTACTATGGCTCTGTAATATAGTTTAACAAGGTCTGGTATTGGGATGCCTCCTGATTCACTCTTCTTGCTAAGGATTGCTTTGGCTATACCTCCTACCATTTATAAAATTCAAAATGGATCAAAGACCCATAAAAGAGCTAGAAATATAAAGCTCTTCGAAGAAAATAGGGTAAATCTTCATGACTTTTATTTGACAATGAATTTTTTTTAGATATAACTCCAAAAGCACATGCCACAAAAGAAAAAAACAGATACACTGGATTTCATGAAAAGTAGGAATTTTTATATGTCAAAAGATAATTATCACGGGGCTGGAGTTGTGGCTCAGTGGTAGAGCACTTGCCTGGCTGTGTGAGGTACTGAGTTCGATCCTCAGCACCACACAAAAATAAGTAAATAAAAATAAAGGTATTGTGTTCATTTACAACTAAAAAAATTTTTTTAAAAAAAAGATAATTATCACAAAAAGTAAAAAAATAAGAGTGGGAGAAAATGTGTGCAAATTACATATCTAACAAAGCTTTAGTATCTAAACCATATAAAGAGCTCCTACAATCAAACAATAAAAGTCAAACAACCCAATTTAAAAATGGGCAAAGACTTAAAAGACATTTCTTTAAAGATATACAGATGGTCAACAGGGACATGAAAAGATGCTCAGTCACTGGGCAAACGCAAATCAAAACCACGGGAAGCTCTGCACCCACCAGGACGACGACTGTGATGACGAAGACGACAACAACCACAGACAAGGGGACTTGGCGCCCCTGGGAGGTGAACAGTGCAGCTGCTGCAGGAACAGCATGGCGGCCTGGGAATCATGCCACTGGCAGTTCTACTCGAAGGCCTACGCCCCAAGGACTTAGAAACCAGTGCTTAAGTAAAAACTCACACCTGAATGTTCCCACTAGCCCACTCCCAGGAGCCAGCCTCCATCACTGATGGGTCAGCACATGTGGCCGATCTACGACTTCCAATAAAAGGGGAGCGCCAGCACTCAGTGGCACGCACTGGACAAGGGGCCAGGAGCAGGAGCTCCCTGCCGTTCTGACTGGCTTGGTGCAAGGCCGGTGCCTGGGCAGTCTGAGGGACAGAGCGCCACGTGCCAGTGGCCCAGAGCTCCCTTCCCAGAGTCCCCGAGGCACTGCTGGAGGCGCTGTCGGTCAGCGCTGCCTCCCTGCTTTCTGGGGTGCTCCTGAGAGGCAAGGACTCTCTGGCCTCCACCCCCAGGCCTCAGTGCCTCTGGACGGCCCCATCTCCTAACACACCACAAGGGGTGAGTTTGGGGTGCATTGCCTGGGGAGTGGACACCAACACTCAGACCACCGCAAATAAGAAACTGAGGTCCAGCCGGCCCTGACAGGCAGGCCTCACCACCAGGGTGCTTTCACTAGCACCTGAACAGCGTGAAACTAACTGCACTCTGGAGGTGACAAGGAATCATGAATCACTTACTCACCTCCTCTGGGAGAAGGAGACTCGTGGCCTCCAATGACCACCAGGATGCCTGAGTCCTCCAGCTTCGGTCTCCACTTTTCAATTATAGTCATAGACTTATCCTGGAAGTGGGACATTGGTAGGTCAGGAAACCTCCCTGGAAACAGTCCAGCATGAAATGTACGGGGCTGCCACCCACGAGAACGCCCAGAGGTACCTTACTGGCATCGTTGAACACAGAGAGCTCCATGGTGCCTTGGAAGTCCTGCTGCAGCACAGACTCCAAACATTCATCCAGCCACAGCTCAGCATTGTGGACGGGGAGGATGACAGACTGGAATTCAAAGGAATGGTGAGCAGGGTGGGAGAGCCCAGAGGCCACCCGAATCACAGCGCCAGTCCTGACCTGCAGAACCCAGAGCAAGACTCCCAGCATGGCTACGCGACACCAAAAGGAATCGGCCAGGAGCAAGCCTAGTGTTCTTTCCCTGAACAGTCCTGTCAGCTCTCCCTGGACTCGCAGATGCTCGCAGAGGGGGAGAATCAAAGGATATCAGGGGACTCCCCAACTGGTGGTCATCTCAGGTTTTCAGTCTTGGTCAGAAACCACTGTTCTGGTTAAACAGGGATCCGGGTACAACTGGCTGGCCCCTTGCTGGGTGGGGCCCCTCTGCCAAACCGAGATCAGAGACGGCAACAGAGGAAGCGCTGAACACCCCTGTAGGAGCAGTGTGTGCTACCAGGCTGGTGGGCACTGGCACGTCCTGTCCTCAGGGAGCCCCACGAGAAAATGACTTGTAAGAACCTACCTCCTAACAACTGCCACAGGAGACGGCCGTGACACACAAGAGGACCACCTCCTGAATGAGAAAGCCAACAGGAGCCAGGCCAGGTCAAGTCTGGACACATGGACGTCCATGCCTATGCTGCTTAGCTACACAGTAGATAATTCCACACAGACATGACTTTAAATCACTAAATCCAAACATGGTTATGAACAGCTCACAGATGTGTGTTGTAAAAAACTTTGTGAAAGGTATTTTCAAACGAAATACCACTTGAGGATCTGATCCCAGCGACATCTCCTCTTGCTTATGTTCACATCCATGAGTTCCATGATTTATTTCCAGATTAACTTTACTTAGGATCATCCTTTTTAAAGGAACAGGATATTTTTACTTTTTCAAGATCTATAAGATATGTGAATTCCTGTCAGTGATGCACCTTGATTAATCTGCCCCCAATTTCCGTAGCACTGGCATGAAAGATACAAGCTCTACATGGACCACAGCAAAGCCGTATCCACGTGTTCAATGCCTGGGTACCTGACTCCATGTCTGTTCTACTTCCCACACAGCAGCCGATGTGGGAAGCAGATGCAGGTGTAGCCGCCTGGTGTGCAGGACAGGAGCTATGGGCAGAAGCACCAGGCAAGAGATCCCAACCAGGGGCTGGGGATGTGGCTCAAGCAGTAGCTCGCTCGCTTGGCATGCAAGGGGCACTGGGTTTGATCCTCAGCACCACATAAAAATAAAATAAAGATGTTGTGTCCACCGAAAACTAAAAACTAAATATTTTTAAAAATTCTCTCTCTCTCTCTCTCAAAAAAAAAAAAAAAAGATCCTGACCACAGTACAGTGCAGGCAGAAGCCTGGGACTGCAGCTCAGGGCTAGTGTGCAGGGCAGAACTGTCAGAAGTGGGTTTAGAGCCTAGAGCTCAGAGTAGTGTTCAGGGGAGGAACTCAGACTTGGGGCTTGGGGTAGTGAGCAGAGCAGAGCTCAGGCCTGGAGCTCGGGGTAGGGTGCAGGGCAGGAGCCGGGGCCTGGGCTGGAGGTGGTGCACCGGGCAGGAGCCGGGACCTGGAGCTCGGGGTAGGGTGCAGGGCAGGAGCCGGGGCCTGGGCTGGAGGTGGTGCACCAGGCAGGAGCCGGGGCCTGGAGCTCGGGGTAGGGTGCAGGGCAGGAGCCGGGGCCTGGGCTGGAGGTGGTGCACCGGGCAGGAGGCGGGGCCTGGAGCTCGGGGTAGGGTGCAGGGCAGGAGCCGGGGCCTGGGCTGGAGGTGGTGCACCGGGCAGGAGCCGGGGCCTGGAGCTCGGGGTAGGGTGCAGGGCAGGAGCCGGGGCCTGGGCTGGAGGTGGTGCACCGGGCAGGAGCCGGGGCCTGGGCTGGAGGTGGTGCACCGGGCAGGAGCCGGGACCTGGGCTGGAGGTGGTGCACCGGGCAGGAGCCGGGGCCTGGAGCTCGGGGTAGCGTGCAGGGCAGGAGCCGGGGCCTGGGCTGGAGGTGGTGCACCGGGCAGGAGCCGGGGCCTGGAGCTCGGGGTAGTGTGCAGGGCAGGGTCGTCCAGTGGGTGCGCGGGGCAGAAGCTCTTGGGAGCTCTGGTAGATGCACTGCGCACAAGAGCGGTCGCCACCGGGCAAGGGGCAGTCCCTCCGCACAGGAGGTTCCCAGACTCGGGAAATGAAGGGCCGCGGGGCCGCGAGCAGCCTAAGGGGACAGACCCGCGCCACCACGCGCCCGCCTGTGACACCGCGGAGGGGAGGCAGAGTGGGTAGTGGGGGCCGCCATCCCCGCGCCCCGGCTGGCACCTACCACCAGGGGCAGCTGGCCTGGCCCGGCCGGGTCCCCGGGGCGCTGCATGGCCCCGCCGCCACCGCCACCACCGCCACCACCGCCCACGCCTCTCGGCGGCAATCGCGCTTTGGCCACCGGCGCGTGCGCGAGCTGCTCGGGCAGGCGGAGCCGAGGCTGGGCCGCGTACGATTGGCGGAGAGACGTGTCGATCTTGCGGGGGGGCTAGTGGGCGGGGCTCCGGCGCAGCCCCGGGTGGGCGGGGCCTCGGGCGCGCCTGGGCTTCGCAGGGCGGCGCGGGGCGGTGGCAGGCGGCTGGGTGGTAGGGCCCCGCTGCAGGTGCGGCCTGCTGGCTGTTCTGTCCTCTGGGTGGGCCGAAGCCCTGCGCCCTCACCTGAGGGAGGTGATCGCGAAGGAAGTCTGCAGCTAGGACCACGGCGGTGAAGCCCCTGGCGCGGGTCCCGCGCTGCGCCGGAAGGTGGTGCTGGAAATCCAAACCGGACCCTTCTGAGGTGGATGCGTGACACTTAAAAGACGGGGCTTCCAAGTGCTGCGCCCTGCGGGTCTGCGCTGAGCCCGGCCGGCGGCGCCTGGCGCTGCAGGAGGAGGTGGTGCACCCTGCAGGCGCGCAGCTCCAACCAGCCCGGTGGCAGGCTTCCTGCCCAGCGAAATTGAGGGCCTGGGCCCTGGGGGTGGCCCGGGGACGCGCAGCGCGCGGTGGCTGTCCCCCTGGTGGAGAAGGCCCTGGAGAGCCGAGTGTGGCAGGAGCGGTGGGCAACTAGACGGGCCCAGGCAGGGCTGGGGCCTCTGCTACTCCCATGAGTGCCCTACTTGCGTTCCTTTTGCAAACAGCAGATTTTTCAGACTTATACTTGTGTCTCCAGTTTCTCCGAATGGTCATCTCAATGTATGCCTAGAAGTGTATTTTAGGGTGGCACATTTTGTTCTCCCACACCCATGGCTGGAGAACTGAGTGTGCCCACTAAGCAATGCCCCCTCTTGTGCCCTCAGGAGCGACCACACTTAAAAATAAATAGCAGAAGGTGGCCAGCGCTTTAGGGGACTGCAGTGCTTACCCACTGAAACTCCTCCGGGCAGGCAAGGCAGGCCTATTTTCCCAGGGAGCAGCTATCCCTCGCAGTTCAGAGAGCTGGAACCCTTAGTCCATCTGTTGTCTTGAGTGGAGGGAGCACATCGTGGCACCCAATCCAGTTCCCACAGGTGGACTCCAGGCATGCCCACACCTTTTCCTGCCCTGTGAACCAGGAAGTCCTGCGCCCCTGCATGGAACAGAGGATAAAATCTCTGTAGGTGGCTGAAGGGCCATAGAGCCACTCACAGGGAGTTACAAAACACCCGAGAGCCCATAGTTTGTAAGATTTACTGTGATCAGCACCATGCCACCTCCTGGGTAGGCTGGCCTCATGCAAGGTTATGCTAAGTGCACTGAACCTACTGAGTAAGCCACAGTTAATGAGCATGCCTGTAAGCATCACTTCCATGAAAGTCCTTTTCTTTTAGGATCATGGCTGGTACCATAGCTCAGCAGCAGAGTACTTGTCTAGCATGCATGAAGCCCTGGATTAGATCGCCATATGGCCAAAAAATAAAAATAAATGAAAATTAAGGTCAAATACAAGCATTTTGCAAATTATTATAACAAAGCCAAACACATTTGAGCATCACTTCAGATTTTATGTCCCCCACCAAATTGCACCTTATTTGCAAAGCCTGTTCTACAATTGAAAGGCTTAAGTCAGATAAGTAAAACTGCAACCTTATTTTCACACTTACAGACTGAGAATTTATGTTCAAGGATCTAATGGTCTCTTGGATTTGGCATTTTAGGAGTAGATTCATGGCTTAGTAGAAACTAGCATTCTAGCTACCAGAATGCACCCTGGGTTCCAGATAAGGGGTCAGAGATAAGGAGTTGAGGATGGTTCGTGATGTTCAGAATTGAGCTTGGTTGCCTGAGACTTCTTCCTGTGCCTCTCTTGCAGCCAGAAACTTGCTTCCTACTGCCTCTGCCAGCACAAATTCGCCTGGACCAGCACAAATTCGCCTAACCCCCCCTTTTTTTTTTTAACCTTTATTTTATTTATTTATTTTTATGAGGTGCTAAGGATCAAATCCAGTGCCTTGCATGTGCTAGGTGAGTGCTCTACCACTGGGCCACAACCCCAGCCCCATGGGCCCTCCTTTTTGCAAATATTCAGTGCCCAGAGACATTGCAGAAATGCAAGGTGGTGGGGCTGGGGTTGTAGCTCTGTGGTTGAGCAATTGCCTAGCACAGGTGAGGCCCTGGGTTTGGTCCTCAGCATCACATAAAAACAAATAAGAATACAGTGGCTCTGGAGGCTGAGACAGGAGGATCGTGAGTTCAAAGCCAGCCTCAGCAAGGACAAGGTGCTAAGCAACTCAGTGAGACCCTGTCTCTAAAATAAAATACAAAATAGGGCTGGGGATGTGGTTCAGTGGTTGAGTGTTCCTGAGTTCAATCCCTGGTTCAATCCCTAAAAAAACAAAACAAATGAAAATAAAGGCTAGATTCTTAAAAAAAAAAAAAAAAAGAAAAGAAAAGAAAGAAAGAAAGAAAAAGAAATGCAAGGTGGTAGCAGTGCTGTCCCTGAGACCGTGGGGGCGTTGGGCCTGAGATCATGCCCCTCACGATAGGGAGAGTCTCAGCAAGAGGACCAGGCATGGGGACTGACACTGACCCTGGGAGGCCACAAGAAGGGGGACGTGAGGCATTGGCCTTTGCTTGATGGAGGTTGCATGGTCTTAAGTCAGAGGGAAGGAGGACAGTGCTGAGGTCAGGCAAAGCCAAATGGGCACCAGAAGGGAAGTGACTCAAGCTCCTGCAGCCGCCTCCCTGACAGCTCTTTGTCTTAATTGCTGCTGGTGTAAAAGGTTGGTAAAAACTGGCTGCATTAGGGGACTAGGTGCCCTGCCTGGGGCCTCCTAGGGAAGGCCAGCGGCAGTGGTCTGAACTTTGTGTCCCCCAGACCCAGACCTCAAACCCTGTTGGCCCCACCAGGGTGTCCCCATCAGTGCTAGACTAGGCTGAGCAGGAAGGCAAGAAGTCTAGGGTCTGTAGCCTGGCCGCCCCCAGGATTAGGGTCAGGACACAGAGGATGGGCCAGGCCAAGCAGAGGCTGATGCAGGACTGGAGGAAGGTCTGTGGCATGGAACCACAGCTGTACATCCAGCAGAGAATCCACACACAGGAGTCACTGTGTGGTGTAGATTTTAGCATGGCTCTGGAGCAATAGGAGCCGACTGTGCTTCCAGTTCTAGGTACCCCAGAAGGCTGGCAGGCCCCTTCATGGCTGCATTTGTGTGTGGCCTGCCTGCATGGAGCTGCAGCACCTGGTTGTTGTGGGCAGCCCATACTGCAGGGTCCCTTCTGTGCTCAGCAAAATGGTTCCTTCCTAAACATGAACAGGAAAGTGTCTCACCTGGGTTACAATGGCAGACTCATGGAACTCCTCAGCATGAGATGATAAACCTTCTGTGTGGGAGACAGGGTCAGGACCTCTTCGTGTCAGAGGGAGAGGAGGCCAGAGGACCCAGGCACCGTGCTGTGCTAGAGCAGGCCCCAGTTTCCCCGCTGCCATGGCTCCCGAGGAGCCACCCGCTGGCACTCCCAGCTCACCCTGGCAGCTCACTAGAGAACAGGATTTGCTGAGGCTTTGGCTGGGTCTATCCATGCTCCCTGAAGAGGCAGCCAGCTGCCCAGTGTGCACAGCCTCTGGACAGCTGGGACACTACCAGGGGTGAGTCTGTTGCAGGGTTCCTGGGGCCAGGGCACTGCCCATAAGAGAGGGCCCCTCTGAGCTGGAGTTGTGGACATGAAGTAAGCCTCTGGCTCAGGGCCACATTGGAACCTGCCTTGTCCTGGCCAAGTGGCCCTGACTTGGGCAGCCACTGTGTCCAAGTGAATGTGCCTCCATCTTTGTAATGTGGAGACCTGGCTAATTGTATGGACAGAAGATCAGTCAGGAATGAGGGTGAAACAGCTTCACCATGGTGTCTGGCTCTCATCTCCTGGACCAGTGTCAGCCTCTGCAGCCACTACCCCGCCCCTCCACTATCCTTGTGGGCCTCTAGTCCCTTTGCTTCTGTAGGGCCCTTCATCCCTGTGCTGGGAGCCTGCAGCTTAGGGCAGTTTCCAGACAGCAGCCCACTTAGGGTCATGGGCTGATGTAGTGGCTGCAACCAGCAATTCCTAATTTAAAACCTGGGTCCCTCCCGTGCAGGAGGCGCTGGGCTGTCAAGCTTCTGATTGGGTTTGCACCTCTGCAGGCACGCTGTACTGAGGCACCCTTGTGCAGGTGCGCTGTACTGAGGCACCCTTGTGCAGGTGCGCTGTACAGGATCATGAGCATGCACTAGCACGACTGGGTGGGTTCATGAGCAAGCTGCACAGTGATCTGGGATGTCCACGTGCCCATGTGCAGGTATGCTGTACCGTGATATAGAGCATGTTTCTTCCAGAGGTCACTGCCACAGTCTAGAGGGAAAGGGACGATGGTTATGGCATTTGGGTGATAGGTGCTGGGTCCTGCAAGCACAGAGACCTCACCACGGTGGGGAGCCCAGGCCAGGTCCTGAAGACCACAGCCAGCTTATCCAGCCACAGAAGGTACAAGGGGGACTTGAGGGCTCACCTGGAAGTCCACAGAGGAGCTGCACGACTCAGTGGGCAACTGCAGTGGGGCTTATACTGCTGTGAAACGACGGGGACCACCAGACGGTGCCGTCATCAGGAAGGGCCTGTGCTGCACGTGAGCAACCCTTCAGAACCTGTGTGGCTCTGCCGTCAGTGCAGCCGGTCACATTCCAGCACGTGCAACAACACCCCCGCTGGCCACCTGTATTGTGCCCTCTGGGGAGGAATAGACCACTGGGTCTATCCATGCTCCCTGAAGAGGCAGCCAGCTGCCCGGTGTGTTCACTGGTTTTCGCAGGTGCTCAGAGGCTATTAGGGCCCTTTGTGGAAACTCACATTTTGGGTTTTGAAAACCCACGTAAACCCACGGAACAGGACATGCCTTATCCCAGTGGGCCTTGGGTTTCTCTGATGCCCTCTGAATTTTCAGGCTCCATATCTGGGGACTTGGCCTAGGCATCCAGGTGAGACACACAATCCTGAACCCCCCTCAGGTACAAGCCTCCAACGGGGCCAGAACCAGTCCTGCACCTGGAGCACCTGCTGCACACGTGGGGCCTCTGCACCCCACACCTGCTGCACCTGCTCCATGCCTGTGATACCTGCCACGTACCCTCTGCACCCCACACCTGCTGCACCTGCTCCATGCCTGTGATACCTGCCACGTACCCTCTGTACCCCACACCTGCTGCACCTGCTCCATGCCTGTGATACCTGCCACGTACCCTCTGCACCCCACACCTGCTGCACCTGCTCCATGCCTGTGATACCTGCCACGTACCCTCTGCACCCCACACCTGCTGCACCTGCTCCATGCCTGTGATACCTGCCACGTACCCTCTGCACCCCACACCTGCTGCACCTGCTCCATGCCTGTGATACCTGCCACGTACCCTCTGCACCCCACACCTGCTGCACCTGCTCCATGCCTGTGATACCTGCCACGTACCCTCTGCACCCCACACCTGCTGCACCTGCTCCATGCCTGTGATACCTGCCACGTACCCTCTGCACCCCACACCTGCTGCACCTGCTCCATGCCTGTGATACCTGCCATGTACCCTCTGCACCCCACACCTGCTCCATGCCTGTGATACCTGCCACGTACCCTCTGCACCCCACACCTGCTGCACCTGCTCCATGCCTGTGATACCTGCCATGTACCCTCTGCACCCCACACCTGCTCCATGCCTGTGATACCTGCCACGTACCCTCTGCACCCCACACCTGCTGCACCTGCTCCATGCCTGTGATACCTGCCATGTACCCTCTGCACCCCACACCTGCTCCATGCCTGTGATACCTGCCACGTACCCTCTGCACCCCACACCTGCTGCACCTGCTCCATGCCTGTGATACCTGCCATGTACCCTCTGCACCCCACACCTGCTCCATGCCTGTGATACCTGCCACGTACCCTCTGCACCCCACACCTGCTGCACCTGCTCCATGCCTGTGATACCTGCCATGTACCCTCTGCACCCCACACCTGCTCCATGCCTGTGATACCTGCCACGTACCCTCTGCACCCCACACCTGCTGCACCTGCTCCATGCCTGTGATACCTGCCACGTACCCTCTGCACCCCACACCTGCTGCACCTGCTCCATGCCTGTGATACCTGCCACGTACCCTCTGCACCCACACCTGCTGCACCTGCTCCATGCCTGTGATACCTGCCATGTACCCTCTGCACCCCACACCTGCTGCACCTGCTCCATGCCTGTGATACCTGCCATGTACCCCCGAAGCTCCTGAGCACACGCTTGGGGCACCATCTGTGCCTGAGGTACCTGCCCCATGTATGTGCAGCACCTGTCCTGCACACCTGAGCCTCTTCCTGGCCAAACCAGTGACTGCCAGGCAACCCTGGAGCCCACCTGTGGCTGAACACATCCTCCTCTGTGTCTTCCTCCCCCTTCCTCCCCACACCCACAGTGCACAGGGACACCAGATCCCCTGGAGGACAGCGCTATGACCCCCCCCCCCCCCGTTGTGACAGTGACTCCCCTGTGCCGGCTGTCCCGCTTTGTGAGCTGGTTCAGGGAGCCCTGGCTCCGCCCCTCTGGCCCCTGCTGCCAGCTAGTCCTCCTGCAGGAAGTCCCTCTGTTAAGTGCCCTCCAACACTGTCTCTAAGCTTCTGGCTCCGTGGGGGCAGGGACAGGGTCTCTTTTGTCTACTGCCAATTCCCTGTGGCTGGCAGAGACCAGCAGTCACATGAGCTGGCTGCCGATGCTGGGGCCGGGAAACATCACAGACAGCAGGTTGGGGAGGGGGTGGCGCCTCAAGACAGGGTGGTTGGGTGTCTGGGCTGAGCTCTGTGAGCAGCGGGCCAGGGGCTCCATGCCTGCTGGGTCTGTCAGGGGCCCTGACTCCAGGGCAGCTCCCCGTCCAGGCAGTCCTGGCCCCACAGCAGAGTTCCCCCACACAGGAGGCCTCCGCACGCTACCCCCCACCATGGTACCTAAGTCCGTGTGTGCCTGCTGGCGTTGGGACGACTGGCTCATGAGGACTGTGGTCCTACATGACACTGGAACCGTGGCCAGCCCAGGGAAGGTGCTGAGGATGAGCCAGCACGCAGATGACATCAGGTGACCTGTCCTGCAGCCACGTGGAGACCCATGTCTACCAGAGACGGAAAGGGTCTGGGATGTCTCAGTCCCCAAAGTGCTTTCACCTGGCCTTCACAGTGTGGGCCTGGAAGTCACCCAGCTGTGCCCTGGTGTGGGTCACCTAGTTATTTTGACTGGCAGGGATGGTAAAGTCAGGAAGTAGCCAGAGCCCTCCCAGATCTACACTGTCCACTTCTGTGGTCCTGGGGGCTACAGGCCAGGGCCTCCGTCTCATGGGGATGTGCTGGGCAGCAGAGCCCGGGAGGTCAGGAGTGAGTGGATTTCTGTCCTATCTGGGCTCACACCATGGCCTCCTGGGTACTGTGTTGGGGCTGTCCTCTCCCTGGACAAATGAGTGAGGGGCCCCTTAGAGGGCCAGATTGCCCTTGCCCTTAGAGAGTCCTCCAGCTGCCTCCACAAGGAGGTCTGGCTTGCCTGCCTTCCTTGTGTCAGAGTTGGGTCTGTTGTAGCAGATGGACCCCTAAGCTGTAGGGAAGAGCTGGTCTTTCAAGCAGGCACCAGGACGCTGGGCATCTTAGGAAGTCTGCAGAGGACAGCGAGGGCCTGGCCACCACCATGGTGCCTGTCAGCGGTACTGTGTGCTTTGTGAACTGGGGCACAGAAGAGGAAAAGTAACATTGCAGACGAAGAAAGGAGCCCTGTCCCTAAGTGCGCGGCCCGGCCAGTCTGTCCTGGTCTGAAGGCTGGTCTCCCCCGGGTGGTTTGGCCAGTCTGTTTGTCACCAGCCACCAGCAGATTACAGCTCACCTGGCATAGGCTGCTTTCTGTGGTCAGACCTGAGGCCCACAGTCCAGGAGATCTACAAGGAAGGGACATTTATTTGCCCAGGAGTCGGGTACCAGCGTCTGGCAAGGTCCTGCTGCTGTTGGCACAGTGAGGGCATCAGGCCAGAGGCTGCGAGCTGCCGGCCTGGGGTCTCTGCTTCCTTTTTTTTTTTTTTTTTTTTTTGACAGGTCTCATTGTGTGGTCTGGGCTAGACTTGAACCCTGGGCTCAGGCAACCCTCCTGCCTTGGCCTTGCAGGAGCTGGAACTGCAGGCTGCACCCTACGCCCAGCTCCTGCTTCTTCTTATAGAGCCACTGGTGCCCTTGCGGGAGGGGCCCATCTCATGACCTCATCTAACCCTGAAGGCTCCTCCTCCAAACCAACATGTGACTTGGGGATTAAGTTTCCAGCACTCAAATTTTGGGAGCACCCAAACCACAACAGCACCATAGCAGACCAGCTGCAGGAGAAGCCAGTTTTCTCTGGACTTGCAAACCCAGAGGACTGTTTCCTTGAACTGGGGCCTGAGTCTAGGCTGTGCCAGGAAGTCTAAGGGGTTTGCAGAGGCTATGGAGGAGGTTGCATGGCAGAGCTGGGCAGAGCTGGGCAGGATCAAGAATGGAGCCCACAGACAGACAAAAGGCATCATGGGCAGCTTGGCTGGGCCCTCCCTCTGCTGCTGCTGAGACAGGTGCCCACCCTGGTACACTTGGACTGCTGTCCTTCCCACAGTTGCCTCAGACCTTGCTTCCCGTCAGGGAGGAAGTGGGAGTACACCCAGGTGCCCGTGGTGAGGAGGCCCTGGGTCTCTTGCAGGCCGGTGAGACCCTGGCCACTTGTCAGCCTGTGGGTCCTTAGCCACTCTCCCCTCGTTTAATATCTGCACCCCGAGGAGCGCAGACACCAGAGAGAGGGGCCAGAGGCATCCAGAACCACAGGGAAGAGCGATCACCTGCAGCCACCTGGGTGGGTACCAAGCCCCACGGAGTCCTCACCAATCCACCAGGGCAGGGGCAGGCTGCAGGAGGTCTTGCACACAGGGCTGTGTGCTAGTGAAGCTGTTTCTCGGATCACGTGGAACTCACCCCACCCAGGCTGATTTTGGCACACCAAACAGGATCAGATGCAGGCTCATGGACACCTCCCGGAGAATCTGGTAGGATGGAGCCTCAAGAACACTCTCCTGGACCAGACCTGGAGCTGGACTTGCGTGTGTCACTCTGGGTCCTCCACTTGCCTAACAGAGGTCTGCAGGGAGTGTCCACCAGGGCTCCCAGTGGAGCGGGTTTGAGCTGCAGACAACTGGAGCTGGCTAGTCCTCTGGTCCCCGGGTCATGGGAAGGTGACAGGACATTCGTGTGGACTTTTCAGGGACAGACACTCTCTGGGTCTGGGGGTCTGTTTCCCAGAGACCCGATGGCTGACTTCCTGCCAGCCTGAAAAAAGCAGAGACCAGAGGCTGCGCTCCCCCAGCTTTCATGGGACCCGTGTCCCCGGTTGGCCCGGAAGGTTCTTGACTTTAGCACAGAAGACCCTGAACCCCAGAATCCCTCAGGCAGCCAGCGACTCAGGTTGGTCCCTGAGTCCCAGCAGCTGAGTTCACTCTAAAGGACGTCAAGAGGAGCCCCTGATGGGGAGGTGTGTGCAGCGAGGCCCAGTGAGGCCTCGGTCCCTGGCAGGCTGGCACACGCCACCCCCGGGCATCCCAACCTGAAAGCTCCAAGCTCCGTCATGCCGAGGTGTCCTCAGCAGGCAAAGGGTGCACTATCAACCAGGAAGTGCCGAGAGTCCAGGGGTGCTGTGTCAGGAGCTGAAGGGAGACCTGATGTGTGTCCTTGTGGGGTCGTGCTAGTGTCTGACCCTGTTCTGCCCAGGCGTGAGCAATGAGACAAGCCTTGCTGTTGGTCATGGATGCCAACAACTCCCTGGGAGTCCTTGGCTACGGACGCTTCTTTACTAGCTGTGCCCTCTCCACAGACCTTATCTGGGCTCTGAGGAACCCAGAACACCACGTCCAGCCCCCCGCCCCTGGCCCTGGAAGGCCCCTTCTCTTTTCCCACGGGCAGTCCCAGTTTTCTCTGTGGTCCCCCTCTGCTAGTCTGCATTTTCTATAGTGAAAGTACATTTCTTTGGTAACAAGAAATCTGTTCAGTCTCCAGTCTCGTGGGCACAGCAGGTAGCCTCGCGCAGGTCCTAGTCCCGTCCCCCCAGAAGACACACGTGTGCTCAGGGGGATATGTGAGATTCTACAAGGAAAGGGTGTGAGAGGGACAGATACAGCCCCAGATCCCCCCGGGGCCCCAGGGCTCTGTCCAGGAGTGAGCGACTCAGCCCGCTTTCCAGCTCAGGGAGGTGACAGTGCAGATATCTGTGGGTTGCCAGGGTAGGCGGTGTGGTGCTGGGGCAGGTGGGATGGCCACCTCTTGCCGCCGCTGGCCCGCACACTGGACCCTGGCATTACTGAGGTGTGCAAACTGGTGGTGTGCCCAGTGGTGTGGGTGTCCACACCTGGGACCTGCCTCTTCTCCAGGCCTGTTTCCTTGCCCTAGGTGCTATGTCCTGCTGGCCTTGCTGGCCACCAGGGTGCTGGGGCCCAGGTGTGAGCATGGGGGTCCTGGGAGCCCCCTCACAGCTCATGACTGGCTCCACCCCTGCCCCAACTGGGCCCTCCACACTTCTGGGCCAGCAGCCACAGACAGGCCCCCGGCCCAGCCAGCTTCAGTCCTTTGGGGAAGCCTGAGGGCGTGGGCCGCCTTGGGTCAGCTGATTTAAAATGACAAGACAAGGTCAAGCCAGCAGTGAGGCGTTTGGGAGCACAGCTGCTCTGCGGCCGGGGGCGGTGGCAAGGGGGATGTGGATATTTTTGCCTTCTGAGGTTGAGTGCTTCCTGCCCGGGCATTTTTGGAAGCACAGGAAACACATGAGGTTTGGCTGAGGGAAAGTGCTTCCCGAAACTGGAGCCTCCCGCGGGGAGAGTGCAGAGAGAGACTCCCCACTTCACCTTCCGCAGAGTTCACCTAAATCAGAGAATGGAAAGCTCACACTCTCGTGGCCGGAGCTCTATGTGCACAATGGAGAGCCAACCCCGAGAGAAGCCCATAAGGCTGATTTCACAGGAGCCTGCCCCTGGCCACATGTGGCCAGCGTGGGGCTCCAGTGGTCCTGCCACCTCACGGGCACTGGGGTGAGGTCCTGCCCAGGTCAGCAAGCTGGGCTGGGGCAGCAGGGCCGGGCTGTTCCCAAACAGGTCTTTCCTGGTCTTTGCACACGCTCACCTGCCCCCACACGCCTACACACGCTTGCCCACGCCCACCATCCTAGCTGCTCTGGCAGCTTCTTGCCACTCCTCCCTTCATGGGTGGGAGACTTCAGGCTGGAGCTGCCCTTGGGACGAGTCTGGCTAGTGTCTGTACCCTCAGGGTGACGGCCAGGAGGATATAGCTTTATGGTCTAAGAGGGGGACCTGGGGTTCAGATGTGCATCACAAGGGTGGCACCACCGGGACGCCTCCCCAAGGCGTCTGGAGCACCAGCTGCCTCAGGCATGTGCCCTTCAGGCCGGAGCCCCCTGGAGCCCCTCTGTCTGCGTGGTGGGGAGGGCGTGCTGGGTCTCATGACCGGGACGGCCTGGGTCTCTGGGTGCTGCCATCAGGGCAGAGTGCCGTGCTGGCTGTGGAGCCTTCTGGGGTACAGCAGAGGGTGGACAAGGATGGTCCAGCTCCCAGCCAGCCCAGCCGGTCAGCACCACTCTGCCCACCTCCCAGAGGGCCACACCTTGGACTTTGGTCTCTCGGCCCACCAGCTGAGCTCAATAACAACAAAAACACCTATTTCAGAGTGAAGGTTGTAGGGACCCAAAGCCCTGGGGAGGGTCAGTGGGACACGGGGGTGGGTAGCGCTGAGGGGAAGCTGGGGAAATGGTTGGAGGACATTTGGATGCTGGTCACCCAGAGAGATGGCAGCCACAATGCCTGCCCCTTCCAGAACTGGAAGAGGTGAGGACAGGTTCACAGATGCCCACAGAAGGCCTCTTGTTGGCACCTCCTCCTTCACCTCCTCCTCCACCCCAGCTGGTGCCTCATGGTTCCACGCTCCCTGGTGACAACCAGACCTTGAGACGTGGAGCCTGGCCACCCAGCCTGACTCTGCTGTTGGTATCCAGGAAACCAGATCCTGTCCCCTACCTGGGTGCCAGTACTGCTGCCCACCCGAACTCTAAAGAGCCCTGTTGAAGGCGAGAGGAGTGCCGTGGGCCACACCCTCAGAGAAGCTGACACACACACACACACACACACACACACACAGGACCAGCAACACACACACAGCACCAGCCACAGCGAGCTGGCAATCCACAGGGAACCCCCAGAACAGCCCAGCCCCGAGAGCACATTCGCACCTGTAGTTTAAAGGTGTGCTTGGAGGCACTTCACCTGGCTCCCTGGACTAGGCATAGCATTTCCACCTCCTTTTCTCTACAACACACTAAGCCATTGTTACCGCTGTTGATGGGTGACGAGTCCTTGCTTCCCGATGTTGAAGAATAACACCAGAGAAGCACGCCGAGGCCAGGTCAGAGTGGAAATTAGAAGTTTATTAAAGGACAGCAGAAAAGACTTCCCTGGAGGAAGAAGGGGACTCAAGAGGTGGAACCCGGTGAAGGGCGAATGTGTTCCCCTTTTTATAGTTTTGGTGATGGAATGTAAGGGGAAGGGTTGGGACATGGGTAATCTGGGCAGGAAGGACTTCACTATCACTTCTTGGGATGGGCTACCTCCACATCTGCTGGGGGCTGTTTCCTGGGTTCCATTAACATTTCTTTGGGGTGGACTTTGGCCTAGGGCCTTTCCGGGACTTCATTAACATTCCGTGAGTTGTCCTGCGTTTCCGGAATCATCAGCATGGCCTCCATTTTAGATTTCACTCGATATGATATTAGACCCGATTTACCTAACTGCACCGACTGCCTAACTTTAGATCTGGCTTCACCCTCTGCAGGGTTCCAGGGGAACCAGCCTGGCTCCTCCCCAGTGACTGTGTCAGTGTTGCACGCTCCTTGGCCACCCCAAAGCCCCCTGGGCCACTCTCTCTCAGCAGCACCCCAGCAGGGACCCTGGGCTGTGGTCATCTTTTGGGTCAAGGTGTCCTCCAGAATCTGGACTAATCTATCTTCCTTCCTTCCTTGATACTGTGCTTTCAGCAAACCTGACCATGGTAGGAAGATGGGGGAGTGTTAAGAATGTCCTGCGCAGGCTCCACCCAGGAGACCAGGCCTTGGTCCTGTGCTTGAGGCCGTGGCTCGTGCCCTGTCAGGTGCCATGGCAGGGCATGTGGCGACCAGCACCTCACCAGGGTGATTTCTCCTGCTCAGAGGGGGACAAACCACCTGAGAAAATAAAGTCTGAAATAATCAGTGAAGAAATAAGAGACAAAGTCAGAAAAATGATTTTAAGGGAGCGCCTGATAGATAGGTAGGAGTTGGAAGAGAATAGTCACAAAATGGCTCTGGTTGTTTATCTAAGGGGATCCATTAAGGCAGGGATAAGGTGTCAGGGGTGGAGTCTTGCTTCACGGTGTCCTGTGATCAACAGATTGATGGCATCTCGGCAAGCCACACCCATCTCTGGAGGCTGTGTGTCTAGGTGGCTGCAGCAGGTCACCCATCTCCGGTGCTTGTGGAACCTGGCAGAGATGGATGGGAGCGCCTGAGTATCTGGGCGGTCTCACCAGCAGGAGTGCCATGGGAGTCCCCAAACACCAGATGTCCCTGTTCAGTGGTCACCATGCACATTTCACGGGTGGCTTCTGACACCTGGGGGCCTTGGTCCTGTGCTTGAGGCCTTGCCATGTCATGGGCCCATGCCATGTCAGGGCATGTGGCCACTGTGGCCTCCCGGCCGTGCTGTCCTGTCCTGGCAGGGCCTCCTCACACCCCTCCCCTGCTCAAGACACTCCAGAAAACAGGGTCCTAAGCGTGGGGTGGGGGGCCCAGGAGTATACCCATTAGCAGGCCACCCCAGGCAGGTCAAGGCCACCAGAGGCCTCTGTGGACAGCTCCTCCACGGCCGGGCCAGGGCAGTGTCTGTGAGAGGAGCCGGCCTGGTGAGGGAGGGGCTGCGTGTGACTTGTCCCCATTGTCTTTCCTAATCCTAACTCACTTACCATCCCTGGCTCCACCTTCTTTCTGGGCTCAGGGTGGAACTGTCCATCCGCTGGAACTGGGGCAGGTGGACTCTGTCCTGCTTTTCCCCTGGCTTGGATGCACCTAGTGGGCCCTGCCCTCAGGATGTCCCCAAGATGGCTCACATCTATCCAGGCCCCAGGCCTGGCTCTCAGCCCCTCCAGCTGGGGGCAGTCTTGAGCTGCCTGTTCCCTGCCTGACCCTCTCCAGGAGCAGGACAGGATGGGCTGAGGACGGGGATGGTGGTGGGCCCCACCAACAGGCACCTGGTGGAGGGTGTTTACAGCTGCACCCACCCACTGAGCTGAGTCACCAGGGCTGGGGCAGCCACGGTCGGGCGGGCCCAGAACTGACTGCCCTGGGCCCTCAGCTGGGACCTTGCCCATGGCCTGCAGGTGGGAGGTCATGCCCTGTTCAGCTGGACAGCTCCTGGGTGATGACTGAACCATCCAAGCCTCCTTCCCACCTGCCATCCTGGCAGTGACATGCCCAACATCTAGAGAGCCCAGTCTCTCAACAGTACCTGTCCACTGGACCTGGCTCTGTCTGGCATGGGCACTGTAGCCCATTAGAGCCTTGGCAGGACCTGAGTCCTGGTTTATGATGTTGTCCAGGCCCTGCTTCAGGCAGGTTGGCACCAGGCACAGGGCACGGCTCCCCACTGTCCCAGCTGCCCAGTCTGCTGGGGAGGGTTTCCTCGGGCAGGAATCCAAAGGCCACCAGCACAGGCAGCATGAGTCCTCTCTGCAGAATTGCAGGAAAACAGGAGCCCGGGTCTCCCAAGTGTGTCTGCACCCACAGCTGCTCTTAGTTGGTTCTGCAGGATGGCCACAGGTGGACCCACAGAGAAGTGCCTTCTGGGCTCAGATGCCCACAGGGGCTGCCAGGACCTCTGCATGGAGACACTCTTAGGACGACCCTCAATCAGTTCATGAAGCCAGCAGTGCACCCTCAGGGGACGGCGATCAGTGGGGACCCATCGGAACCCAGAGGCTCCCAGGCGGCCACAGTTGCTGGCTCAGAAACAGGTATGGGGCCAATGAGAACATACTTGCTCATGTCACATGTGGCACACAGCTCCGTGACAGTTCCTTGGTTGTGCTGGAGCTCCGTGACCGCCCAGTACATCGGTACCGTGACGGCTCAGCCTTGTAGACGGGCTCCTGCCCCTCATTTCCAGGACAGGAGTGCCCTAAACTCTGCAGCTCCCAGATGACCTGGGGACGTGTGCACCCACAAGAGACGCAGAGCCTTCCTAGGGCGAGTGGGCGGCTACACCTGCCCCTGCACAGCCTGACTTGAGAGGCTCAGGTCTGGGGCTGCAGGTGCTGCCGTGTGGGACACTCCTCCTGCCTGAGGCAGTGGGGGCTGATCCTTCCAGGCTTTCTGCAGTGTGTCTCCTCTAAAGTGAGTGGGCTGGCTGGAGAGGAAGAGCCACGTCCCCGACCCATGTCGTGAGTGGCACAGACCTGGCGGGTGACTGGACCTCGGATCTCGGCCACTGTCCTCAGGTGGCCTACTGGCACTCTACCTCTTTTCTCTTCATTTCCTGCAGTGTCATCTTCCTTTGCAGAGATCTGTGGCTTCTTCAGGGATCGACCACCTGGGCACACTTGTGGGTGGGGGAGTGTCCTTGCCCCTCAGTGCCAGCCCGATGCTGGGCTGTTCCTCTCTACACCTCCCAGTCAGGGAAAAATTACCTGGCCCCCACCTTCACCAACAGCCCCTAAGGTCTGTCAGCTGCTCAAGGAAGCCCAGCCTGGGCCAGTGCATGGTCACTCAGCCCAGTCACTGTGCTCACAGTCCTGGCTCAGCACACACCTAGGGTCCACTTGCAAATTCAGCTGTCACCTTCAAATGTGAATTCACCTTCCACACGGTCAGACCCCTCCTGAAACTGTGCCTTCCCTGTGGAGAACTGCCTTGGGGGAGTCCAGTACTGAGGGGGTCCTACAGCTCACTGCTCCTGGGTCCTGGTCTGCCAAGAGCTGGGCAGGGTGAGAGCAAGCCCCAGAGGTCAGGAGCAGCTGCTCCAGACAGTGGGGATAGCATGGGGTAATACCAGCACGCAGAGCAGCCCCACTGCTGGGCTGCTGTGTCAGGGCTCCACCCAAGGCCAGACGCCCAGCCCTATGGCTTGCCCACCAATCCAGGCCTGCCAGGTACGTAGCCGACCCCTCAGGTCCAGCCAAGCTGGTAGGACTCTCCCTTCCACTTTTCTATGATGCACAGACAGCACAACCTGCCAACAAATTAGGTTAGGGAAGGGCTAGGTACAGAGTTACAGGGTGAAGGTGACTGGGCTGAGGCCGGCTGGGCCTCTGTGTCTGTGTTTCATGTCGTAATTACACATTACCTGCTGCAGTTGCTGAATGTCAAATTACCAGTGTTGGCTCGGGATGCCTCATTGACCACAACTGTGGTAATTATGTCTCTATGGGAAGGTCAGCAAAAGTGGCCTCACAGGGGGAAGCTGGGTGACAGGGTGGCTCTGGAGGGCTGTGGGGTGGGTGTTCTTCTCGGAACACCAAGGGGCCATGATGGTCAACCTTCTCAAGATGTTTTCAAATGTGAAGAGAAGATTCCTGGGCATGTGTGTGGGAAGTTCAATGTCCACTGGGCCTGTCCAGTTTCTGGGGAAGGATGGTGATTCTCCAGTGATGGCTTCAGTGGTGGCCACTCGGTAGAACAGACCAGCTAGCTGGCGGTGCTCATTGGGAAACCTCCGCCTGAGCCAGCGTTCAGTTTGCTGTTTGTTAGCTTTGGGAACCCCAGCTCTCAGCGACCCCCCAGGGATGAGCGCTGTGCCCTGGTGTCAGGAACCTCCGTCACCTGAGAACCGCCCCTCTGCAGGTGGCTGAGCCTCAGACAGCCACAGTCCTCGCAGCCCTGGGAGCCAGACAGGTGCTAAGCCATGTCCATCCACCACCCATAAGGGCCACATGCATCCAATGTTCAGAAAGCTGAGAAGTTTCTGGTCCCACTCAGCTGCCTTTCCCAGGCATATCTTTCCCCAGTGACAGGTCCCATGAAATGTGGGAGTCTGGAGTTTATGCTGTAAGACTCCTGGGTCAGGCACACACAGCCGAGCCTTTGGTGTCATCCCGGCCCTGTTTCTTTGGGTCTCGGACCTGGTTAAGCTAAGAGGATGCTCAGGGCAGCAAAGGGACTCATCACACATGTGCTCAGGAGACATGCAGTGGAATCTTAATAGATGAGGACTGAAGCTGAAACCAACCAACTCTTTGTGTGGGCCACGGACCCTAAACTCTAGGGTGGAAGGTGCACCATGAGCACCAGTCCAAGCCTCGTCCTCTGGCTAGGGGAGGACTGAGAGAGCTCATGGGAACCTCAGCAAGGAGGCGGCTCAACCTGTCATCACTCTCATCTGGGGTGGGGAAGTGCACTCCAGGGTCTCCTACCCCATTCTCCCTGATGCAGGGATAGGCAAGTGTGATTCCAGTGGGTTTGGGAACTCTCCAGCTCTGCAGCTCAGCCTCAGTGGATGTGTGTGGATGCAGAGGGAGCTTCCGTGCCCTCACAGACACCGTAAGGAGTATGTGAAGCTGCCCCTTGCCCTGTGGGTGGGAAGGGTGCTATTACGGGCTCCTACTGTACTTAGCCATGAGGTGCTTCTGGGAAGTGGTACCTTCCCAGCATCCTGGAGTAACATGCCAGGACCACTCCCCACAGTCTCCTGGAGAGCTCAGAGGCTGGCCAGGACCCTTAGGGCCCAGGGGTGAAAGGGGATGGTGGCTGGTGAGCAGCCACTCCATCCTGCTGCCCCCAGGAGCCTGACATCACTGACCACCAGGAGTCCCAACTCCAGGGATGTTTTATTTGTAGGTGATTTGATGGGCCAGGGCAGAGGTCAGCAAAGGAGTCCAGGAAGCCCATGGGGTTCTGGGGTACAAGACTCCCCCGAAGCCAACAGGGCACAGGCTCCTGTAACAGCTTGGGACCAGTTCTGCTGCCATGGCACCCACCCAGGGTAGAAAGATGGGAATCTGGAAATTCCTGCTTTAGAGATCCTTCAGGAGGGAGCTGAGTCCTGGGGGGCACTCCCTCTCCCAATATCCTATGGGATTCTCCCAAGAATCCCATAGGCAGTCATTCATTCTTACCCTCGTTTTCTGCTTGTTTTTGAATTAGTAGACTTTATTCTTTAGATTTACAGAAAAATCGAGCAGATTGTAGAGAGAATTCCTCCCCTTCCCCCTACCAAGATTTCCTTCCTGCATTAGAGTGTGCAAGTGTTAGCATCAACGAACCAATACGGATATTTATTAACTAAACACCATGGTCTACATTCCGGTTTGCTCTCCTGCTATACATTCACGGGCTTTGACAAATTAACTTGGCCATGCTGCAATTCCAGGGTCAGGGCAGCCCAGTGGGCACAGGTGGCTGGGCAGCCCTTCAGGTGGCAGGGCTCTGCCTTGGGATGAAACCAGCATCAGCCCTGGTCGCCTTGGGCAGGTCACTGAAAGCTGCTAGCGCTCAGTGTCTTCCTTGGATGCTGCCTGCCCCTCCCACAATGTGATGGGGGACTCTGGCAAGCCTTATGGCCCTTACAGGATGTACAGGGCCTGCTGGGCTGTGTGCAGATGGCTTATTCAGCCCTGTACGTCCCCCGGTAAGAAGTGCTGAGGTGTGGGAGTGGCTTGTTTCAGACATGCCAGTGGGCCAGTGCTTTTGTACCTGGATACCTGCAGCAGTGCATTCCAGGTGATGTGGGGCTGGTGGAGCAGGCCTCTAAGCTCTGAGGTTCACATGTGCGACAGAGCCTCAAACCTGGCCAGCAAAGGAGTCCAGGAAGCCCATGGGTTTCTGGGGCACAAGACTCCTGGCCAGGAGTCTCGGGTGATATCAGTTCAGATGCTGGGCAGTGCTGGCTCCAGGCTGCGTAGGCCTGCTCTGTTCCAGGGTCCTGTTAAACAGATCTGGCCAAACTGCAATCCCAGTGTCAGGGCAGCCTGGTGAGCACAGGTGGCTGGGCAGCTGGTCTCCCCAGCCCTTAGGCCCCTGGCCCTTCCCCAGCACTGAGCTGCTTCTGATACACACTCGGAGCCAGGTGTTTCTCAGTCCAGCAGACTCATAATTCCACCCTTTCCCACCCCTTTCCATTGTCACCATCCAATGAACTAGACTCCCAGATTCTCATCTGGCTCTCAACCTAGGAATTTTTTGGAGGGTGGGTAATGTCTGGAGACAGTTTGGATGGCCCAACGGGGGCAGAAAGAAGGAGTGCTATTGACATCTAGAATAGGGGCCAGTTTGTTAAAATCCTGCAATGTACAGGATGATCTCCTTTGTAAAGACAAACCTCACCTTCCAGGTTGATGCAGCAGTACCAGAGGTGGGCAGGTGTTGGGTGTGGGCAGCAGCGCACAGCGCCAGGCGCAAGCAGTGGCTACAGGTCCTCGGGGAGCCTTAGAAAGACAGGGATACACACAAACCCTTTCCGGGGACTGGACGCTTCAGAGTCCAGCACGCTGTACAGTGGAGTCAGGCCTGAAGCTGGGCCTCCCCGCCGGGTGGGCTGTAGGCCGGGACAGACTCGGAACCTCCGCCAAGCACAAATTCTGCGGAGGGTGAGGTGCCAAGAACTTGCCAGAGAGCCACCGGCTGGTGAGGAGCGAGGATGGGCCACAGCGCTTCCACCGTGGGGGCTTGGGGGAGAGCGGTCGGTCTCGGGTTCTCCCCGAACCCGCCTGGTACAGCGCAGACGCCCGCTGCGCCGTCCCATCCGGCAGGGCCTCAGTGCTCCGGCCTCGGCTCTTCTCCTATTCCTTCTCTACGTCCCTCGCTCATCCCACCACCGACTGTGAGAACCAAGATAACTGCGCACTCAGACGTCCGCAGCGTCCAGTGGGGCGCGCGGTACGCTGAGCTCCGAGCGCGCGCTCGGGGCGAGGTTCCGGCGCAGGCGGCGGCGCGGGTCGGGGACGCGGAGGTTGGGCAGGGGCGGGGCGGGCGGCCGGCCGGGGCGGGGTTCTGCGCGGAGGCGGGGCAGGGCGGGGCGCGGGATGGGCCCACCCCCCAGCTGAGCCGGGGCCGCGGGCTGCGGACTCGCCAACTCAGAGGATCTGGCGGCGGCGGCGGGCGCGCTTCTTAGCGTGAGGCTGCAGCGGCTCCTGCGGCGGCCCAGGCGGGCCGGGATGGGCGGGCGGCCGAACAGGGGGCGCTGGAGGCGCGCGACGTGACCCTCCTGCACACGGAGCCCGCCCCGCCGGCCGCGCCCAGTCGAGGGTCTGCTGGGTGGGCGCGGACACCTAATCAGCGCCCACCCGGCCGGAGCATGCGGGGCGCGGCGCGGGTAACCGGGGGGCGCGCGGGGCAGCTGTGGCCGCGGCCCCCGGTCCCGGGCGCGGGCCCGCCCCCTCCGCTTCTGCTGCTTCTGGCGGTGCTGCTGGGCGGCGCGGGCGCGCAGTATTCCAGCGACCTGTGCAGCTGGAAGGGGAGGTGAGTCTCGCGGAGCGACCCCGGCCCAACCCGCCCGGATCTAGGTCCTTCGGTACCGTTGGCTCTGCTCCCTAACTGGGACCAGCTCGGCGGGATCGGGGGCCGCTCTCCAGGCCGAGTTCGGTGTCCCCATCCCCGTCCCCGGTTCCAGAACAAAAGAGCCCGAGGCGTCCAGGTCCCTGCCCCGAGGGCGCCTGGGGAGTCACCTCCGCAACACCGCGGGGTCTGCCCAGGCCGGCCGCCCACTCGTCCCGGGCGCAGCGCTGGTCCTGAGTCCAGAGCTCAGCTCAGTGGGAGCCGGAGCGGGCGGGGTCCATGGTCGCGCCCTCCGGGTTCCGGCCCGTGGCGGGAGCTGTGCGCCCCAGGCCGGGAGGAGCCGGGCAAAGCGAGAAGGGATGGCCGGGTGCGGCGGTTTCGGGGACGGAACGAGACCCACGTTGACTGTCGTACGTCCTCTGGGCGACCAGCCGCAGGCGGACACCTGTGCGCCGGGCCGAGTGTAGCGGGGCAGAGCCCCCCACCCCTCCCTGTGAAGGTCAGGCCGCCCTTGGCAGCCGCGCGCCGGGCTCCGCGACCCCCCCCCCTTCCCCCGTTCGCGGTGGCAGCCGAGGACTTTTTAGAAACCAAAGTGTGACATGCAGAAAGGGGTGCAGGTCACAACTGTGCGCGGGCGCGGTGCCTGGGAGCCGCAGCTACTCGGGAAGGACCCAGGGACGTGCCGGGCACCCAGGAGGTTCCTTGGGCTTAGCAGAGCTGGTTTTGTGCGGTGGAAGTTGACAATTCAGCAGTTTGTGAAGCGCGCTGCGCTAATGCGCGTCTACTCTGCAGACGCTGTGGGTTGGGGCTACCCTTAGGTCTGGTGTCGAGGTCGGGCGCGCGCCCACCCAAGCCTGTAGCCTTGGGCTGATAGACAGACTCGAGCGGCAGACAGCTCATTCTGGGTGGGGGCGGTCACGGGTGATTTTTGTGAAGCCGTTTTTCCGAGAAGACTGGGTGTTGAGCTGGTGCGCCAGGTTCTGCGTCAGCAGGGCATGGCTGGTCATCTTGGACATTCACGGCATTTAGTTTTCTGAGGAAACCACAATGACCACAATCAACTCCCCCTCCCGATGGGAAAGACTCCTGCCAAGGGGTTGGACTTGAAGATCAGCCCCTGGCTCCTGAGACCTCTGGGCACTGCCTACCTCACTGGGAGTTTTCTGCCTCCCTTTCAGTAGAAAGCCCCCTTCCCGCAGGAGCTGAGACGGGGCTGAGGGTGGCTGGAGCTTGGGGGAGGGCTGGCCTGGGGAATGCTGGCGCCAGCACAGAGCTGGCCGGGAGCCTCTGATGCTGACTCTCTGGGACTGCCCTTTCTCTAGCCATAATAATCAAAATCCCTGCTCTCAGCCTCTTCTCGTGGATCAGTGCACCCCAGCTCAAGGCTTTGGGGTGTCCTGCTCCAGCAGATCAAAACCAGAAAACCCAGTCCCTGTCCCTGAGCTTGGGCTCCAGTTGGAGCCAACTTCCTTCCCAGGTCCTCAGAGGACTGCATGTCTAGGGCTACAATTCCAAGCCTAGGACCTAGGATGCCCAGAACTCCAGAGGTTTAGGTGTTTGCAGAAGGGGGAGGTGTGCTGTCCAGTACCTGTGTGCTGTCCATGTGCAGAAGCAGGAACACTGCCTGGGCCCCTTGCCTTGTCTGCCAACATCCTCCTTGGACTCCCCTGATGGCACCTCTCCCAAAGTCTGAACCTAGCGAAGGACAGCTGAGGGACCCTTGGAGCTGCCGGAGAGGAGGCAGGGCCTGGAGCATAAACCAAGCTCCCTTGCCTTATAGCTGCCACCCCATTTATCAATACACTTCACACATCAGCTGACTCCTGTTGAAACCCAGGAGTCTGCTGGCTTTCTTGCTAACTCCATGGTTTATGACCCTTTAGGAGCTGTTGGAACACAGCACAGGGCGGAGCCAGCAGGTGGATTCTGACCCCTGCTAGGAAGGACCCTGGGCACTCACATTGATGTGCTGGTGCTTCTGGGTATTTCTAAGCAATCAAATTGGAGATTTTGAAATCCTTCTTCCTGTGTAGGAGGCAGGACCAGTGCCCCATCTTTATCACCCAGGGACCATAAAGGTGAACCATGAACTTTCCACTGGCGTCATGGGGTACAGCAGGTGCAGCCACACCTGGGCTCTCTGGCAAGATGGGGAAGTGGAAGGCAGCCTTGGGGGCAGAACCTCTGGCTTTGCCCGTGATCCAGGACCAGTCTCACTCCAGCAACCACAACTGTCTTGTCCTGGTGACTTGAGGTTCACCAGCTGTAGGTGTGAGTAGTTTGGGGCTGGCCACATACCAACTGCAGGCATGAGCTCAGCTTGCTTCAGCAGGTCCTCAGAAGTCTGCTGGATTTACCATCTTTTCCATAAAGGTGCCCACAGGCATGTCTACCTGGGTGATGCTTGCTGATTTTTTTAAATAAAAGCATTAATTCAGCTTAACTAATCTGATTAAATAGCCTTGCCAGTGTCACGATGTGGACTTGATCCAATTCTGTGTGCACCTGTGGTTTCATCACAGCAGCGGTGGAGTTTGCAGTTTTGCTTAGTGTGGCACCTGCATCTCTTGAAGATGGTAAAATGCCATCATCAATGACCATTAATAAAGTGTTCACTTCTGCAATTGTAGCAACCTTACATAGACCTTTTTTTTTTTTTTTTTCCATTTGCTGGGTGCTTGATATTTGGTTGTATGGCAGGAACCAACACAGTTGTTGGTCTACATGGGGGTCTTGCTGGGTGTTTGGTTGTGGGGTAGGAACCAGGACAGTTGTTTGTCTGTGTGGGGGTCTTGAGCAATACCTGCTACTGGTTCCATGCTGAGCATCTACTTGGATTCCTGTTGACCTGATGTTTTGGAGAATGGAGAAGACACAGTCACTGGCCCTGGGATGGGTATAGATATGGCTAAGGGTGAGGAAATGGGCCCCTCATTTTACTTCCTTCTCATTAGATGGAGCCAGATGGACATCATGGGAAGCTCTTGCTTCAAGTGTAGGTTGGGTCAACAGCCTCCAAACTCAGGTCCTTCTGCCTGGTACCGGGGTTGGACACTATCACCTTGAGGGTTCCCTCTGCTCTGCCTGAGTTGGGGTGGAAGGCAGGCTTCTCTGTATCCCCCTGTGCAGAAGAGTACAGTGCTTCAGAGATTGGTGCTGGGCCTCTGCCCTCCCAACCCTCAGGGCCCTGAGATGGAAGCAGAGACGTAGACTGGGCAGTTTATTGGGGAAAGAGAGTTGAGGATGGTGCCTGGATCCAGGGCAACTGTCAGTATCTTGATGCCAGAGACTGGAGACTGCACTAGGACAGCACTGACCGTGGCCAGGTGTGTCTGCCTTGCACCACGCGGTACAGTTTCCACACAGCTCTGTGACTATGCCATCTCTCCATAGGTGTCAGAGGAGCTTGTGTGAGTTTTAGTTTGCTCTGCGGGTGTGACCCAGGCCGGCTACTCATGACCCAGGGCCTTGTGGGGGTGGGCAGTGGGCCAGAGGTTTCACCCTTGATGCTTCCTTCTGATGTGGTCTGCAGAGTGACTCTGTGGCCTCAGCCTGCAGCCAGCCATCATAGCAAAAGCGAGGTTCAGGGGCCCCATGCCTGAGTCACCCGGCAGTAAATGGGAACTGTGTGGTGCCCTCCCTCCTCTGCAGAGTGTTCATAACCTGCTGGGGCCAGGGCTCTGGAGTTAGCACTGCTCATTTCACATAAAAATCCTAAGAATGTGGGCAAACCTGTCTGAGATCTGATCAGAACCAAATTTCAAGTAATAAGACACTTATCTGAAGTCATTGGCTCAGTTCCAGGTCTGCTGGTGCCCATGACGTCACCGTCAGCGAGGAGCTGGCATTTACATTGAAGTTCTGGGCTGCTGAACCATGTTTTGGTTGTTTTGATTTCTCAGGGCCTGCCTGACAGAGCAGCACCTTCACTCACCTTCCTGTTGAGCCCTGGGGGTGTGCGGCCTGGTGACCTTGGGTCCTTTCACCTCCCTCTCCACCCCCAGGTTATTCCCTTGCTCTTGTAGTGGGTATTGCTTTAGTGACAACTGAACTTGCTTTTAGAAATGATTGGCCATGCAGGTACCCCAGGCTGCCCAGTGAATGAAAGGAGAGTGGACTGTCACCTTGGAGGAAGCACAGCGAGGCTGCCCAGGGCAGCAGGGCCTGCGCGGCAGAGGGGAGCGCATCCCCTTGTCAGCACTCCTAGCTGGCTGAGAGCTGTCCTCTGGAGCATGTTGTCATAGGTACCGCTGTACCTGTGTACCTGTGTGGTACCACCTCTGTACCTGTGTGGGCCTCACTTTCCACCCAGTGGGGCTCTGCCTTGTCTTTCCACTGAGGTCCAGGCCCTCCTGGGGTGATTGGGACTCTGGTTGGTGACAGTGTTTCCTGGAGGTTTCGGAACCACCAAGCCCTCTGCAGTTCTCACTTCCCAGGAGGCCCTGGTCTCCCTGGCTTAGGGACCTGGCTGAGACTCCATCTGAAGGCTACAGATGCTGAGCCTGGAGGGCGGGGCCGGGGTCTGGGCACCTGGATGCCTGTGCTCCTCGGTGCTACGTAAACCTGCCTTGACTCTTGGAGCGGGCCCTCTGGAGGGAGCCTGTGGGGAGGCTGGTGGAGGTGGCTTGCTGGGTTCTGCCGCTCCCTGAAGGGGAGGTGGGCACGGAGGCAGGCAGTGGGCTGTATGTCAGCAGTTGTGGAGGGGTTGTGGTTGTGGAGGGCTATCTCACACACTCTTCGGGGACGTGCAGAGGTGGAGCCTCCTGAGAGGTGTGCAAGGGTGGGGCTTACACTCTCCTGACAGGTGTGCAGGGGCAGTGCCTGCACTTCTGGGTGGGTGGGGTGTGTGGACAGGGTGGGGCCTCACAGGCTCTCCTGGGCAGGGGTGCGGCCTCCCCCTGGGCTCCGACTGATTCTCTTCACCTTCTGCAGCGGGCTGACCCATGAGGCTCACAGGAAGGAAGTGGAGCAGGTATATCTGCGCTGCGCAGCCGGCTCCGTGGAGTGGATGTACCCAACTGGGGCACTGATTGTCAACCTGCGGCCCAACACCTTTTCGCCCTCCCGAGGGCTGACTGTGTGCATCAAGCCCTTCAGTGGCTCCTCTGGGGCCAACATCTATCTGGAGAGAACTGGAGAACTGAGGCTGCTGGTACAGGATGGGAGCAGCCATGCCGGACAGGTGCAATGCTTCAGCCTGGAGCAGGGTGGCCTGTTTGTGGAGGCCACACCCCAGCAGGACATCAGCAGGAGGACCACGGGTTTCCAGTATGAGCTGACAAGCGGGCGCAGGGGGCTGGGCCATACACTCTCTGGTGAGTAGACCAGGGGGTGGGGGTTGGCGGCGGGGGTGGGGGGTGCTCACTGTGTTGCCAGACGTCCGATATTCTCCATGGCTCCCCTGAGAAGACACTAGGGGTCATGACCTGGAGTGGCACACCTGCCAGGCCATGTTTGTCTGGAGAGCCCTTTGAGTCCCCTGTACATAGGCCCTCATTGGGGAGCAAGGGGGGTGTTGGACCTCAAAACCAAACTACCTTTGAAATGCAGCCTTCCACCCACAACCCCTTGAGATGCCGCAGCCGGGGACCTTGGTGTTCCTGACCTGGTGGAGCAGTGCGTGTTTGACCAGGGTGGCTTGGGGTGCAGATTCCAAATCCACTGGGTCTGAGGCATTTGAAGAGGGGCCATGCTTTTGCACTGCCCCGTGAGCTGGTCCTGGTCTTGGTGTCTGCAGCAGGAGCAGGTGTTGGGCTTGGGTGAGGACTTGGGTGGTGACTCATGGCCTGGAGGAGGGGTGGTCCTGCATCCATCCGTTCTGGGGCAGTGACTGCTCTGCTCTGCGGGACAGATGCAGAATTCTGAAGGGGCTCTGGCTGGCCGTGAGATCCCATCACCCATGGGAGTGCCTGAGGGGCCTAGGGAGGACTCCTCCCTGGATGGCGTGGCAGCCTCAGGCACCAGTGCAGTGTCCCCTTTGGACAGTGTCTGACAGCATGAGAACCTGGAGAGGTCCTGACAGAAAGTCTCTCTGAGGCCAGTTGGGCCCAGCATGGCCCCAGCAGACTGTGCTGTGTGAGGGCCATGGGCTCTGCCTTGGGGTTTTTCCCGTCTTGAGGTATGCAGACTTTCCTGACATGGGGGTCGTGGACAGTGCTGGTCTCTAGACATCCCTGCAAGTGGGCACAGAGGGGATGTCCTCAGATCCCGCAGCTGCAGGGCAGGTTCCAGCCCGGGGGCTGTGAGCAGGCAGTTCCCCTTTCCTGGGCCAGTGATTATGGAGGATGGGAGGCCACACTCTGGGGCCTGGAGGTAAACTCGCCATGAAAATAACACCTGGGGCACTCTGAACACGTGGACACGCTCTCTGACTGAAGTGGTGGTCCAGGTAGGAAGACCTGTGAGTGTCCTTTGTGCGATGAAAATGTGGACTGGCCTCAAGGACATTCTGCTGGGCTCATGTTTCCTGTGGCCGAGCTCTGCCCTGGTACAGGATGTGTCTCAGCAGCTTTGGGTGTGCGCTGCCGTCTGTGCACACCTGACCACTCACATTTGCACACACATGCTGGGCCCAACTGGTAAGCTGGGATGGTGGCGGAGCCTGGGAGCTGCCCCCTACTCTCCTGCTGTTGCCCCATCCCTCCCTCTGCCCATGCGTTCAGGCCAGGGCTTATGGCCTGTGGGGTTGGTTGCACTGCCTGGGTTCCCACAGGCTCACTGGGGGGCAGTGGCTCTGGCACAGGCACCTGCTCTCAGGCCTGAGCTTGGCCTCCAGGCATCTCCTGGATGGTGGGGTCCCATGCAGGACAGTGGCTCCATGCCCAGGGCTTTGCTGTGTCTTGAGAGTCAGGTGCTTGGGGTTCCCTTGCTATCCTGTAGTCTACACTCTCTGGCCCCGGGGTGTCTGTCGAAGTCGGGCCTACAGTGACTTGAGGGCCCTGTGGATGGCAAGAAGCTGGTCAGAGGCAGCACATCCACGCAGCTGCCACCAGGACTTGTGATGAGGACCCAGGCTCTGCTGCACTGGGGCCCTAGGGGCTGGAACCCACCTGGCATTCCCAGAAATGATCAGAGGTGCCTGGTCCAGTGATGGGCTCTGGCGGGGGACAGGGCAGCTGATGGACTCTTCTCCTGGGGTGTTTGGCTTGTATCAGGGGATGGGGGCTGCTCAGCGGTTAATGCTGGGGGAATGGGTACATAATGTGGAATGTTGGTGTCAGCCATCTGGCAGCAGTGTTGTCCTCCCCAAAGGGCCAGCTCCAAGCTTTCTCTGGCCAGCACCAGCATCTTCTGTTCTGGCTGTTGTTGCGGCCACGGAAGATTGCTAGAAGCTGGGGCCCGGGCAGCGCTGAGCACATAGGGCCAGCCCAGGTGGCTGTGCTGGAGGCAGAGGAACTCGCAGTGAATTGGAGCTCTGGTTTGTACTGGGAGCAGAGGTGCTGTGAGCCAGAACCTGCTCAAGTGTGTGTGCACTTGTGTGAGTCTCACTCCATCCCGCCAGTCCATCCATGTTGCAAAATCAGCTTCTGAGACTCTAGGAGTCAAGAAGACCAGAGCAGAGGTGCAGGCTGCCCCTCCAGGGTTACAAAAAGGGGGTCAGGCAGTGGATGACCCCAGCCCTGGGGCACACTCCTCCAGGGGTGCAGGATAGAGGTCAGGCAGTGGATGACCCCAGCCCTGGGGCACACTCCTCCAGGGGTGCAGGACAGGGTCAGGCAGTGGATGACCCCAGCCCTGGGGCACACTCCTCCAGGGGTGCAGGACAGGGTCAGGCAGTGGATGACCCCAGCCCTGGGGCACACTCCTCCAGGGGTGCAGGACAGAGATCAGGCAGTGGATGACCCCAGCCCTGGGGCACACTCCTCCAGGGGTGCAGGACAGGGTCAGGCAGTGGATGACCCCAGCCCTGGGGCACATTCCTCCAGGGGTGCAGGACAGGGTCAGGCAGTGGATGACCCCAGCCCTGGGGCACACTCCTCCAGGGGTGCAGGACAGAGATCAGGCAGTGGATGACCCCAGCCCTGGGGCACACTCCTCCAGGGGTGCAGGACAGGGTCAGGCAGTGGATGACCCCAGCCCTGGGGCACATTCCTCCAGGGGTGCAGGACAGGGTCAGGCAGTGGATGACCCCAGCCCTGGGGCACATTCCTCCAGGGGTGCAGGACAGGGTCAGGCAGTGGATGACCCCAGCCCTGGGGCACATTCCTCCAGGGGTGCAGGACAGGGTCAGGCAGTGGATGACCCCAGCCCTGGGGCACACTCCTCCAGGGGTGCAGGACAGAGATCAGGCAGTGGATGACCCCAGCCCTGGGGCACACTCCTCCAGGGGTGCAGGACAGGGTCAGGCAGTGGATGACCCCAGCCCTGGGGCACACTCCTCCAGGGGTGCAGGATAGAGGTCAGGCAGTGGATGACCCCAGCCCTGGGGCACACTCCTCCAGGGGTGCAGGATAGAGGTCAGGCAGTGGATGACCCCAGCCCTGGGGCACATTCCTCCAGGGGTGCAGGACAGGGTCAGGCAGTGGATGACCCCAGCCCTGGGGCACACTCCTCCAGGGGTGCAGGACAGGGTCAGGCAGTGGATGACCCCAGCCCTGGGGCACACTCCTCCAGGGGTGCAGGATAGAGATCAGGCAGTGGATGACCCCAGCCCTGGGGCACACTCCTCCAGGGGTGCAGGACAGGGTCAGGCAGTGGATGACCCCAGCCCTGGGGCACACTCCTCCAGGGGTGCAGGACAGGGTCAGGCAGTGGATGACCCCAGCCCTGGGGCACATTCCTCCAGGGGTGCAGGACAGAGATCAGGCAGTGGATGACCCCAGCCCTGGGGCACACTCCTCCAGGGGTGCAGGATAGAGGTCAGGCAGTGGATGACCCCAGCCCTGGGGCACATTCCTCCAGGGGTGCAGGACAGGGTCAGGCAGTGGATGACCCCAGCCCTGGGGCACATTCCTCCAGGGGTGCAGGACAGAGATCAGGCAGTGGATGACCCCAGCCCTGGGGCACACTCCTCCAGGGGTGCAGGACAGGGTCAGGCAGTGGATGACCCCAGCCCTGGGGCACACTCCTCCAGGGGTGCAGGACAGGGTCAGGCAGCAGGTGAACCCAGCCCTAGGGCACACTCCTCCAGGGGTGCAGGACAGAGATCAGGCAGTGGATGACCCCAGCCCTGGGGCACATTCCTCCAGGGGTGCAGGATAGAGGTCAGGCAGTGGATGACCCCAGCCCTGGGGCACATTCCTCCAGGGGTGCAGGACAGGGTCAGGCAGCAGGTGAACCCAGCCCTAGGGCACACTCCTCCAGGGGTGCAGGACAGAGATCAGGCAGTGGATGACCCCAGCCCTGGGGCACACTCCTCCAGGGGTGCAGGATAGAGGTCAGGCAGTGGATGACCCCAGCCCTGGGGCACACTCCTCCAGGGGTGCAGGACAGGGTCAGGCAGCAGGTGAACCCAGCCCCAGCACCTGCTCACCCCGTGCCCTCCACCTTCATGGGGTTTGCCAGAAGCTTGAGCAGCAGCGCCGTCTCTGACACAGGGAGTCGGACAGGAGACAGAGGTGTAGATGGCCACAGGCTGTTTTCCAGTGTACCTCCAGGCCAAGGGATGGGCAGGAGCTGGATGGGGCTGAGGGGTTGGCCAGTGAGGGTTGGGGTGCCATCTGGTTCCAAGGAATAGGTGCAGCGGGTGACGTATCTCAGATTGATGGATCTCAAGGTAACAGATCTCAAGGTGACAGATCCGGTGCTTGCAGGCTCCACCAGCTTGTGCTGTGGGAGATGGGGCTCTGGAGAGGCCCAGGGCAGGTGTCCAGGGAGGAAGTGCAGGACACTGATGCTGGTCTTGGGTGTGGAAGTCACTGCCCAGGCAGTTCAGGGTTAGGGCCAGTTCCCCACCCCCTTGAAAACCTGTCCTGCTTGCTAAGCCTGAGTAACCAGCCTGACTTGCCTGAACCTCCACTGTTGAGGCTCCCCCAGGAGCTTTAGAGTCTGGGGGTGCCTTGATGGGTGTGTGCATTGCCAGCAAAGTCTGGAGGTGAAAAAGGTATCTCACTGCTTCCTGGAAACAGAAGAGATGGCTCATTTTTTTCTGAAGCTCCTGTCTCTCTGGCCTCAGTGGCTTCCTCGGGCCACTGATGACCCTGAGGTCACTTTTCATCTTAACTGGTTCCTGGCCTGGGGGCAGGGGCATGGCCTCCACCTGCTTCTTCACCAGGAAGAGAGGGGATGGAGGGACACAAGCTGGAGGGACAGGTGAGGCCTCCTAGAGGTGCTGGCTGATCCCAACCTCAGCCTCAGTCCTCCGGGCCCTCCCCATACCCTGTCCACACCCTGTGCACACCTTGTTCACTTGGTTAGAAGGCCATGCTCACTGTCATCGGCTGTCCTGGGTCCCCCAGTGTTTTCTCCTGAGGGCTCCGTCTGGACCTGTGCATGCGCGGCAGCTGTCCTGGGGAGCAGTCCTGCCTGCTAGCCACCAGCTCCACTTGTCCAGGACCCTCCCCTGAGCCAGCTGCTCCTGCCCTCACCCTCTGCTGCCCCCCACAGCACCTGCCGGCCTGCTGGACCCTCCCTGCTCCCCAGTGTCCCTGTGCTGCCTGATGCAATTCCCTCCTCCTCTGGTGCATCTGATGTACTCCCGAGCATCTCCAAAGCATCCACACCCATGTTCTCTCAGAAGCTTGTGCTGGGTCCATGAGCACATTTCAGGGCCTTCCTGAGCCCACTCTGACTGATAGCTGTTTCCAGATCTCTGTCCTCAGAGTCCACACTGCATTTTCCATGAAGTTGAACTGCACTCTGTAAAGCTCAGAGTGAGAAGCAGATGCGTCCAGGGTGGGGTTTGTGACCTCAGCCAACCATGGCTCTGGGTGGGTCTGGGGACAATGACTGGCCTTGGGGTCCCTACACCTGCTGCTGGAGGCTGGGTGTGAGCCAGAGCAGCTCCAGTGAGGGGAGGGTCTCCATGCTTTTTCCCTAGCTGTTGGTGGAGGTCACAGGTGTGTGACTCATGGGGAGAGGGAGGGGTGTAGACTTGGTGACACTGAGGCACAGGTCTGAGGTCCTGTGTCCGTGTGTGGCCAGGGCCTGTCAGCTCCTCTGCAGCACAAGGGGCTGCTTTGGCTGAGCCCCAGGGGGCAGCAGTGAGGGCCGGGGGAATGTCACAGGTGCCCTGGGCTGGCTGGGAATGGGGTGGACATCTGAGGGTGAGCATCACAGGTTCTGGAGCTCCAGCAGCCGCCATTCCCTGACATCAGAAGGCTCTGGAGTTCCGGGGTGTGGTGGGAAGATGCCCATCCTTTGAAGGGCTGGGCAGTGGGGAGGCACCAGCAGGTGGTTCTTGTTTGTGGTTCTGCTTTTCCTGATAACTCAGTAGAAGCAAAGGTGCTACAGGTGATGGGTGGGCTGGTGAGTTAGTAGCTGCTGGGCATTGGAGGTGCCCAGCCCATGCTGTTGGCACAGGGCAGGGGGGCCAGTGCTTCAGACTCACCCTCCCCATGTCCGCCAGCCTTGCCTCCCATCCGATGACAGGAGCGACTCCAAGGCTCCTTGTACCTTCTGGTTCCAGAAGGCCCCTCCGCACTCCTGCTGGCCTGAGAGTGCTGGCCAGTAGTCAAGGAGCTGACGTTTGCTGCCCATCCCTGGGAGACACTGGCTGGAGGGGGCCGTGCAGCCTCTGGTCAGGTGATGGCTCAGCCTGGCTCGGCTCCAGGGTGACAGGGTGGCACCGGGTGTGCATGGACCTTGGCTTCCCCAGGGCCCAGGATTCCCCAGCCTCACAGTGCAGACTGGTGGAGGGGTCCTCTCGCTGAGGTCTCACACCTCCACACTGAATTGCTGGGGCCGGCCCCGAGTTTCTGTTTGACGTTTGGGGAACTGGGGCAAAGGGCAGGGTGCAGGCCACCCTGGAAGTGTGTTGCGTAAGTTCTTTGGCCAGGGAGGCTTAGCCTGAGGAGGCTGTAGCCTCTAGGTTCTTAGAGGGAGCTAGGCCCCAGGATTCTGGGGCCATGGGGGTCCTGTGGGCTTGGCTCATTTTAAAAGGTGTTTGCACCTTTGTCCCAGGGACCAGGTGGGGTCTGGTGAAGGGGCTGAGCTCTGGCCCCCACCCCAGGCCTTGTGCCTGCACAGGTGCTGCCTCCTGCCCTGCCTCACTCGTCACCTTTGTAGATCCTTGACCTCGTCAGTCTTTCTAGTCAGCATCTGGGTCCTGTGGGACTGGCCCTGCCCTTTGGGCTGTGGCTGGAGATTGGTCTAGGGAAGGGGTATCTCCATGCTGCAAGGAGGTACCTGCTCGTGAGGCACCCTGGTGTTTTGGGGTAGGCTGTGGAGGCTGGGGTGGGTGTGGATGCCCAGGGGCAGGGGCTCAGCTTGGCTTGGGTCAGCTTTGCATTTGTGGTGGGTATATGAGAGTGGTCAGCATGGAGTCCTTGCTCCTCTGGCACAACAGTGCCAGCAAGGCACCTGGCAGTTGGCACACGCCCTGGTCCTACACAAGATTGACACGTCTTGTGTGGTGAGTCTGATGGCAACGTGTGCCATCATGCGCAGCCGGGCATCTGTCTCTGACATGTTGGAGCTGGGGAGGGCTTGTGGCTCACCAGAATTTCTGACCACAGAGGGCATGGGCCAGGGCTTGCCAGGCTGAATGCTGATCTGTTCTCTCCCCTCAGCCCCGTGCCGCCCATGCAGTGACACCGAAGTGCTCCTGGCTGTCTGCACTAGTGACTTTGGTGAGTGTCCCCTCTCAGGTCTCTTATCCTTGGTCCCTCTGGCATGGGTCCCCTGGGCCCAGGATCAAGAGCCTTTCAAAGTGGGCAGTGCTCCCTCTTGGATCTGCAGAAGCTGCTGGATGTGGTTTCCCCAGGGGTCATGGAATAGGTGCTCTTCTGTGCCCACAGCATGAAGACTTCACACACGTGTGCATACTTTCACCCTCACATGTACACACATGCACACCCACACTGAGAGCTGGGGTGGACCTCCTGGGTGACTGTCAATCATCGTCCTGTTTTGTACATGAGCTCACTGCTCCCTGGGGACTCTGAAGTCCTGCAGGTCCCAGGGGCTCTTGCAGTGTTCTCTGAATACCATGCAGTGGGCAGCCTGACCCTGTGATGGCCACCACCTCCAAGCCCCATCTGTTCTTCATCCAAGTTCTCCGATAGCTGGGGCTCCTGGGCCCTGGAGGGCCCAGGGCTGTGGTCTGAGGGATGCAGGCCCCTGGCATGTGGTGTCAGGGGCTGGGTCCCTGGTGTGGTGGTAGGCACGTGAAGCCAGCCCAGCTGGCCCTGTCCCCAGGCTCCCTCCCTGAGCTCTGATTGTGTCACTTCCCTGCTCTCCAGGACCAGGATTGGGGCTGGGCAGGCTGACAGGGGCCCTGGTACAGCCCCCATACTGCCCTGATGTGCCCCCTTGCAGAGCATGTATGTGTGCTTGTCACGCCCACAGCAGAAAGAGCACCAGTGCCAGCGTCAGGGACAGCCCCTGGCAACTTTCTACCACTACACTTGAGCTTTTTATCCGTTTCTAAATGGCAGGGTTCAGGTATAGCTCTGGTTCTGATGCCCATCACAGTCAGGGGCATGTGTGGGGTAGCGCATGCTGTGTGCTTGTCCTCAGCTACTGGACTCGCTGACCTGTGTCTCCTTCCTCCACAGTCGTCCGAGGCTCCATCCAGGACGTCACCCACGTGCCAGAGCGGCAGGAGTCAGTCATCCATCTGCGGGTGAGCAGGCTCTATCGGCAGAAGAGCAGGGTCTTTCAGCCAGCGCCTGGGAGCCATGGCCACTGGCAGGGCCGCATCCTGACGCTGCTGGAGTGTGGTGTGCGGCCAGGGCATGGGGACTTCCTCTTTACTGGCCACATGCACTTCGGGGAGGCCCAGCTGGGCTGTGCCCCACGCTTCAGTGACTTCCGAAGGACGTATAGGGATGCAGAAGAGAGGGGGCTGAACCCCTGTGAAATTGGCATGGAGTGACTGTGGGTGCTGCTACCTGTCCTGCGTCCTGCTCTGGGGCTGGTGGGCTCCAGCTGGGGTAGCCATGCTGTGGAGTGCAGGCCGGGGGCACAGGTCCCAGCCAAGGACACCCTGACCTGGAAACGCTATAAAATCAAACTAAGTTATTACATATATATTTTTTAAAAGAAATGTTCATGAGAAACAAACTCCCATGTTTAGAGATGCCTTGGTGTGCGGTTTAATGCTGTCTTCGCGTCAGCTGAACCATCGCAGCCCAGGATGGTCAGCGAGACTTCACGGGAACCCGCCTACACCCGAGGTGGCGTTCTTGCCACAAATGCATGGGGCCAAATGTGAACCTCTGGTCCTCTCTGCCTCTTGTTTTGCTTTCTGAAGACTGAGCTTTGCGGCCTGACCCTTCTTGGGTTGCAGACTGCATCTGTTCCAGAGAATGAAGACTAGGCTCTGACGTCACCAGGGCTGCTCGCGTCTGAGGGTGCTGTTTGGCAACTTGTTACCGCTCCTTGCCGGCGCACCGACCTCAGCACTGCCCATGCCCTCCCAAGCCTTGGTCTTTGACCCCATCTTCCCCCAGATGCCCGAGCCCACAGCCAGGCTCCACACGCTCAGGGCTGCCCTGTGTGGGCTTGGTGGCCAGGGTTCAGAGCATGAGTCTCTGTGACTCCGTAAGTCCCCACAGGCTGGGGGCTCCTTCTCAGGGCAGGGGTGGGCAGGGCTACATTCCCCTGGGAGGCTCCCCACAGGCTGGGGGCTCCTTCTCAGGGCAGGGGGTGGGCAGGGCTACATTCCCCTGGGAGGCTCCCCCAGGTTTTGCAGCCATGGGTGTCCCCTGGCTGCTTCCCGGAAACATAGCCTCTCCCCTTCCACGGAGAGTGACACTGGTTGGATTGGGCCATCAGGTGACCTCATCTTACGTGATACATCTACAAAGATCCTATTTTCAACCCAGGTCACATTCAGAGGTTACTGATGGACGTGGAGCTTGTTAGGGAGAACATTCACTCCACCAGGGGACACAGTGGTGACAAGTAACGAGGCCCCACCTCACATTCTCCTTCATGCATCAGGTGGTTCCTCAGGTGTGAGCTGGCACAGGTCACAAGCAGCAGCAGGTACCCAGGGGCAAGGACATGGAGCAGCAGTGCTGGGGCCAGGCCTGGCCTACTGTGGTAGGGACTGGCGTTTTGCCAGCAGGACAGGTCACAGCACAGAAGTGCTGGCCCAGCAAGAGGGCTGAACCCTGCTGGCTGCTGCTTCCAGGATCCTGGGGCTGGAGAAGCTGTGGAGCAGGAATGGCGGGTTTGGTGGCGCCTATCACTGCAGGAGGATAGGTCAGGCCTGGGAGGCTGTGCCAGGGCAGTTCTTACAAGATCTAGGGCAGTGCAGAGCTTTGAACAGGCAGGGAAGCATCCCCCTGGGGTAGGCCTGGCCCATGGGAGGTGTCAGCCCCCATGGCCAAGCTCCCAGTTCCTGCAGATGGGAGTAGGTGGGGCCTGGGGCCTGTGCCTGGGAGACCTCTGTTCCATGGCCTGGGCAGCTTCGTGAAGGAGGAGCCAGCTGTCCATGTTCCTGGGGAGACACCCCCACTTCTGACCCGAGGCCTGTGCACACTGTGCCCTGACAGCAGAGGCTGCCCTCCTCCACGCCTGTCCTGGGAGAGGAGACTAGGCACCACAGGGTCTCCAGAGGGGCCTCCAGGTGGACCCAGGGTGGCCTCTGCCTATAGTCTCCATACCCCAGGGTGGGCTGCCTCTCTGGGGACCCACGAAGCACTTGCAGCCATGTCACATGGGAAGGAAGCAGCTCCAAGGCTCTGACCAGGGGTTGTAGGGAGCCCTGCGGGAGGCCCCTGTGTGCTGGCCACTCGTGCCCCAAGCCCTACCTTCCCTCTTGCCAAGCTGCAAACCCCTCCCTCCCCCAAACCCCAAACTGCACTGTCCCCTCCCCACACCCCTGTCACCCCTGCACTGTCCCCTCTCTGCTATCCCCTCCCACCTGCCCCTGTCACCACAGCACTATCCCCTTTCTGTGCTCTTTCCCCACACCATGTCACCCCTGCATTGTTCCCTCCCTGTGCCGTCCTCTCCCTACACTGTCCCCTTCCCACACTGTCCCCTCCCTGTGCTGTCCCCTTCCTGCACTGGCCCCTCCTACACTGTCCTCTGCTCTCCCCTCCTGCCTTAGGCATGGTCTTGCTCTGGGAACCCGCCCAGCCCACCTGTCTCTCCCTGCAGAGCTTTTGAGGCTGAGCCGCCCTTGCTGCCTGCATCTCCGGGCCGTGGGTCCCTGCACACAGGCCAGATTCTCAGTGAGAATCCTGGTCAGGGCCTGAGGCTGTGGACACCTTATTGGCAGTGGACACCTTTCTTCTTTCCACATCCTTGGAGGAGCTAGAGGATTCATCTAGGAAGACAGCTGTGCCTGGACATCTGTGGGTGGCTCTCCTGTGTTGGGCAGTCCACCTCTTCCCACCAGGCTGCCAGTGAGGGCGACATGGAGGCTTAGGTGCACCCCCACTTGCTGAATGCAGGGAGGGGCTCAGGCCCTGGGGGCCATGTGGCTTTGTGGCCATCCACTTCTCCTTGGCAGCCCGTGGACCCTGTGCCTCCAGCAAGCCCTGGGTTATGCCCTGGTCTCACTTCCTGCCTTGTGGTACCTGCCTAGAAGTCCTGGTGGGATGGGCCACAGAAGTGGACCACCTGCCCACACCTGCTGTGTGGTCCTTGGGAATCAGGGCGCTTGCAGTTGCTTGTCCCTGTGCCAGCCTCCAGGCATCCCTGAGCCAGAATGGTCAGCTGCGCCGGCCCCATCAGCACTGCCCCCCTGCTCAGCAGGAGACCCTCAGGGCAAACCTGAGGTCACGTGTGAACCCTGGGAGGGGGAGAGGAGGGCAGCAGAGGGTGGTGGGTGTGGGTGAGGTGATGGCCAGGGGCGCCTCAGAAGTGTGGGGTTGAGCCAGTCCTGGAGGAGGGGTGAGCTGACAGTTTGCCCCGCAGAGGCCAAGTGAGGGCGGGGCACAGGCCTTGCTGGACGCCATCTCCCAGGGCCTGCTGAGACCCAGGGCAGCCTTGTGGCCACTGCAGAGGCAGTGAGCTTCAGCCAGCAGGGTGATGGCCTTCCCAAGAAAAGGCATGAGGCTGTGTCCCTTAAGCCCCTGCTTGTCCTCCGAACAAGCTCAGCCTGCCCTGTTATTGCTGGTTTCCGTGCTGGCCACACCAGTGTTTCTTGCCTGGGCCCCGCTGACCTGGCCACTGGCTAGGCCAGGCTGGAGCCTTGAACGTGCCTCTAGTGGCTGCCACTGTACCATTCCTGCCCCAGGGCCATAATCACTGGCCCGTCCACAGCCCACTGGGAGCTGCAGGACCAAGGAGGGCAGCCAGGCCTCTGTTGTCACCTGCCTCTGGACCTGGTTTCAATCCTGGTGTTTGAGGGTCAGGCTGCCACCATTGAGGGGTAAGGGATGGTGCTTGGGTTGCCCCTGAGGCCCGTGGCCAGATCTGCTTCCTTGGTCAGAGCAGAGACTGAGTGTGTGGAGGACAGAGCCCCAGAGTCTCCCGGATGAGGGGTCAGCATGGCTGGAGCTCCCAACACTGTCTTTAAGGACCTGCATCCAGATTTTGAGAGACTATTCATGAGAGCATTCTGCACACACAGAAGTGCAAAGGAGGAGAGAGCCTTCTCCCTTAGAGGTGAGTGTGTTCGTCCACCCTGATGGCTCAGCTTTCCTCACCTTGCCCAGGGCTCCCTGCAGCTTGCCTGGGCAGGGCTGGGGCCACTGGGTCATGTGGCTGCCTTGGCCACCCCAACCCTCTGCTTTTGAAGGTGGAGCACATGACCCTTCCTGGACAGGCAGGTCCCCTCCTTCTGCTCTCTGTAGCTGTGAGAAGATCCTCTGCTGGGCGAGGCAGGGCGCCTCTGGTTGGCCGTGCTGAGTTTCATGCCTGTGGTCGGACTTGCCCACCGTCGGCCCAGTCCTGGTGTCTTCTGGTCCCTGAAGCCTGTGCGTGCCTCACACAGCAGAGGGGCACAGTGGCTCATCTGATGGGTGCAGAGTCATGGGGCTCTGCAAAGTGGAAGCGAGAGGCAGAACTCAGATGCAGCGTTAGAAGGGACCGTCATCCCAGGAGTGAAGGTGCCCCAGAAACCCAAAAGGCAAGAAAATGGGAGGGCAACTTGGCAAAATCTGATCCCAGCCCCGGGACTTGGGTCAGGCTCCGACTTGCAGGACTGGGCAACGCTGAGCTCGTGCTGTGGGTGCCGAGCTTTATCAGGCCACAAGTCATCTTCCCCTCTGGCCCTGGGACCGGCTGCCGGGGTCAGGGCCCTGAGGTGCGTGGGCTGAGTGCATTTCAGAGGGTTTGCAGGGCTGGCTTATGCTGAGGGCAGGGAGCATCCTGGATCACCACCCCCCGGGGCCTGGCTCCTCAGAGCACTGTGTTCTACCTACAAAAGGAGGCCCTCATCCTATGGCAGTCCTGTGGGCTGGACCTCCTTGGGAGGGGGCCTTGTCTGCATGGCCTAAGGTTCTGGAGGGAATGGAAGGAGGGGCCCTGTGCTCTCCTGGGCCACCAGGCCAGGTGGCTACTTTGGGGCAGCACCCAGTGACCAGGACCTAGAGACAGCCATGGGTCCCCTGGGTTGGGGGAGCCCCACATTAGGGCTGCAGCCGACTCTGAGGCCCATCTGCTGAGTGACTGAACCACCTCGTGCAGGCCCAGAGCCAGACCCAGCCGTCAGGCTTTGCTGACCTCCTGCCAGTAGGATGGGCAGCTCGCTGCACTGAGGGTGGAGTTAACCCACGTGCATTGGCGTGGGGTCATCCTGGCCTGGGAGTGTCCGCCCTGGGCCACCTCTTCTCAGCTGCCCTGTGCTGTGATCAGGGGAAGAGCTTGTGGGACCAGGGATCCTGTCCGCACTGAAGGTTCACTGGGATAGCGCCTATACAAGGCCTCCCATGCCTGGCACTGGTAGGACCTGCTCCCTGGGAGAGGCCACTCTGCACAGCACACAGGTCATCATCAAAGGTGGCAGGGCGGGGCTCAGGGTGGGGCTCAGGGCCATCATCTGGGCTGCCATTCTGTGTAGGCAGTGGGCTGTGAGCAGAGGCCCAGGGAGGCAATCCTGTGAAGGGATACTTGTGCATGGACCTGGGCACTGTCCACAGACCAGTGAGACCACTTGCAGCTTTCCTAGGGTTTTCTGCCCCTTGGACCCCAGTCTCTTCCTCTCTCATGGGAGGGTCTCCCCACTACACCTTCCGCCAGGGCTTTCTGCCCCCATGTCAGCCTATGATGTGGGTGCGTCCTCAAGGCTTCTGGTCTTGGGAGGAGGGTGGAGCCTCTGTTCCCAGCAAGGTGTGTGGGACTGGTGCACAGTGGGTGCCTGTGGCATGGGCAGCCTGGCATATAGTGGGAGCTCATGCAGCCTGGAGTGCAATGGGAGCTCATGCAGTCTGGCACGCAGTGGGTGCTCATGCAGCCTGGCACGCAGTGGGAGCTCATGCAGTCTGGCAGGCAGTGGGTGCTCATGCAGCCTGGAGTGCAATGGGAGCTCATGCAACCTGGAATGCACTGGGTGCTCATGCAGTCTGGCACGCAGTGGGTGCTCATGCAGCCTGGCACGCAGTGGGAGCTCATGCAGTCTGGCAGGCAGTGGGTGCTCATGCAGCCTGGAGTGCAATGGGAGCTCATGCAACCTGGAATGCACTGGGTGCTCATGCAGTCTGGCACGCAGTGGGTGCTCATGCAGCCTGGCATGCAGTGGGAGCTCATGCAGCCTGGCACGCAGTGGGAGCTCATGCAGCCTGGCACGCAGTGGGTGCTCATGCAGCCTGGCACGCAGTGGGTGCTCATGCAGCCTGGCACCCAGGAGGAGGGCCTTGTCTGGATAGCCTGAGTGGGTGCTCAAGCAATCTGGTACACAGTGGTTGTTTGAATCCTGTCCCTCCTGAGGAGAAGCTGTGGGCTTGATCAAGACTGTGGGGGATTCTGTCCATCTACACTCAGTCTCAGGTGGATGTTCACTCAAGCAGAAGGGGGAAGATAAGTCTCCAGAGATCTGAACAGACAGGTAATAACAGGAGATTGGGATAGGGAGCCATAGCAGGGGTTTTGAGGATTAAAAACCAGGGCCAGGACACGGGATGCAGACTCAAAGGGAGGATGTAGCCCTGGGGAAGATGTGGCCCTGGAGAGAACGTGATCCTGGGGAATTCGTGGTCCTAGGGAGGTTGTGGACCTGGGGAGGACGTGGACCTGGGGAGGTCGTGGACCTGGGGAGGTTGTGGCCCTGGGGAGGACGTGGCCCTGGGGAGAACGTGGTCCTGGGGAGGACGTGGACCTGGGGAGGTTGTGGCCCTGGGGAGGACGTGGCCCTGGGGAGAACGTGGACCTGGGGAGGACGTGGTCCTAGGGAGGACGTGGCCCTGGGGAGGACGTGGTCCTGGGGAGGACGTGGTCCTAGGGAGGACGTGGCCCTGGGGAGGACGTGGACCTGGGGAGGTTGTGGCCCTGGGGAGGACGTGGTCCTAGGGAGGACGTGGCCCTGGGGAGGACGTGGACCTGGGGAGGTTGTGGCCCTGGGGAGGACGTGGCCCTGGGGAGAATGTGGACCTGGGGAGGACGTGGTCCTAGGGAGGACGTGGCCCTGGGGAGGACGTGGTCCTGGGGAGGACGTGGTCCTAGGGAGGACGTGGCCCTGGGGAGGACGTGGACCTGGGGAGAACGTGGTCCTGGGGAGGACGTGGTCCTAGGGAGGACGTGGCCCTGGGGAGGATGTGGATCTGGAGAAGATGAGGCCCTGGGGAAGATGTGGACTTGAAGAGGTCGTGGACCTGGGGAGGACCTGGGGAGGACCTGGGGAGGACGTGGACCTGGGGAAGACGTGGCCCTGGGGAGGTCGTGACCCTGGGGAGGATGTGGACCTGGGGAGGACGTGGCCCTGGGGAGGACGTGGTCCTGGGGAGGATGTGGCCCTGGGGAAGACGTGGACCTGGGGAGGTTGTGGCCCTGGGGAGGACGTGGCCCTGGGGAGGACGTGGACCTGGGGAAGACGTGGACCTGGGGAGGACGTGGACCTGGGGAGGACGTGGACCTGCGGAGGACGTGGACCTGGGGAAGACGTGGACCTGGGGAGGACGTGGACCTGGGGAGGACGTGGCCCTGGGGAGGACGTGGACCTGGGGAGGACGTGGACCTGGGGAGGACGTGGACCTGCGGAGGACGTGGACCTGGGGAGGACGTGGACCTGGGGAAGATGTGGACCTGGGGAAGATGTGGACCTGCGGAGGACGTGGACCTGCGGAGGACGTGGACCTGGGGAGGACGTGGCCCTGGGGAGGACGTGGACCTGGGGAGGACGTGGACCTGCGGAGGACGTGGACCTGGGGAGGACGTGGACCTGGGGAGGACGTGGCCCTGGGGAGGACGTGGCCCTGGGGAGGACGTGGACCTGGGGAGGACGTGGACCTGGGGAGGACGTGGACCTGCGGAGGACGTGGACCTGGGGAAGACGTGGACCTGGGGAAGACGTGGCCCTGGGGAAGACGTGGACCTGGGGAGGATGTGGCCCTGGGGAGGTCGTGGACCTGGGGAGGACCTGGGGAGGACGTGGACCTGGGGAGGACGTGGACCTGGGGAAGACGTGGACCTGGGGAGGTTGTGGCCCTGGGGAGGACGTGGCCCTGGGGAGGACGTGGACCTGGGGAAGACGTGGCCCTGGGGAGGACGTGGACCTGGGGAGGACGTGGACCTGCGGAGGACGTGGACCTGGGGAGGACGTGGACCTGGGGAAGACGTGGACCTGGGGAAGACGTGGACCTGGGGAAGATGTGGACCTGGGGAAGATGTGGACCTGGGGAGGACGTGGACCTGGGGAGGACGTGGACCTGGGGAGGACGTGGACCTGGGGAGGTTGTGGCCCTGGGGAGGACGTGGCCCTGGGGAGGACGTGGACCTGGGGAAGACGTGGCCCTGGGGAGGACGTGGACCTGGGGAGGACGTGGACCTGCGGAGGACGTGGACCTGGGGAGGACGTGGACCTGGGGAAGACGTGGACCTGGGGAAGATGTGGACCTGGGGAAGATGTGGACCTGGGGAGGTTGTGGCCTTGGGGAGGTCTGGCCTTGGATAGGATGTGGTCCTGGGGAGGACATGGACCTGGGGAGGACGTGGACCTGGGAATGCATGGCCCAGTCCAGGAGGAATGACCCTTTCTGAGGCCTGGGCCTCTCACCCCTGCTGGTGCCCATGCAGGGCCACATGGAGGACGCCAGAGAACGTGAAGAATCCCGTGTCAACACTGGGCCTTTGTGCGCTGCTGCCCAGGAGGCCGTGATTCACAGAACGCGGAGGCTTGGTTGGGATCGGGTGTGGGTCACAGGGCTGGGGCTCTGGGATCCGCCTTCAGGAGAATTCTGCTTACTGAGCCACATACTTCCCTAGTCGCCAGTTTGATGGGGGCAAGATGCCTAAATGGCTAAAATAAGAACAGAAACAGAGAAACAAACAAAAGAGGGCTCGTGAGGTGGGGAGCGGGGCTGTGGGCTTGTGGAGCAGGAAGGGCGGGCAGAAATGGCATCTGGCCAGAAGGGCAGACGACAACGGGCCTGAGCACACTGTGTGTCCAGGTTCGTGTGTGTTTACTCTCAGTGTGTCTGTGGGTTTCTGTGCATTTGTGTTTGGTCTGTATGTGAGTCTCTGTGTTTGCCTATATGCCTGTGTGTGTCTGTATGTTTATGTGTGTTTGTTCTCTGTGTCTGTCTGTGTGTTTGGTCTCTGTGTATGTAAGTCTCTGTGTTTTCCTATGTGTTTGTGTGTGTTTGATTTCTGTGTGTCTGTGTGTGTGTCTCTATGTCTGTGTGTGTCTGTGTGTTTGGTCTGTGTGTCTGTGTGTGTCTCTGTGTGTATGTGTGTGTCTGTGTGTTTGGTCTGTGTGTCTGTGTGTGTCTCTGTGTGTATGTGTGTGTCTGTGTGTTGGTCTCTGTGTGTGTCTCTATGTCTGTGTGTGTCTGTGTGTTTGGTCTGTGTGTCTGTGTGTGTCTCTGTGTGTATGTGTGTGTCTGTGTGTTGGTCTCTGTGTGTGTCTCTATGTCTGTGTGTGTCTGTGTGTTTGGTCTGTGTGTCTGTGTGTGTCTGTGTGTGGTCTCTGTGTGTCTCTATGTCTGTGTGTGTCTGTGTGTTTGGTCTGTATGTCTGTGTGTGTCTCTGTGTGTATGTGTGTGTCTGTGTGTTGGTCTCTGTGTGTGTCTCTATGTCTGTGTGTGTCTGTGTGTTTGGTCTGTGTGTCTGTGTGTGTCTGTGTGTGGTCTCTGTGTGTCTCTATGTCTGTGTGTGTCTGTGTTTGTCTGTTGTATGTGTGTGCCTATGTCTCTGAGTATGTGTTTGTGCACACGCTTGCCTGTGCATGTCTGTCTGTCTCCATGGCATCCGTGTGGGGTGCACAGTATCTTTTTCTGAATCAGAAGTCCACAGGGCCTGGCCAGGCTCTCCCCAGTGGGCAGAGTCGGAGTCCAGGTCTCTGGGCCCTCTGGCTGTGCTGCCAGCCATCCCCTACCTGGGCTCAGCCTGCTGGCCATGGGCCTCTGCTGCTCCTGGGAGGAGTGTCCACTTGAGGCCCCCATCTCTGCTGCAGTGGCACGGAGGTGGTCCTCAAGGCCCTGTCTGGATGGAGCCATCCCTCCCACCTCCTTGTCTGCTGGGGTGGAGGAGGTGGCACCCTGTGTGGTGTGGGCAGGCAGGGCCCAGGGCTAGGGCTGGGCCACCCGGCAGGGATGGCCTTGCAGGCATAGGAGGAGCCACAACTCAGAGGAGGCCCCTATGATCCCTGTCAGGTGACGGGCCACCAGGAAGGTGGAGACCCGGTCACTGGACCGGGCCTGGGAGAGAAGAGGGCCATCTGGGCTGTTCTGGGAGGTGCTGGGAATTCAGAGAACTGTCCTCAGGATGTTCTTGGGGGGATGCGGGGATGGGGGACTCTTCATTGCACTGGCCCTGCCCACTCCTGGAGCCTGGGAGGCAGAATATGGGAGTCAGCTGGACAGCGGGGTTGTGGTCACTCCTGAGTAGATTCCAGAGAAGCCCGGGTGTCTAACGCCCACGTGATGCATGGCCTTTAGCAAGTGACCACATGATCACCCTGAAAGGGGTCAAGGTGGGCAGACTTGCTTCTTCCAGCCTGTTTTGGCCTCAGTCTCCATCCAGGGTCCAGGTGTAGGGTGGGGCAGGAATCTCAGGGCACCTACTGTGAGGAAGCCCTGGGCATGAGACAGGGCTGCTGCCCAGGGGCCTCTGCTGCCCAGCCCGAGGCGGTCTGTGGCGTCTTCGCTCTCAGCACAGCTGAGCCAAATTAAAATGTCCCCAGAGAAGCTTGGCTGAACCCTGCGGAAAGAAAAGGACCCTGGTGGCATGAAAGCAGACTCTGCCCTGGTGATGGGAGCAGGCCAGCCCTGGCCACAGGCAGGCTGGTAGGGCAGCCTCACACTGGGCTGACGAGGGGCTGTGGGGTCTGGAAGGCCGCCCAGTGGGCTCCAAGAGGCAGTGGGCAGTGCGCACAGCAGATGTGCTGCCAGTGGGGGCGGGGGGCAGGGGGCAGGTTGGGTGCTGTCACATCTGGCTCCAGCCCAAGCCTCTGCCCGCCCCCATCTGACCAGTGGCCTCCTCTGTCCTGCTCACACCTGGCTCCGGGGACCCAAGGTGCATGGGCTCGACCTGGGTTAGACCGGCTCCTTCCCCAGCTGGTTCCACCTCACGTGGGTGGCACTGCGAGGCGCCACACTGCTGACCCTCAGCCTCCAGAGACTCAGCTGGACGGTCTGGGATTCACTTCTCCCCTGGGGGTTGGGCCATGCTCCTCCCGTCCGAGTGCCACTTCTGTTCAGGCAGAGACCTGGAAGCCCAGGCAAAGGCAAGGCGGTGGGAGGAGGGAGCCCCTGGACACCTCGGACCCTCTGGTCACCCCTCATCTGGTCAGTGAGGGTCCAGTGCAAGGTCACTGAAGGATCTGCTCACACAGGGAGGGCCAGGCCACAGGGCCTAGGAGTGTGGCTTGACCCAAAGGAGCCCTAGCCCAGAGCACCTGCAGCCTGGGGGGCTGCCCGCTGTCCCTTGCCCTGGGAAGGAGGCCACTCGTCTCATCTGTCAGAGGGATGGACAGGAACTACTGTGACGAGTGGTGAGCCCCAGGCTGGGCCCTCTTGTGGGACCCTGAAAGCCACACTCAGAGACCTTGGCTCCTGGCTGCGGGCTTCTTTCTTCCTCCCGGACACACCCTCCTGCCTCTTCCAGCCGCCCTGCTGGATGACCTTGGTGATCCTCGGCTGGGATCCTCTCTGCGCGGCATGCAGCCAGAACACCCCTGCAGGACCCTGTAGGATCCAGGACCAAGGGATTCCCTCTCAGGCCTCCCAGGACCTGAGTGGGTCTGCAGCCGACTGGGGGTCATGGGGGTGCTATGGGCATGGGCATGCGATGTGGAAGACTGCATCTGGGAGCAGACCCTGGGGTCCCTCTCTGTGCACAGAGGGCTGCAGGGACACAGAGCTACTGACCAGGCGCCCCTGCTGCTCTTCCCGCCAGCCGTGGTCCTGGGTCACACGTGAAGGAGAACAGGGTGTGACTTTCTTACCCGCGTCGTCACCTTTGCCCTCAGGGAGCCCCGTGGAGAATGTGGAACGTTCCAGGTGGGCTCAGCTGTGCCTGCACGGAGGGAGTCTGAGGGAGTTGGATGGGAGGTGGCAGCACAGCAGGGCCACGGGGCAGCCACAGCAGGGGAGGACCTCTAAGGACAGAGGCTCTTGAAGGACTTTAAAAATGGGCTTTTTAACTTTCAAACAATACATTTGAAGTGTGCCATGAAAGAAGAGGGCCAAAAAGTCAGAGAGGGAGATTCGCTGCCAACCTGTCACAGAGCAGACTCTGGGGACCTTCTGGAGTCATCCCCGGGTCAGGGCTGCTGTTTCGTGGCAAAGCCGTGTCTCAAGAGGTCATGGCCACTGAGGGGTCTTCCAGGGCTAAGAAGCAGCCCAGGTGGAGCACACTGAGATGGACAGACCCACCCTCTGCCAGGGCAGGCACCACACAGGTGTGCCGTCTTGCTCTGACCGACTCGACCACTCTCTACTACTGTCAGCCTCACTAGCAGGTGAGCAAAGTCTGCCCCAGAAGCGACAAGCCCCTGGCCCAGGGCCACAGCTGATCTGAGAGCAGCACAGAATTCTCATCCAGTCAGTAACTGTCTGGGCACTATGTGTGGCCAACCCTGAAGGACTCTGTCAGTGGCTATAGGTGAGTGGCCTCTGTTCTCCACCAGCCTGGCAGCAGGGACCGGCAGGCAGTCCCTGCTGGTCGGCTGGCCAGCTGGCAGCTGCTCCAGGGGTGACCTCCCTGGGGGGCCTGGCCTGGGCGTGCTCTGTGTGCTGACCAGGTGGAGCTCCCTTCCCTGAGCTGGCCTGTCAGGGGCCATGGGAGAGGACCCTTGATGCCCAGCGGGAGTTGGCCCTGCCAGGGGCCACTCACAGAGCCCTGTGTGGTTCCCTACTGTGCTCAGTGGGGAAGGGCCTCCCCAGCCTACCAGCCCCTCACCAGGTCCGAGGTCTGGGGATCCTCAGACCTCAGGCTTTGTGGGACACCACCTGCACCAGGCAGGAGACAGGATTGCCTTGGCCATGGGGCCTGCCTGGGGTGGTCCAGGTCACCTCTGGGTCTGGACTCTGCCTGTCCTGATGCTGGGCGGCTGCTGCAAAGGCCCATCTGTGAGCGAATCCAGCCAGGGCTGGAGTCACGGCCCAGGAATGCAGGAAGAGCCTGGGATCTGGCACGAGGCGTGGCACGGCCCCAGGAATGTGCTCGCAGAGAGATAATTATGCGCTTGGGGAATACGGGAGCAGTAAATGCCACGGATGCCCTGATGCTGTTTATCTTGCTGAGGGCCCTGGCGGCAGCCCGGAGCCGCAGGCTGGGGCACCTCAGGTCGCTGAGGACTGATGGTGCCTGGTGGCTGTGATGCCGGTGCCCGCTGAAGCCTAAGGAGGGGAGGCCAGATTGAGGGGCAGTCCACCAGGCAGAGCTCTGAGCACAGAGCCCTACAGAGTGCTGGAGAGTGGGCGTGTGGGCTCCACAGCCCCCTCATGAGGCCTGAGGTCCAGAGCCAGAGTGCCCAGCCAGGAGCTTGCTCTGAAGCCCCTGCCCCCCTGCAGCCCTGCAGCCTCTTCCTAGAGCCTGCAGACCCACCTGGGCCCAACAGAGCTGCAGCACCCTTTCCTGATGACCCCACTGGCAGAACCTTTCGGGCGTGGCTTTCCAAACCATCTGAAGCCATGTGTGCCCAGGTGCTCACACAAGTGGGTCTTGTTGCACACATCTAAACACTTTTTAATTTAACGTGTATTTTACACGATTAAATGTAAATACACAAAATCTACCGTCTTCGCCATTTCTCAGAGCGCAGCTCATGGGGTGCAGCTGCCTCTGCCATCACCTTTGGGCCCCTGAGCCGGCTCCCCTCCCGCTGCCCATGTATGAGCACGTTGGCCATGGCTCTGGGGCTCGCTGAGGGGACTCTGCGGCCTGTACTCTGGATGTCAGGAATCCCTGCTCCTCAGGTGAATCGTGTGGACCCTGCCTCTCCTCCCCCCACCCCATGTGCCATATCCCACCCCGCCCTGTGGACTGTGTCTCACCTCCCCCTGCTGAGTGCCACCAGCCATTTCTAACACTTGGCTCCTATGGACACTGTTGCTGTGGACATTCATGAACAGCATAGGTGGCTGCTTTGAGGGCAACAGAGAACATGAGGACAGTACCAATGCCCTTTCCTGTGGGCTCAGGACTGGAGGAGGTCACTGAACCCTTTCTGGGACCCAGCTAGGGCCGGCTTCACCTGTGTCCTGGCCTGGTGCTCCCACTGTGGCTGGCCTCAGGCTGGCAGCACTGACCTGTGGGAGTGGCCGAGGTGGAGGCTTCTCTGGGCCCAGAGCCATGGCCCTACCCCCGATCCTGCTTTGGGGGTCACCACCTGGAGAAGCAGCTCCCACAGGCCAGCTGGTCCATGGTGCTCCTTTAGGGCTGCCAGTTCAGAGATTCATGCACCTTTTTGTCTTGTCAAGAGGGGTGTGGCCAGGCAGGAGTTTGAGGTCCCACTAGTGGGGCAGTAGCCTGTTTCCCAGGTCAAACTCGACAGGACTCTAAGCTGTGCGGAGAAGCTGTGCAAGAGGGTTACAGAGGATGGGGAGAGGCTCTGAGCCGCACCGAGGGCCCAGGGGTGCTTAGTAGGGGTAAGAGGGTGGGCAGGAAGGGCTGAGGCACTGACATCCAGCCCAAGTCCCTGAGGGTGGAGTGAAGAGCCCTCCTGGAACTCCCCCCAACCCCGCCTTGCCTACCCGAGAGATGCTGACCCCTGACCCTGGGGTTGCACACGTGCCCGCGTGGGCATGCGCAGGGTGTGTGGCAGGGTGGTGTGCTCACGTGTAGGTGTCTGGATTTCCAACAGTGAGAATTTTCAGTCCAGAAAGCCTGCTGCATCCCAGGAGGGCTGTGGCTGGCTGGTCTGGGTGGCCATGTGGGACCTCTACCCTGCCCTGAGGAAAGGAGCCTGAGACCTCGTAACACAGTGTCCCGGGGGAAGGACACTCTGGGGACGCGTCCTCTACATGGGACCTCTTACAGTGCTTTCCAGCCTTTAGAACTCAGACTGCAGCCATGAGGATCGTCTTCTCACTTGGCTTTAAGAGCTGGGTGTCTGCGGACAGTCCTGAGACCACACTGGGGATAGCCTGGGGCTGTGGGTGCGTGGTTCTGCATTGAGGGTGGTCCGTGGAGATCCAGGACTCGGGTGCTGGGCGGAACTGCGTGCTCCTTCCATCCTCTCCTTGTGCCCTGCATTCACCCAGCTGTGAGAAGCAGCCTGGGCTTGGCTCCCACCAGCCAGGCCTGTGGAGGCCTTGTGGCCTGAGCTCTGGGTTCAGGCTGCAGGGCCACCAGCTCCGAGCTCTTAGTAACACTTCTCAGTCATGAGGCCCTGCCCAGACCTGGGAGGAGGCCTGGGAAGACCAGAGAGGACTCAGTCGGCCCACCCTGCAGGCCATAGGTGTGGGTGCTTGGGCCCTGTTCAGACCTCACCCTCACTACCCACCCAGGCCAGGTGCCAGGGGTTGGCTTGCCCCGAGGGCCTCTTTCCTCTCTGCTGCCGAAGTCCCTCCATGTTGGACAGCCCTGCAGTCCTCAGAGCTGGAACCAGCTCCCTCCATGGGTGCCTGCATGGAGCATGTGCCTGGCCCCAGCACGTGCAGTTCATAGAAAGAAAATTGGTCAAGGGCATTGGGGAGCCCCGGGGAGCTGATGGCTGTGACCTCAGGATTGGGTGACAAGCCAGGATGGAGGCCTGGGGCTATTGCTCCGGCCATTCCCCAGGGCCCCCACACCGACTTGGCCTGGCCCAGCCAGCTTTGCACTGGGGCTGCGTCTCCCCACTCCTGGCCACCCAGCCCTGGGCGTCTGAGCTGCTGGAGGCCTGTCTGCCACTTCACATTAGCTGTCCACATCCTCCACCCTTTTTATTTTTTATTTTGATACAGGGTTTCACTGAGTTGCTCAGGGCCTTGATAAGTTGCTAAGGCTGGCTTTGAACTTGGGATCCTCCTGCCTGATGGCAACAGGCCAGGGCCGAGGAGCCTGCTGCCAATCAGCACTGACATTCTGGCTGGGCTTTGCATGGAAGACCATTAAAAGCTTATTCATGTGGCCCAGGGTGACTTCAGATGGCTCTGCCCACGGAGGGCCACAAGCCCCTCAGGCAAGGGAGGGTGGCTTGGGGTGGGGGTTGGTGAAATGAACAGTTCTGGAGGAGGCGATAACTGGACACCGGCTCACCTGCTGCACATTCAGGCCAGAGCCCATCTGTGAAGATCTGGGGCCTCGCTGGTGGGGTAGGAAGTGGGCGAGAGCTCTGGGGCCATGGTGGGGAGCTTGCAGGTGTGCACCCCTGAAGCAGCCACCTCCGTCTCACTCCTGCCGCTGTGAGGGGAGAGCTCTGAGGAGGTCACATCTTGGGGACAGTGTGGCAGCTAGCCAGGGGCTTTCTCTGCCAGGTGTGAGTTCTCATGTGATAATTTGGGGGAAATTTCTCCCTGATTTCTTGCTGCATAGTAAATTATACCTGCAGGATTTGGCCTTCTTTCCAGGTGAGCTCCTGGGCTGCTCCACCCAATGTGGGTGACTTGCCTAGCGCTGCCCAAGAGGATCAGGCTAGCTCTTCCTTCTGATGACATGCCACACTTCTCCCTGAGCGGCTAGGTGGCCAAATGGGCCCTGGGACGTGACTCGGGTCCTGGTGGCTGGACAGGGCTCCTCTGCTCACCCATAGCTTGGTGGGCACCCTCACTGTCAAGGCCCAGAGAGCCAGTGGCAGGCTGGCCTGGCAAGGACGGCTCTTGACTATGGTTCAAGATGGTGGCTCAAAGGGTGCCAGGGTGGGGAGGAACCTCACACCCCTGTTGTGGAGGACGCTCGCCTGGAGCTCTGGCCTCAGCTGGGCTCCCAGGAGGTGCCAGGACAGCAGGTGACGGCAGGCTCAGCTGTGTGGTGTGGGCAGGAAGCAGCCCTGCCCTGGAGCTGGAGGTGGGCTGTACAGTATGGATAGAGGGAATGCCCCTGAGATGTGTGATTTATGTATTTATATGTATTTATTTGTTTTTTAAAACAATTTTGGTTGTACATGGACACAATACCTTTATTTATTTATTAATTTTTTTGTGGTGCTGAGGATCGAACCCAGGGCCTCACACACGTGAGGCAAGTTCCTCACTGAGCAACAACCCCAACCCCTGTTTGTTTTAAGTACTGGGCATTGAATCCAAAGGTGCTTGAACATGAGCCACATCCTCCACCCTTTTTATTTTTTATTTTGATTCAGGGTTTCACTGAGTTGCTCAGGGCCTTGATAAGTTGCTAAGGCTGGCTTTGAACTTGTGATCCTCCTGCCTCATTCTCTTGAGATGCTGGGCTTACATGTGTACCACACCACATCCAGCAAGGTGTTCACTTTAAAACCATTAATTTTATTTAAAATTTTACCTACATTTAAAAAAATGCTGTTTGCAGAATCATCTGAGCATGCTGCCCACCACCCGTTGCTTACTGAGGGAGAGAACCCGGGCTCCTGGTGTTGTCACTGAGGCCGTTGTCCCTTGGTTCCTGTCTGTGACCCCTATCAAAGGGGCCTCTACTGAAGCAGGTGGCAGGTCCAGATTGACCTGCTAGAAACTTGGCAGCCGCCGAGCTGCCACAGCGTTGGCTTCTCTAGCGGTGGCTGCTTTGAACCTGGACAGGCTGGGTGCGGACTTGGTAGAGCTGGCGTCAGAGGCAGGCGGGAACACCGCTGCTCCTGACAGCTTGTGCACTGGCTTTTGGGGACTTGAACCATAGTTCACGGCAGTGTGGTTTGATGGATAAGTGACCCTCTTCTGTGCTTTGCAGCCAATGCCCTGTGCGTCCCAGAGCTAAGAAGCCGAACCTTCTGCTGACACCTGGGACTTTATTTCCCCTCCAGTGCCACTGTGCCAAGCCCTGGGGTCTGTGTACCTCAGCTGTGGGAGCAGAATTCCTTCTGGGGAGTTGGTGAGGGTGCGGGTCTTGGCACCACAGTGTCTGGGTGGTGCTCGTGGGCAGCTACCACGGCTACCCTCCCCTGTCCTGGTGACGGCCCCAGCACCTGGGAAGCTGCAGAGAGCCTGGGAGCCGGCCCAACAGGGCATGAATTCTGCCCTGAACTCATCTCTTGACACCCAGCAGGGGCTTAAGGAGGGGAGGACAGTAAGAAAGAACCCAGCCCCAAACCCTCACTGGGGCCCTGTCTAGGATTTTCACCCCTTCCCTCCAGGAAGGAGATAGGGCATGCTTACCCAGAATGGCCCGCTGGGGCCAGGGTGCAGGGACCTGTCTTGTCTGCTGGATTTGAGCCAGGGCTACCTCTGGGGGGCCCTAGGGCTGGCAGAGTGGTCTGCATGCTGAGCCACAGGAGGCTGGGCAGGAGGGTGCCTGGGTTGAAGTGCAAACCCTGGGGTGTGCTTTCTGGAGCTGGGTGGGGCAGGTGCCTGTCCGGCTCCCACACGATGTCATCAGGAGCACAGAGACGTGGAGCACTTCTCAGCTTGGGAGGCTTTAGTCACAGTGGTAGGGAAGCTCTGGGGTCCAGCCACGCCCTACTGGGCAGCAGTTCACAGAGCTGTGGCCTGGCTGGCACCTGCGCTCTGCCCAAAGAAGGGAGCTGGGCATAGCTCTGATGGGAAGCTCAGCACCCAGGGCCCCTGTCCCATGGGGCAGCCTCTAAAATGCAGCCTCTGGTCTAAATGGGGTCAGGCCCAAAGCTGGGTCCCAGAGGGTGGTCAGCCTGCCCAGGGCTGGGGCAGCTAGCGGCCATGCTGCACAGCTGGAGGATGGCTGGGGTCCTTGCAGAATTAGGCTGTTGCCTGAGCTCAAACGAGGCCGGACACTTGGCAGGCCAGCGAGGCTGTGTCCCCTGGGCTGACTGACTGACTTCTGACCCCTTGGCCTAAGCGTCTTGAAAAACTGTCCAGCCCTGGGCTGCTCACGCTGACCATGTTGACTGATCTTGGTGGTGGCAGGCACCTGGCCTAGGCAGCAGGAGGTCTCCGTGGTGGGGTCTGAGGAGGGGTGGTGTCCTGAGCGAGCTGTGCCATTGGTACGGACCAAACATGCTGGTGGCTTTCCACAGTTCCAAGTATTGAATAAAAATAAATTCACTGGCAACACCACTTTGATCAGTGTCAGTTCACCGAATTCTTGTGGGCACCCTGGCATTGAGAGGCCAGGCTCTCATAGGTTCTTTTATTCCAGTCTTTCTTTAAAAGATTTTTTATTTGCAAGTGAACACAATACCTACCTTCTTTTCTTTCTTTCTTTCTTTCTTTCTTTCTTTCTTTCTTTCTTTCTTTCTTTCTTTCTTTTTATTTGTTCTGGTTAATTGTTCATGACAATAGAAAGCATTTTGATACATTGTACACAAATGGAACACAATTCTTCACTCCTCTGTATGTATTTATTTTTTATGTGGTGCTGAGGATTGAATCCAGTGCCTCACATGGCTAGGCAAGGGCTCCACCTCTGAGCTACAACCCAGCCCCTTATTCTAATCTTAATTGCTAATATCTGTAAAACTCAATCACACATCCCACTTCACACAGAGACACATATGCAGGTCACAGAAAGGCTTAAGGTGGCCACAGAGGGTCAGGAGGCTGACCCGAGAGTAAAGCAGAGAGCAGATATGGATGCAGAGTCAGGAGGTGGTCAGATAAGATGAGGAACCAGCAGACAACTTGCTCAGGGTGCAGAATGGTCAAAGCATGGGACTCACCTAGGCCAAGATCCATTTAGAGGAAGCTTCACAGTGTCAGTTTGGATGTCAGTGTGAGATGTCAGCATGAGATGTCAGTGAGGTGGTACCTACAGGGCCTCCACAGGTTGGGGGACACAGCCTGAGAGTTGCTGGTCTACACACCATGGAGTCATTCATAGGCAGGTTCTTGTGGAGGCAGGGGGAGGGAGGGGGATAAGATGAGGGGTGTGATGGCCAAGGGACACTCTGTTCTCAGTTCTTCCTCTAGCCAATCCTGACCTGGGAGTTGGGGTGCCCCTGCCCCTGATCCTTTCTCCTAGGATCTGTGGAGAGATTGTTCTGTGCAGGAACGCCTGCTTGTTGAAGGGCTGGGTGGTGGATCGTCCAGTCTGGTGGCCATGGAGACAGGCACGGTCTGTTTCAGCTCCTATGTGCTGTGGGACCACAGTTTGGACGCATGGTGTTTGAGGCTGAAGCCTCCGTGGCCTACTCAGTCCTGTCTGGGTGCTGTGGCAACGGGGACCACGCTGTCTCCAGGGCAGTGATGCTCCCCGCTCTCCAGCCTTTTCCTGGGCTGTCGGGTTGCCCTGGAGCTAGGCATGTGGGGCGAGGAGGCTGGCGGCTCTGGGCTCCGGGTGTCAGAAGTAAATTAAAGGCAGTGAAGAATGAGCATGGGGCCTCCTGCCACTTACGGCTGCCCTGGTCGGCAAACACGAGAAGACCGTGGTGGGCAGAGGACTGCTGACCGAGATGTAAGCACAGAGGCACCCAGCCTGGGAAAGCTGAGGGGCAAACACAGCCAGAGCCCTGGCCCCTTGTGAGCCGCTGCCCCAGCCCCTGGAAAGCCAGCCAGTGTCTTCTCCCTGTGCCCGGGGGGGCCTCGCCCACACTGGCCACCCAGCAGCCTCCCTGACACGCGGGTTGTCTGCCTGGTCTCAAGGCCACATCTCTCACACTGCAGGAGGACTGGGCAGGCGCTTTCTCTGGGTGTCTTGCTCCCTCTGGGCTAGTTCTAGGGGGCTAGGTCGATGTTCGTCTCCCTGGGCAGGAGTGAGGGCTTGTCCCAGAGGGCCAGAAGTCAGGCTGAGAATGTCCCTGGCGTTAACAATCCAGGCTCTGACAAGGCCCTCAATACATGGAGTGCTGTCTGGAAAAGGCTGAGCCTGGTGGAGGGTCCTCTGGGATGAAGGCCTGGGCCTAGAAGATGCCGGCCAAAGCATGGAGGCCATAGGGCACGTGAAGGGCTGCAGAGGGACCTAGCACTCGCGGCTGGAAATCACCTAGTAGAGGCCAGCCAGCTTGGCCACTCTGCAGCCTGGGTGGAACCCAGCATCCCCCAGGTCTTCCTAGTACCCGCAGCCCAGGGGATGACTTGAAAATAGGGGTCTGATTCTGTAAGTCACACAAGCTGATTGTTTTACAGCCTGACATCTCCTCGCGTCTCTGAGCCACAGAGAGGAGGGATCTGAAGGCCCTGGAGCATCAGGAGGCTCTTGAGAGGCCCCATGACCCAGAGGAGTCACATCTGTAAGAAGGACACTGTTCTCAGGTTAAAGGGCGCCAAAGCTTCCTCGGCTTCCTGCTTGGCCTCAGTTGCCATTCGATGGGGGCAGGAACCCATGGCCTGTGACCTGTCACCCAGACCCTCCTGTAGTAGCCTCACTTTGGTGACAAAGGTATCACTTACTTGCCACGGTCAAGAGCCTGTGGGTCACAGCCTGTTGGCAGGAGGTGCTATGTATCATTGCCTCGCACCACATGAGCGCTGGCCAGTTGCTCTGCCTGGCCACTGTTCCTGGAGCCCAGGCCTTGGACGTGGGGCTGTGCACAGAAACGTGAACAGCAGGGGACGGTTCCTGCCCTCAGGACTCCCCAGAGCTACAACAGGCAACGTTCAGCGTGTGTCTCCCTAGGCAACAGGATGGTCAGGGCAGCTGGGAGGGACCCTGGCCTGGCATGATGGTCTTACCTCTTGCTCCTCAAGCACTGGCTACACGCTGCACCTGGGGAGTGGGATGCAGTGGGAGCCAGGCCCGGTCCCACTGGCCGCTGGGGAGGGCGACCTCCAAGGGCAGTCTCAGCCTGGTGCTCCCACAGATCAGACAGGCTGTTCCAGGCTCCCTGGCCTTGAGGAGCCACCGCACACCCGCCTCCTGCATGGCTGGGCTCTCAGAAGCTGCAGCCCTGTGGCCATCCTGTCTGCAGTTCCTGGGAGACCACTACACAGTGCTGCCACCGAGCCTCATACATAAGAGACTAGGGACAGTGTGTCGACTGCTTCTCTAAGTTAGTAAGTCTTGCTCTGCACCAGTGGTTGGCTGGTTCAACGGCATATCCTGGTATAAATCAGAGTCCTGGGGGGTCGTGGAGCAGGGAGCTGACCTACTGGCAGACAGAGGAGCATCCAGGAGCCCCTGGACAGCAAGGGCGTGAGGCCCAGGGACATGGGCAAGGTCATAGAGAGGTTCACAGGCACCACCTCATCACACTTGTGCTGCGACCTGTCACTATACATTTAACAAGAAAGTGTGCTTTTAATTTTATGTTTAATTATTTTAATATTTTAATTAAAAGTCTGAAAACTTGTTATGCACAAATGAAGCCACAGGAGGAGCCGGAGGAAAGGCAGAGGGAGGCACCAGTGTCCGTGGTGGGTGGGAATTCTGCAGGAAGGTTGAGCATTGGTGGAGGGAAAGCAGAGTGCAAGGGTCCCACCACTGGGCGACTGAACCAGAGCCACAGCCACTGCAGAGATCCCAGACCATGCAGCCCTGAGGAAGACAGCTCCTCCAGTGACTGAGCATGGAGCCACCAGGTGACCCAGCAGTTCCACTTCCAGATGTGAAAGAAAACACAAGGACTCAGTATTCACAGCAGCCCAGATGTGGAGCATCCAGGAGCCCCTCAGTGGACAAACTTCACTAAACATGGTCATCCACGTGCAGCTGCTCTGCAAAAGTGACCAGGAGTCAAGCACTGACTCACTGCAGCACGGCCGACTACGGGAGCACATGCTCCCAGGAGAGTGGTAACCAGAGGCATGTACAGCAGAGACCCCTCCTGTGGTTTTCCCCCAGCCAGATCCTCTACACACACAGCTCAGCACACCTGCACCTGAGCCTGATCCTCCACACACACAACTCCTGAGCCTGATCCTCCACACACACACAACTCCTGAGCCTGATCCTCCACACACACAGCTCAGCACACCTGCACCTGAGCCTGATCCTCCACACACAGCTCAGCACACCTGCACCTGAGCCTGATCCTCCACACACAGCTCAGCACACCTGCACCTGAGCCTGATCCTCCACACACAGCTCAGCAACCTGCACCTGAGCCTGATCCTCCACACACACAGCTCAGCCCACCTGCACCTGAGCCTGATCCTCCACACACACAGCTCAGCACACCTGCACCTGAGCCTGATCCTCCACACACAGCTCAGCCCACCTGCACCTGAGCCTGATCCTCCACACACACAGCTCAGCCCACCTGCACCTGAGCCTGATCCTCCACACACACAGCTCAGCCCACCTGCACCTGAGCCTGATCCTCCACACACACAGCTCAGCACACCTGCACCTGAGCCTGATCCTCCACACACACAACTCCTGAGCCTGATCCTCCACACACACACAACTCCTGAGCCTGATCCTCCACACACACAGCTCAGCACACCTGCACCTGAGCCTGATCCTCCACACACAGCTCAGCACACCTGCACCTGAGCCTGATCCTCCACACACAGCTCAGCACACCTGCACCTGAGCCTGATCCTCCACACACAGCTCAGCAACCTGCACCTGAGCCTGATCCTCCACACACACAGCTCAGCCCACCTGCACCTGAGCCTGATCCTCCACACACACAGCTCAGCACACCTGCACCTGAGCCTGATCCTCCACACACAGCTCAGCCCACCTGCACCTGAGCCTGATCCTCCACACACACAGCTCAGCCCACCTGCACCTGAGCCTGATCCTCCACACACACAGCTCAGCCCACCTGCACCTGAGCCTGATCCTCCACACACACAGCTCAGCACACCTGCACCTGAGCCTGATCCTCCACACACAGCTCAGCCCACCTGCACCTGAGCCTGATCCTCCACACACACAGCTCAGCCCACCTGCACCTGAGCCTGATCCTCCACACACACAGCTCAGCAACCTGCACCTGAGCCTGATCCTCCACACACAGCTCAGCACACCTGCACCTGAGCCTGATCCTCCACACACACAGCTCAGCACACCTGCACCCCTAGCCTGATCCTCCACACACACAGCTCAGCACACCTGCACCTGAGCCTGATCCTCCACACACACAGCTCAGCCCACCTGCACCCCTAGCCTGATCCTCCACACACACAGCTCAGCACACCTGCACCTGAGCCTGATCCTCCACACACACAGCTCAGCACACCTGCACCTGAGCCTGATCCTCCACACACAGCTCAGCACACCTGCACCTGAGCCTGATCCTCCACACACAGCTCAGCAACCTGCACCTGAGCCTGATCCTCCACACACAGCTCAGCACACCTGCACCTGAGCCTGATCCTCCACACACAGCTCAGCCCACCTGCACCTGAGCCTGATCCTCCACACACACAGCTCAGCCCACCTGCACCTGAGCCTGATCCTCCACACACACAGCTCAGCACACCTGCACCTGAGCCTGATCCTCCACGCACACAGCTCAGCACACCTGCACCTGAGCCTGATCCTCCACGCACACAGCTCAGCACACCTGCACCTGAGCCTGATCCTCCACACACAGCTCAGCACACCTGCACCTGAGTCTGATCCTCCACACACAGCTCAGCCCACCTGCACCTGAGCCTGATCCTCCACACACACAGCTCAGCACACCTGCACCTGAGTCTGATCCTCCACACACAGCTCAGCAACCTGCACCTGAGCCTGATCCTCCACACACAGCTCAGCACACCTGCACCTGAGCCTGATCCTCCACACACAGCTCAGCACACCTGCACCTGAGCCTGATCCTCCACACACAGCTCAGCACACCTGCACCTGAGTCTGATCCTCCACACACAGCTCAGCCCACCTGCACCTGAGCCTGATCCTCCACACACACAGCTCAGCACACCTGCACCTGAGCCTGATCCTCCACACACATAGCTCAGCACACCTGCACCTGAGCCTGATCCTCCACACACAGCTCAGCACACCTGCACCTGAGCCTGATCCTCCACGCACACAGCTCAGCACACCTGCACCTGAGCCTGATCCTCCACGCACACAGCTCAGCACACCTGCACCTGAGCCTGATCCTCCACGCACACAGCTCAGCACACCTGCACCTGAGCCTGATCCTCCACGCACACAGCTCAGCACACCTGCACCTGAGCCTGATCCTCCACGCACACAGCTCAGCACACCTGCACCTGAGCCTGATCCTCCACGCACACAGCTCAGCACACCTGCACCTGAGCCTGATCCTCCACGCACACAGCTCAGCCCACCTGCACCTGAGCCTGATCCTCCACGCACACAGCTCAGCCCACCTGCACCCCTAGCCTGATCCTCCACGCACACAGCTCAGCACACCTGCACCTGAGCCTGATCCTCCACACACAGCTCAGCACACCTGCACCTGAGCCTGATCCTCCACACACAGCTCAGCACACCTGCACCTGAGCCTGATCCTCCACACACAGCTCAGCCCACCTGCACCTGAGCCTGATCCTCCACACACAGCTCAGCACACCTGCACCTGAGCCTGATCCTCCACACACAGCTCAGCACACCTGCACCTGAGCCTGATCCTCCACACACAGCTCAGCACACCTGCACCTGAGCCTGATCCTCCACACACAGCTCAGCACACCTGCACCTGAGCCTGATCCTCCACACACAGCTCAGCCCACCTGCACCTGAGCCTGATCCTCCACACACAGCTCAGCACACCTGCACCTGAGCCTGATCCTCCACACACAGCTCAGCACACCTGCACCTGAGCCTGATCCTCCACACACAGCTCAGCACACCTGCACCTGAGCCTGATCCTCCACACACAGCTCAGCACACCTGCACCTGAGCCTGATCCTCCACACACAGCTCAGCACACCTGCACCTGAGCCTGATCCTCCACGCACACAGCTCAGCCCACCTGCACCTGAGCCTGATCCTCCACGCACACAGCTCAGCCCACCTGCACCTGAGCCTGATCCTCCACGCACACAGCTCAGCACACCTGCACCTGAGCCTGATCCTCCCGCACACAGCTCAGCCCACCTGCACCTGAGCCTGATCCTCCACACACACAGCTCAGCACACCTGCACCTGAGCCTGATCCTCCACACACACAGCTCAACACACCTGCACCTGAGCCTGATCCTCCACGCACACAGCTCAGCACACCTGCACCTGAGCCTGATCCTCCCGCACACAGCTCAGCCCACCTGCACCTGAGCCTGATCCTCCACACACACAGCTCAGCACACCTGCACCTGAGCCTGATCCTCCACGCACACAGCTCAGCACACCTGCACCTGAGCCTGATCCTCCAGGCACACAGCTCAGCCCACCTGCACCTGAGCCTGATCCTCCATACACAAAGCTCAGCACACTCCTCCTCAGCCTTTACAAATCATAGCATATACATTATTTTTCACATTTAAACTTAAGTGTTACTTTTAAGCTTAAGTTTCTTTTGTTTTCATAAACGACTTTTATAGAGAAGACAGAGTCCTACACACTGGCAGTCCCCTGTTGTTCACATCCAGCAGAGTGGGTACATTGTTACCACTGATGAGCCAGCACGATACATTATTAGTAACTAAAGCCTTCTCTCTCTGGGCAGGACTGCGTCCTGAATCAGTGCCACCAGTCCCCCAGCTCCCCTGTGCTGAGACTGTTTCTCAGGTTCTGTGCCCCTGGCTTTGGGGGGCCTTGGCACTTGTGTTGACACTGGCCAGGTGTTCTGTAGGTAGGGTCTGGGGAGGAGTGCTGGGGTGTGTCAAGGACAGCAGGTTAGGGTTAGGAGGCTTGTAGCTTGTGGTGGTAGGGCTGGCCTTGAGCACCCAGCTAGGCCATGCATGTTTGCTTTTGACCTAATGTTTTCTGGAGGACTTGGAGTGCCTGTCAGACCTGGGAGGTACTCCACTGTGTGTCAGTGACCTAGTTGGACCTCCCCTCTCCTGGAGGTGTGCATAGGCCTGAACACCTGGGACACATGTTCCTCCTGCTCTGATGCTTCCTAGAAGCAGAGCTCCCAGTCAGAGCCAGATGCAGGTGCACTTCTTTGTAAGGTCCCTGGTGAAGCTGGCAGATTCTGTCCTGCCCACCGGCAGGTGTGCTGTCAGATGGTGTGTTCCAGCTGTTCCTGCCATGTTCCAGGGCTCCCTCAGTGCTCTGCTGCAATTCCTGATAGGAGGGCAGGTGCCATCTGTGACGTTGATGGCCTGTGTGGTCTCGTTGTGTGTCCTCCAGCTCTGTGGCTTATTTGTTTTGGCTGTGAGGACAGTCCTCTTGGGTAAGACCTCCCGTCCCTTCTCTCATGGCTTCTGGGTTCTGTGTCACAGTTGTGGCTCCCTGATCTCCACCTTTTCTCCTTAGGACTGTGCGGGAATCCACTGTTCACCCACTCCCCTGGGGCTGCCTGGGCTGTTTGCTGGTTGCCACTTGCTCTTTGCTGCTTTGAGGGGCACATGACGGGCTGACACTTCTCATGTGTTTGGGTTTCTCTGAGCTGTATTCTGTTCCAAGAGCCTGGCCAGGCATATGCCATGGAGAAGTTTCTGTTCTGTGCCCAATTTGGGAGCTCTGAGACAGGGTGTCGACCTCATCCCGAGCGAGGCCTGAGGGGTGACAGGGTGGTCCCATCTCACCCCTCTGCCTGCACACCACGTGCTCATCAGTGTCCCCTCTTCTTCCTGGGATGCAGGTAGTCAGGAACACTGTCTAGGGCTGTGCTGTGGGGCCCACGAGGTGGCACATGTGGTGGCACTGATTGGGGTACAGGCTTTCTGCTCAAGAGATCCACGAGGTGCTTCTGCTTGAGGCTCAAATTCAAGGTCGGCCTCTTCCCTGGTTCCAGTGCTCTGCAGACAGGGGTGCTGTCTGCCCACAGTGTCCTGTTGTCACAGAGAAGCACACTCTGCTTCGGCTGTGCCTCTCTGAGACCCCTGGCCCACAGGCCACCAGAGCCTCCTCTGGGGAGGACCCCTGGCCTTCACAGTGGCTCTTGCTGGACTTGCAGCAGCATGCAGACACCTGAGCTGGGCTATGGCACCAGTTGAAGGGGGGCCTAGTTCCTCTTCCAGAATGCATTGGGATGGGCTTCCTGGCTGTCACAGCAGGCTGTGGTCTCCAGGTTCCGTTTTGGCTCAGGACAAGCTGTCTGCAAGTTCTGAGGCAGATGACACCCCACCCTACTCCCTCTGTGCATCTTGCTTCTGTCAGAGCCTGACTGAAGATGGGTGGGACCTCCCAAGCACCCCCACCCCACCAGGGCCTGCAAAATCACAAAGCAGGTGTAGTTGGCCATTCTTCCCAAAGCTCCTGGTCCTCCTCACTCCTCACCCCGTCTCCTGCCCCTGGTCAGCCAGGCCTGGAGTGGTAGTGATCCATAGTTTAGGGGCTTGATGTTTCTGGTAGGAGACCACAGAATATCAGGAAGACCCCCTACTGCCCCGTTTCCCAGCCAAGGCCTTGGTCAAAAACAAGGGCCTGAGTACCTGTCAATCAGCACTTTCCCCAGAGAGAGAGACACTAGCCCCAAATAAACCTGGGGTGGACAAGACCTGGGAGAGGGTGGAGCCCGGGGACAGGTGGCCCAGGGAAACAGAGCGTGGGATGGGGACTGCCCAGAGAGGAGTGAGCATGGGCTGGAGGGAAGTTTCGGGCCGAGGCTGCAGCAATGCCCCTCATTTTCTTGAGCTGGCCACTTGTCGGATCCATAGCAGAGGCAGCAGGGGAGACAGTTGAACAGTCAGGAAGGTGTCTGGGATCTGTGGGAGACATGTCCACCTCCACCCCCTGCAGAAAGTCCATCTCCTTCTGGGACGGCCCCCGCGGATGGGAGCTTGGCTTCTCAGGCTGCAGGTCTGGGCCTAGGGGCGAGTGGGTGTGTGCTGGGTGGACCGTTCACAGAGCCTCATGGGAAGCCCTGACATCCCTAGGTCACCACAGAGGGAACAGGCCACAGGAGGCACAGCCCCAGTCTGTGGCCACAAGCTGTGACTGACCTCAGTGTGCGGGGTGGGGAGGGCCCTGCCCAGTCCCATTCCTGTGAAACTTTGAGTCCCATTTGTCTCCCTGTGCGCTAGGCCGCCAAGTGGCCGTGTGCACAGCAGTGCTGTGAAGCCGAGTACGCGCTGAGTCCTTATTGCTGGGGTATGTGCCAGTCACATTCAGGACACCACGTGGCGTGGTGACAGGCACACTTTCCCTCAGAAGGAAAACCCCCAGTTCTTCAGAACTCGGAAGCTTCCTCCGCGCGCTATGGCTGTGGGCCACATTGGTCCTCGGCGGGTGTGACGTCTGCAGCTGCCCTGGCCTTGGGTGGGGGTCCCGGGGGCCCAGCAGCCACCCTGCCTCTCCCTCAGTCTCACTTCCTGTTCTGCTATTTGCATGACTCAAGTGTCAGGGAATTGAAAGGGGAATCAAGGGTAGATGTAGTTAAACAGGAAGGAGGGTGCGCTCTTCCTGTGGATGGTGCTTTGCTGGATGACTGACACCCTAAGAATGTCTGAACTGGAGCCAGACAAATGGAAGGAATTAGTCTGGGATATTAGGAGGCCTGTGGCACCTCATCCCTGCAGATGCACATGGAGCTCATTCTGGAAATCACTTTCTCCTTCCTGCCCTGGTGACTTAGCAGTGTCACATCTCCCACATGGGCCTGCAGCCCTCCTGTGAAGCCCCAAGAAAAAATGAGGGTCTGAGCACATGTTAATCAGTATGTTCCCCAGAAAGAGACACTAGCCCCAAATAAACCTGGGGTGGATAAGACCTGGGAGAGGGTGGAGCCTGGGGACAGGTGGCCCAGGGAAACAGAGCGTGGGATGGGGACTGCCCAGGAGAGGAGTGAGCATGGGCTGGAGGGAAGTTTCGGGCCGAGGCTGCAGCAATGCCCCTCATTTTCTTGAGCTGGCCACTTGTCGGATCCATAGCAGAGGCAGCAGGGGAGATACTGAGATGCTCTTCCTGGGGTGCAAAGCCAGCTTTCCCACTGGCTGAGCATGGTCAGGGCTGCACTCCTTCTGCTCCATGGCCCGCAGGAACCTGCCTTCTTCCAGGCCAGAGGCAGCAGCGGGAGCAGGGGATGCAGTGGGTGCTGAGCCCTGTGTGAACCAGTGGGGTTGGTGTGCTCAAGTGAGCTTGGTGGTCTCATCTTTGGGATGCCCTAGTGGCCATGGGCATGAGAGGCAGCTGCACTCTGGACCCAGTGCCAGCACCCCAGGACAGGCCTGACCGCTGGGCTGAGGGGGGATATTGGTGTGCATGGATGCAGGTCTGTGGAGGGCTCCTGAGCTGGGCTCTGGGGAGGGCCGTGTCCTCTTTCTTGGCCAGCCTGTGGATCAGTTCCACTTGCCTCACCCTCGGGCCCACAGCCCCAACTGCTGCCACCCAAGCTACCCTGTGATTTAGAGACAGACATGTGTGTGCTGCTCTTGGCTCAGCTGGGCCTGGATGGAGGAGGCCTTCCTCATTGTGGTGCAGATGAGGAAAATGATCCTTCTTAGCAGTGAAGCATTCCTGCCCCATGGACCTGGGTCGGACCCTGCCAGGGAGGAGATGGGACTGGGGTGGGGTGTGAGGGCCTCTGTGACCGCACTGGGCCAGATAGTTGTCACTGCTATCAACAGCGCTGGGGTGCTTGCTGAACTGGGACTGCAGTCTGTGACCAGCAAGGCAGTGTTGGAGCACATCCTCCAGCTCCCGGTGAATCTCACAAGCCATCTGGACCTCTGGTCTCCACACTACTATCTATCCAAGGCTTTATCTGGCTTTTCTGTTATTCTTGTAAATTAATAAATCAAAAACAAGTTAAAAGCCTTGACGATCTATAGCTCCAGTTTCAAACTGTGGGGCCTGTGAAATTCTATTGCCTGATTCTTAGGAACCACCTCATTCAATCCAGAGAGAAAGCTTACAGGTAGGGATGGCCACACCTGACTTCCAGAGAGACGGAAGCCCGGGTACTTGTCCTTAAGCTCGCTAAGATGAACTTTATCTCAACGAATCTGATGGCATTCAGGCCCATGATGGTGGGGTATGTCACTCTGCAGATTTTCACTGATAACCCAGGGAGTCCTAAGGAACTGACTGGGTGATAGAGTAGAATGAGGGGCACGGAGAGGGTCAGAGGCCAGAGCAGGAGGTCCAGATCCCAAAGGGAAGTCCTGAGGTCCCTGATGGAAGTTGTCCTGTTAATCTGCTCGTGAATTTGGCACCAGGGTAGGCACAGAAGTGCACCGAATATGGCCCATAGGCTGTGGGCAGGAAGGACAAAGTGGTGGCAGATTGTGGCCCCAGTGTCTCCTGAACTTCCTGTTCAGCTATTTCTCAAATGGGAAGCTCAGCCTTTCTCTTCAGGCAGCCTGAACATGACACGCACTCTCCTGGGCTGGATGGGTGTCTCCCAAGGGAGAGTAAGGGGATATTCCATTTGGTTCAGTCAGGGAAGGGAAGACTATTCATCTCAGCCTGGAACAGACTCTGCAAGGTGCATCCTGTGTAGCTCAGAGGTGTCTAAGATTAAACAGGTGAAAGAGGGATCACCTAAAACAGTGGAGAGGAAACAGAGCAAGTGGGGGCAGAGGGCCTCAAAGTGCAAAGACGCCACAGAAAGTAGGGTTCTGTGGTGGGCCTCAAAGCTCCAGGCATCCCAGGTCTTGCCCTCTAGGTCTTGCCTCTCTAGAGTTGGAGTAGGAAAAGCACCAAGGCACTGCCCAGAGTGAGCCATAAATGGAGGCAAGGCCACAGAGACCTGGGAGACATGCTCCTTCAGCAGTCCATCATCCCACCTTGTGGGACTTCAAACAGTGTCCACCTGAGCTGCTCCAACATCCTCGGAGAGGACCCCTAGATGGCACCTATGGGTGTGTCCACCCCAGCTGCCCAGCGTCCACTGAGAGCTCATTAAGGTAATACCTCATATGTATGAATTGACTAGGGTGCGACCTCAGAGAAGTTTTGAGAAATCTTCATACTCCTGGGATTCACTTTTGATGAGGCCGTGAAAAGACTGTATCATTCTTTTTTGGAGGTTTCCACTCCCAAAATACCAGTCCCACTGTCAGGGGACCAACCTCTGGTCTAAGAGCGCCTGCATTCAGAGGATAGATGGTCTGTAACTTTGATGTGCCCTTGATCCTTGGCCATCCTGCACGGTGGTGAGAGGGCGATCCTCGGAGGTGGGCCTGGTGGCGGCGTTGGAGTGTCAGTCCTGGCGGGAGGCCTGATCCCTGCCTTTTGTCGTAGTCCCGGGTCTTGAGCCACTGCCCTTCCCACACACCCACGGCAGGCTCACATCTCCCCCCCAGGTCCTGGCGCCACAGGGCTCATGCCCCAGCAGCCCAGTGGGCACGGTGCATCCCGAGCATCGGAGGAAGGTCTGTGGCAGGAGAAAGAGCACATTCACATGACGTGTTCCATTTGTTATTGCTACTGTTAATCTCACTGTGCCTGATTCATAAATCTAACTTCATCATAAGTCTCTCTATAGGGGAAAAAGTATGGTTTTATTGGTTTTGGTACAACACACAACTTCAGACTCCAGTGGGCATCTGGCACGCATCTTTCTGGGTAAGGAGGAACGACTATACACATGGAAAAGAAAATGGTCAGGAAAAGGTAGGCAAGTGGCAGAAGGAAGCAATGCAGTCCAGAGAAGCAGTGGTGTACCTGGGCCTGACTGGGGAGGGACCTGAACCCAGGCCCAGGACTGGAGCATGATGCTCTCGCTCAGGTGACCATACAGGTAGCGACCTGAGTGGTGGCTTTTCCAGATGAGTTGGAGTCCCCAAGTGTCACCCTTCAGGTGCCTGAGGAGGGCCATCCCATTGAGACAACTTAAACTTTGAGCTCCAGAGCAGAGAGGCCCAGGCCTTCCATGGCTCAGAGACTCTAGACTCCTACATCAGTCTCTCTTGCTGGCCTTGAGCAAGTGAAGGGCCTCTGATTTCACAGCCTCAAGAAGTGGATCATGCAGAAGTCTAAAGGTGCCTGCGGGGAAGAGCCTTTGCTAGCGGAGCCTCGAGAGGAGAGGGCTCCCAGTCAAACCCTGTTGCTGTAAGCCACACCCAGCAAAAAGCAACCAAGCTGCACATGGATTTCTGACCTGCAAAACTGAGATGAAACATGGGTCTCTTTCTAAGATGTTAGTTAAAGAATTTATTACACAACAGAGAGAAAGAAAGAAACAAGAAACTCATGGAAAGAAGATTTGCATCACTAATAGGGAAGTCAAAGTAACAGACAAGTTTCCCTCTATTGACAGAAATTTAGAAAACTGAATATTGATTGCAGGGGGACAGTTGGTTGAGGCCCTGTGAGGTGTTGCAGTCTTTGGGACGGAATCTCATGTGTGCTCAGTATGAGGTGGGGGTCGAATTATCAGGTACAAAGTGCCCCGACGGTGTGCATGCACCGTGCACCAACTATGCTGCTGTCCACAGACATTCATTGTCCCATGACAGGGCAAAACCTTGTTCCCATTGGACAGCATTAGACAAGGCATGAGGATCAACAGACCCACAGTCTGAGATGGCAAGAGAGAAGGAACCAGAAGTACCTAGGATCAAGGATTGACAGTTCAGGGATGAAGAGACCTATGAAAAAATGAGAAGGACTCACACTGGAGGACCCACAGCTCTGACATGAGAGGAGAGCAGGAGGGGGACAGAGGGACCCAGGATGGAGGACCCACAGATCTGACATGAGAGGAGAGCAGGAGGGGGACAGAGGGACCCAGGATGGAGGACCCACAGCTGTGACTGAGGAGAGCAGGAGGGACACAGGGGGAGAGAGGATGGAGGACAGACAGCTGTGACTGAGGAGAGCAGGAGGGACACAGGGGGACCCAGGATGGAGGACCCACAGCTGTGACTGAGGAGAGCAGGAGGGACACAGGGGAACCCAGGATGGAGGACCCACAGTTGTGACTGAGGAGAGCAGGAGGGACACAGAGGGACCCAGGATGGAGGACCCACAGCTGTGACTGAGGAGAGCAGGAGGGACACAGAGGGACCCAGGATGGAGGACCCACAGCTGTGACTGAGGAGAGCAGGAGGGGGACAGGGGGACCCAGGATGGAGGAACCATAGCTGTGACTGAGGAGAGCAGGAGGGACAGAGGGACCCAGGATGGAGGACCCACAGCTGTGACTGAGGAGAGCAGGAGGGACACAGAGGGACCCAGGATGGAGGACCCACAGCTGTGACTGAGGAGAGCAGGAGGGGGACAGAGGGACCCAGGATGGAGGACCCACAGCTGTGACTGAGGAGAGCAGGAGGGGGACAGAGGGACCCAGGATGGAGGAACCATAGCTGTGACTGAGGAGAGCAGGAGGGGGACAGAGGGACCCAGGATGGAGGACCCACAGCTGTGACTGAGGAGAGCAGGAGGGACACAGGGGGACCCAGGATGGAGGACCCACAGCTGTGACTGAGGAGAGCAGGAGGGACACAGAGGGACCCAGGATGGAGGACCCACAGCTGTGACTGAGGAGAGCAGGAGGGGGACAGAGGGACCCAGGATGGAGGACCCACAGCTGTGACTGAGGAGAGCAGGAGGGACACAGGGGGACCCAGGATGGAGGACCCACAGCTGTGACTGAGGAGAGCAGGAGGGACACAGAGGGACCCAGGATGGAGGACCCACAGCTGTGACTGGGGAGATCAGGAGGGACACAGGGGGACCCAGGATGGAGGACCCACAGCTGTGACTGAGGAGAGCAGGAGGGACACAGGGGGACCCAGGATGGAGGACCCACAGCTGTGACTGAGGAGAGCAGGAGGGACACAGAGGGACCCAGGATGGAGGACCCACAGCTGTGACTGAGGAGAGCAGGAGGGGGACAGAGGGACCCAGGATGGAGGACCCACAGCTGTGACTGAGGAGAGCAGGAGGGACACAGGGGGACCCAGGATGGAGGACCCACAGCTGTGACTGAGGAGAGCAGGAGGGACACAGAGGAACCCAGGATGGAGGACCCACAGCTGTGACTGAGGAGATCAGGAGGGACACAGGGGGACCCAGGATGGAGGACCCACAGCTGTGACTGAGGAGAGCAGGAGGGACACAGGGGGACCCAGGATGGAGGACCCATAGCTGTGACTGAGGAGAGCAGGAGGGACTCAGAGGGACCCAGGATGGAGGAACCACAGCTGTGACTGAGGAGAGCAGGAGGGACACAGGGGGACCCAGGATGGAGGACCCACAGCTGTGACTGAGGAGAGCAGGAGGGACACAGAGGGACCCAGGATGGAGGACCCACAGCTGTGACTGAGGAGAGCAGGAGGGGGACAGAGGGACCCAGGATGGAGGACCCACAGCTGTGACTGAGGAGAGGAGGAGGGGGAAAGAGGGACCCAGGATGGAGGACCCACAGCTGTGACTGAGGAGAGCAGGAGGGACACAGGGGGACCCAGGATGGAGGACCCACAGCTGTGACTGAGGAGAGCAGGAGGGGGACAGAGGGACCCAGGATGGAGGACCCACAGCTGTGACTGAGGAGAGCAGGAGGGACACAGAGGGACCCAGGATGGAGGACCCACAGCTGTGACTGAGGAGAGCAGGAGGGACACAGGGGGACCCAGGATGGAGGACCCACAGCTGTGACTGAGGAAAGCAGGAATGGGACAGGGGGACCCAGGATGGAGGACCCACAGCTGTGACTGAGGAGAGCAGGAGGGGGACAGAGGGACCCAGGATGGAGGACCCACAGCTGTGACTGAGGAGAGCAGGAGGGGGACAGAGGGACCCAGGATGGAGGACCCACAGCTGTGACTGAGGATGCAGGAGGGACACAGAGGGACCCAGGATGGAGGACCCACAGCTGTGACTGAGGAGAGCAGGAGGGACACAGGGGGACCCAGGATGGAGGACCCACAGCTGTGAATGAGGAGAGCAGGAGGGACACAGGGGGACCCAGGATGGAGGACCCACAGCTGTGACTGAGGAAAGCAGGAGGGACACAGAGGGACCCAGGATGGAGGACCCACAGCTGTGACTGAGGAGAGCAGGAGGGACACAGAGGGACCAGGATGGAGGACCCATGGCTGTGACTGAGGAGAACAGGAGGGACACAGGGGGACCCAGGATGGAGGACCCACAGCTGTGACTGAGGAGAGCAGGAGGGGGACAGAGGGACCCAGGATGGAGGACCCACAGCTGTGACTGAGGAGAGCAGGAGGGACACAGGGGGACCCAGGATGGAGGACCCACAGCTGTGAATGAGGAGAGCAGGAGGGACACAGGGGGACCCAGGATGGAGGACCCACAGCTGTGACTGAGGAAAGCAGGAGGGACACAGAGGGACACAGGATGGAGGACCCACAGCTGTGACGGAGGAGAGGAGGAGGGACACAGAGGGACCCAGGATGGAGGACCCACAGCTGTGACTGAGGAGAGCAGGAGGGACACAGAGGGACCCAGGATGGAGGACCCACAGCTGTGACTGAGGAGAGCAGGAGGGACACAGAGGAACCCAGGATGGAGGACCCACATCTGTGACTGAGGATGCAGGAGGGACACAGAGGGACCCAGGATGGAGGACCCACAGCTGTGCCTGAGGAGAGCAGGAGGGACACAGGGGGACCCAGGATGGAGGACCCACAGCTGTGACTGAGGAGAGCAGGAGGGACACAGAGGGACCCAGGATGGAGGACCCACAGCTGTGACTGAGGAGAGCAGGAGGGACACAGGGGGACCCAGGATGGAGGACCCACAGCTGTGCCTGAGGAGAGCAGGGGGGACACAGGGGGACCCAGGATGGAGGACCCACAGCTGTGACTGAGGAGAGCAGGAGGGACACAGAGGGACCCAGGATGGAGGACCCACAGCTGTGACTGAGGAGAGCAGGAGGGACACAGGGGGACCCAGGATGGAGGACCCACAGCTGTGGACTGAGGAGAGCAGGAGGGACACAGGGGACCCAGGATGGAGGACCCACAGCTGTGACTGAGGAGAGCAGGAGGGACACAGGGGGACCCAGGATGGAGGACCCACAGCTGTGACTGAGGAGAGCAGGAGGGACACAGAGGGACCCAGGATGAGGACCCACAGCTGTGACTGAGGAGAGCAGGAGGGACACAGGGGGACCCAGGATGGAGGACCCACAGCTGTGACTGAGGAGAGCAGGAGGGACACAGGGGGACCCAGGATGGAGGACCCACAGCTGTGACTGAGGAGAGCAGGAGGGACACAGGGGGACCCAGGATGGAGGACCCACAGCTGTGACTGAGGAGAGCAGGAGGGACAGAGGGACCCAGGATGGAGGACCCACAGCTGTGACTGAGGAGAGCAGGAGGGACACAGGGGGACCCAGGATGGAGGACCCACAGCTGTGACTGAGGAGAGCAGGAGGGACACAGGGGGACCCAGGATGGAGGACACACAGCTGTGACTGAGGAGAGCAGGAGGGACACAGGGGGACCCAGGATGGAGGACTCACAGCTGTAACTGAGGAGAGCAGGAGGGACACAGAGGGACCCAGGATGGAGGACCCACAGCTGTGACTGAGGAGAGCAGGAGGGACACAGGGGGACCCAGGATGGAGGACCCACAGCTGTGACTGAGGAGAGCAGGAGGGACACAGGGGGACCCAGGATGGAGGACCCACAGCTGTGACTGAGGAGAGTAGGAGGGACACAGAGGGACCCAGGATGGAGGACCCACAGCTGTGACTGAGGAGAGTAGGAGGGACACAGAGAGACCCAGGATGGAGGACCCACAGCTGTGACTGAGGAGAGCAGGAGGGACACAGGGGGACCCAGGATGGAGGACCCACAGCTGTGACTGAGGAGAGCAGGAGGGACACAGGGGGACCCAGGATGGAGGACCCACAGCTGTGACTGAGGAGAGCAGGAGGGACACAGGGGGACCCAGGATGGAGGACCCACAGCTGTGACTGAGGAGAGCAGGTGGGACACAGAGGGACCCAGGATGGAGGACCCACAGCTGTGACTGAGGAGAGCAGGAGGGACACAGGGGGACCCAGGGTGGAGGTCCCACAGCTGTGACTGAGGAGAGCAGGAGGGACACAGAGGGACCCAGGATGGAGGACCCACAGCTGTGACTGAGGAGAGCAGGAGGGACACAGGGGGACCCAGGATGGAGGACCCACAGCTGTGACTGAGGAGAGCAGGAGGGACACAGGGGGACCCAGGATGGAGGACCCACAGCTGTGACTGAGGAGAGCAGGAGGGACAGAGGGACCCAGGATGGAGGACCTACAGCTGTGTTGAGGAGAGCAGGAGGGACACAGAGGGACCCAGGATGGAGGACCCACAGCTGTGACTGAGGAGAGCAGGAGGGACACAGAGGGACCCAGGATGGAGGACCCACAGCTGTGACTGAGGAGAGCAGGGGGGACACAGAGGGACCCAGGATGGAGGACCCACAGCTGTGACTGAGGAGAGCAGGAGGGACACAGAGGGACCCAGGATGGAGGACCCACAGCTGTGACTGAGGAGAGCAGGAGGGACACAGGGGGACCCAGGATGGAGGACCCACAGCTGTGACTGAGGAGAGCAGGAGGGACACAGGGGGACCCAGGATGGAGGACCCACAGCTGTGACTGAGGAGAGCAGGAGGGACACAGGGGGACCCAGGATGGAGGACCCACAGCTGTGACTGAGGAGAGCAGGAGGGACACAGGGGGACCCAGGATGGAGGACCCACAGCTGTGACTGAGGAGAGCAGGAGGGACACAGGGGGACCCAGGATGGAGGACCCACAGCTGTGACTGAGGAGAGCAGGAGGGACACAGGGGGACCCAGGATGGAGGACCCACAGCTGTGACTGAGGAGAGCAGGAGGGACACAGAGGGACCCAGGGTGGAGGACCCACAGCTCTGACTGAGGAGAGCAGGAAGGGGACAGAGGGACCCAGGATGGAGGACCCAGAGGTATGACTGAGGAGAGCAGGAGGGACACAGGGGGACCCAGGATGGAGGACCCAGAGCTATGACTGAGGAGAGTAGGAGGGACACGGGGACCCAGGATGGAGGACCCACAGCTCTGATTGAGGAGAGCAGGAGGGACACAGGTGGACCCAGGATGGAGGACCCACAGCTGTGACTGAGGAGAGCAGGAGGGACACAGAGGGACCCAGGATGGAGGACCCACAGCTGTGACTGAGGAGAGCAGGAGGGACACAGAGGGACCCAGGATGGAGGACCCACAGCTGTGACTGAGGAGAGCAGGAGGGACACAGGGGGACCCAGGATGGAGGACCCACAGCTGTGACTGAGGAGAGCAGGAGGGACACAGGGGGACCCAGGATGGAGGACCCACAGCTGTGACTGAGGAGAGCAGGAGGGACACAGGGGACCCAGGATGGAGGACCCACAGCTGTGACTGAGGAGAGCAGGAGGGACACAGGGGGACCCAGGATGGAGGACCCACAGCTGTGACTGAGGAGAGCAGGAGGGACACAGAGGGACCCAGGATGGAGGACCCACAGCTGTGACTGAGGAGAGCAGGAGGGACACAGGGGGACCCAGGATGGAGGACCCACAGCTGTGACTGAGGAGAGCAGGAGGGACACAGGGGGACCCAGGATGGAGGACCCACAGCTGTGACTGAGGAGAGCAGGAGGGACACAGGGGGACCCAGGATGGAGGACCCACAGCTGTGACTGAGGAGAGCAGGAGGGACACAGGGGGACCCAGGATGGAGGACCCACAGCTGTGACTGAGGAGAGCAGGAGGGACACAGGGGGACCCAGGATGGAGGACCCACAGCTGTGACTGAGGAGAGCAGGAGGGACACAGGGGGACCCAGGATGGAGGACCCACAGCTGTGACTGAGGAGAGCAGGAGGGACACAGAGGGACCCAGGGTGGAGGACCCACAGCTCTGACTGAGGAGAGCAGGAAGGGGACAGAGGGACCCAGGATGGAGGACCCAGAGGTATGACTGAGGAGAGCAGGAGGGACACAGGGGGACCCAGGATGGAGGACCCAGAGCTATGACTGAGGAGAGCAGGAGGGACACGGGGACCCAGGATGGAGGACCCACAGCTCTGATTGAGGAGAGCAGGAGGGACACCGGTGGACCCAGGATGGAGGACCCACAGCTGTGACTGAGGAGAGCAGGAGGGACACAGAGGGACCCAGGATGGAGGACCCACAGCTGTGACTGAGGAGAGCAGGAGGGACACAGAGGGACCCAGGATGGAGGACCCACAGCTGTGACTGAGGAGAGCAGGAGGGACACAGGGGGACCCAGGATGGAGGACCCACAGCTGTGACTGAGGAGAGCAGGAGGGACACAGGGGGACCCAGGATGGAGGACCCACAGCTGTGACTGAGGAGAGCAGGAGGGACACAGGGGGACCCAGGATGGAGGACCCACAGCTGTGACTGAGGAGAGCAGGAGGGACACAGAGGGACCCAGGATGGAGGACCCACAGCTGTGACTGAGGAGAGCAGGAGGGACACAGAGGGACCCAGGATGGAGGACCCACAGCTGTGACTGAGGAGAGCAGGAGGGACACAGAGGGACCCAGGATGGAGGACCCACAGCTGTGACTGAGGAGAGCAGGAGGGACACAGAGGGACCCAGGATGGAGGACCCACAGCTGTGACTGAGGAGAGCAGGAGGGACACAGAGGGACCCAGGATGGAGGACCCACAGCTGTGACTGAGGAGAGCAGGGGGGACACAGAGGGACCCAGGATGGAGGACCCACAGCTGTGACTGAGGAGAGCAGGAGGGACACAGGGGGACCCAGGGTGGAGGTCCCACAGCTGTGACTGAGGAGAGCAGGAGGGACACAGAGGGACCCAGGATGGAGGACCCACAGCTGTGACTGAGGAGAGCAGGAGGGACACAGGGGGACCCAGGGTGAAGGACCCACAGCTGTGACTGAGGAGAGCAGGAGGGACACAGGGGGACCCAGGATGGAGGACCCACAGCTGTGACTGAGGAGAGCAGGAGGGACACAGAGGGACCCAGGATGGAAGACCCACAGCTGTTACTGAGGAGAGCAGGAATGGGACAGGGGGACCCAGGATGGAGGACCCACAGCTGTGACTGAGGAGAGCAGGGGGGACACAGAGGGACCCAGGATGGAGGACCCATAGCTGTGACTGAGGAGAGCAGGAATGGGACAGGGGGACCCAGGATGGAGGACCCACAGCTGTGACTGAGGAGAGCAGGAGGGATATAGAGGGACCCAGGATGGAGGACCCACAGCTGTGACTGAGGAGAGCAGGAGGGACACAGAGGGACCCAGGATGGAGGACCCATAGCTGTGACTGAGGAGAGCAGGAGGGACACAGAGGGACCCAGGATGGAGGACCCACAGCTGTGACTGAGGAGAGCAGGGGGGACACAGAGGGACCCAGGATGGAGGACCCATAGCTGTGACTGAGGAGAGCAGGAATGGGACAGGGGGACCCAGGATGGAGGACCCACAGCTGTGACTGAGGAGAGCAGGAGGGATATAGAGGGACCCAGGATGGAGGACCCACAGCTGTGACTGAGGAGAGCAGGAGGGACACAGAGGGTCCCAGGATGGAGGACCCACAGCTGTGATGAGGAGAGCAGGAGGGACACAGAGGGACCCAGGATGGAGGACCCACAGCTGTGACTGAGGAGAGCAGGAGGGACACAGAGGGACCCAGGATGGAGGACCCACAGCTGTGACTGAGGATAGCAGGAGGGACACAGAGGAACCCAGGATGGAGGACCCACAGCTGTGACTGAGGAGAGCAGGAGGGACACAGGGGGACCCAGGATGGAGGACCCACAGCTGTGACTGAGGAGAGCAGGAGGGACACAGGGGGACCCAGGATGGAGGACCCACAGCTGTGACTGAGGAGAGCAGGAGGGACACAGGGGGACCCAGGATGGAGGACCCACAGCTGTGACTGAGGAGAGCAGGAGGGACACAGAGGGACCCAGGATGGAGGACCCACAGCTGTGACTGAGGAGAGCAGGAGGGACACAGAGGGACCCAGGATGGAGGACCCACAGCTGTGACTGAGGAGAGCAGGAGGGACATAGAGGGACCCAGGATGGAGGACCCACAGCTGTGACTGAGGAGAGCAGGAGGGACACAGGGGGACCCAGGATGGAGGACCCACAGCTGTGACTGAGGAGAGCAGGAGGGACACAGGGGGACCCAGGATGGAGGACCCACAGCTGTGACTGAGGAGAGCAGGAGGGACACAGAGGGACCCAGGATGGAGGACCCACAGCTGTGACTGAGGAGAGCAGGAGGGACACAGGGGGACCCAGGATGGAGGACCCACAGCTGTGACTGAGGAGAGCAGGAGGGACACAGGGGACCCAGGATGGAGGACCCACAGCTGTGACTGAGGAGAGTAGGAGGGACACAGAGGGACCCAGGATGGAGGACCCACAGCTGTGACTGAGGAGAGTAGGAGGGACACAGAGGGACCCAGGATGGAGGACCCACAGCTGTGACTGAGGAGAGCAGGAGGGACACAGGTGGACCCAGGATGGAGGACCCACAGCTGTGACTGAGGAGAGCAGGAGGGACACAGGGGGACCCAGGATGGAGGACCCACAGCTGTGACTGAGGAGAGCAGGAGGGACACAGAGGGACACAGGATGGAGGACCCACAGCTGTGACTGAGGAGAGCAGGAGGGACACAGAGGGACCCAGGATGGAGGACCCACAGCTGTGACTGAGGAGAGCAGGAGGGACACAGAGGTTCCCAGGATGGAGGACCCACAGCTGTGATGAGGAGAGCAGGAGGGACACAGGGGCACCCAGGATGGAGGACCCACAGCTGTGACTGAGGAGAGCAGGAGGGACACAGAGGGACCCAGGATGGAGGACCCATAGCTGTGACTGAGGAGAGCAGGAATGGGACAGGGGGACCCAGGATGGAGGACCCACAGCTGTGACTGAGGAGAGCAGGAGGGACACAGGGGGACCCAGGATGGAGGACCCACAGCTGTGACTGAGGAGAGCAGGAGGGACACAGGGGGACCCAGGATGGAGGACCCACAGCTGTGACTGAGGAGAGTAGGAGGGACACAGAGGGACCCAGGATGGAGGACCCACAGCTGTGACTGAGGAGAGCAGGAGTGACACAGTGGGACCCAGGGTGGAGGTCCCACAGCTGTGACTGAGGAGAGCAGGAGGGACACAGAGGGACCCAGGATGGAGGACCCACAGCTGTGACTGAGGAGAGCAGGAGGGACACAGGGGGACCCAGGATGGAGGACCCACAGCTGTGACTGAGGAGAGCAGGAGGGACACAGGGGGACCCAGGATGGAGGACCCACAGCTGTGACTGAGGAGAGCAGGAGGGACAGAGGGACCCAGGATGGAGGACCTACAGCTGTGTTGAGGAGAGCAGGAGGGACACAGAGGGACCCAGGATGGAGGACCCACAGCTGTGACTGAGGAGAGCAGGAGGGACACAGAGGGACCCAGGATGGAGGACCCACAGCTGTGACTGAGGAGAGCAGGGGGGACACAGAGGGACCCAGGATGGAGGACCCACAGCTGTGACTGAGGAGAGCAGGAGGGACACAGAGGGACCCAGGATGGAGGACCCACAGCTGTGACTGAGGAGAGCAGGAGGGACACAGGGGGACCCAGGATGGAGGACCCACAGCTGTGACTGAGGAGAGCAGGAGGGACACAGGGGGACCCAGGATGGAGGACCCACAGCTGTGACTGAGGAGAGCAGGAGGGACACAGGGGGACCCAGGATGGAGGACCCACAGCTGTGACTGAGGAGAGCAGGAGGGACACAGGGGGACCCAGGATGGAGGACCCACAGCTGTGACTGAGGAGAGCAGGAGGGACACAGGGGGACCCAGGATGGAGGACCCACAGCTGTGACTGAGGAGAGCAGGAGGGACACAGGGGGACCCAGGATGGAGGACCCACAGCTGTGACTGAGGAGAGCAGGAGGGACACAGGGGGACCCAGGATGGAGGACCCACAGCTGTGACTGAGGAGAGCAGGAGGGACACAGGGGGACCCAGGATGGAGGACCCACAGCTGTGACTGAGGAGAGCAGGAGGGACACAGGGGGACCCAGGATGGAGGACCCACAGCTGTGACTGAGGAGAGCAGGAGGGACACAGGGGGACCCAGGATGGAGGACCCACAGCTGTGACTGAGGAGAGCAGGAGGGACACAGGGGGACCCAGGATGGAGGACCCACAGCTGTGACTGAGGAGAGCAGGAGGGACACAGAGGGACCCAGGATGGAGGACCCACAGCTGTGACTGAGGAGAGCAGGAGGGACACAGGGGGACCCAGGATGGAGGACCCACAGCTGTGACTGAGGAGAGCAGGAGGGACACAGGGGGACCCAGGATGGAGGACCCACAGCTGTGACTGAGGAGAGCAGGAGGGACACAGGGGGACCCAGGATGGAGGACCCACAGCTGTGACTGAGGAGAGCAGGAGGGACACAGAGGGACCCAGGATGGAGGACACACAGCTGTGACTGAGGAGAGCAGGAGGGACACAGAGGGACCCAGGATGGAGGACCCACAGCTGTGACTGAGGAGAGCAGGAGGGACACAGAGGGACCCAGGATGGAGGACCCACAGCTGTGACTGAGGAGAGCAGGAGGGACACAGAGGGACCCAGGATGGAGGACCCACAGCTGTGACTGAGGAGAGCAGGAGGGACACAGAGGGACCCAGGATGGAGGACCCACAGCTGTGACTGAGGAGAGCAGGGGGGACACAGAGGGACCCAGGATGGAGGACCCACAGCTGTGACTGAGGAGAGCAGGAGGGACACAGGGGGACCCAGGGTGGAGGTCCCACAGCTGTGACTGAGGAGAGCAGGAGGGACACAGAGGGACCCAGGATGGAGGACCCACAGCTGTGACTGAGGAGAGCAGGAGGGACACAGGGGGACCCAGGATTGAGGACCCACAGCTGTGACTGAGGAGAGCAGGAGGGACACAGGGGGACCCAGGATGGAGGACCCACAGCTGTGACTGAGGAGAGCAGGAGGGACAGAGGGACCCAGGATGGAGGACCTACAGCTGTGTTGAGGAGAGCAGGAGGGACACAGAGGGACCCAGGATGGAGGACCCACAGCTGTGACTGAGGAGAGCAGGAGGGACACAGAGGGACCCAGGATGGAGGACCCACAGCTGTGACTGAGGAGAGCAGGAGGGACACAGAGGGACCCAGGATGGAGGACCCACAGCTGTGACTGAGGAGAGCAGGGGGGACACAGAGGGACCCAGGATGGAGGACCCACAGCTGTGACTGAGGAGAGCAGGAGGGACACAGGGGGACCCAGGGTGAAGGACCCACAGCTGTGACTGAGGAGAGCAGGAGGGACACAGAGGGACCCAGGATGGAGGACCCACAGCTGTGACTGAGGAGAGCAGGAGGGACACAGGGGGACCCAGGATGGAGGACCCACAGCTGTGACTGAGGAGAGCAGGAGGGACAGAGGGACCCAGGATGGAGGACCCACAGCTGTGACGAGGAGAGCAGGAGGGACAGAGGGACCCAGGATGGAGGACCCACAGCTGTGACTGAGGAGAGCAGGAGGGACACAGAGGGACCCAGGATGGAGGACCCACAGCTGTGACTGAGGAGAGCAGGGGGGACACAGAGGGACCCAGGATGGAGGACCCACAGATGTGACTGAGGAGAGCAGGAGGGACACAGAGGGACCCAGGATGGAGGACCCACAGCTGTGACTGAGGAGAGCAGGAGGGACACAGGGGGACCCAGGATGGAGGACCCACAGCTGTGACTGAGGAGAGCAGGAGGGACACAGGGGGACCCAGGATGGAGGACCCACAGCTGTGACTGAGGAGAGCAGGAGGGACACAGGGGGACCCAGGATGGAGGACCCACAGCTGTGACTGAGGAGAGCAGGAGGGACACAGGGGGACCCAGGATGGAGGACCCACAGCTGTGACTGAGGAGAGCAGGAGGGACACAGGGGGACCCAGGATGGAGGACCCACAGCTGTGACTGAGGAGAGCAGGAGGGACACAGGGGGACCCAGGATGGAGGACCCACAGCTGTGACTGAGGAGAGCAGGAGGGACACAGAGGGACCCAGGATGGAGGACCCACAGCTGTGACTGAGGAGAGCAGGAGGGACACAGGGGGACCCAGGATGGAGGACCCACAGCTGTGACTGAGGAGAGCAGGAGGGACACAGGGGGACCCAGGATGGAGGACCCACAGCTGTGACTGAGGAGAGCAGGAGGGACACAGGGGGACCCAGGATGGAGGACCCACAGCTGTGACTGAGGAGAGCAGGAGGGACACAGAGGGACCCAGGATGGAGGACCCACAGCTGTGACTGAGGAGAGCAGGAGGGACACAGAGGGACCCAGGATGGAGGACCCACAGCTGTGACTGAGGAGAGCAGGAGGGACACAGAGGGACCCAGGATGGAGGACCCACAGCTGTGACTGAGGAGAGCAGGAGGGACACAGAGGGACCCAGGATGGAGGACCCACAGCTGTGACTGAGGAGAGCAGGAGGGACACAGAGGGACCCAGGATGGAGGACCCACAGCTGTGACTGAGGAGAGCAGGGGGGACACAGAGGGACCCAGGATGGAGGACCCACAGCTGTGACTGAGGAGAGCAAGGGGGACACAGAGGGACCCAGGATGGAGGACCCACAGCTGTGACTGAGGAGAGCAGGAGGGACACAGGGGGACCCAGGGTGGAGGTCCCACAGCTGTGACTGAGGAGAGCAGGAGGGACACAGAGGGACCCAGGATGGAGGACCCACAGCTGTGACTGAGGAGAGCAGGAGGGACACAGGGGGACCCAGGATGGAGGACCCACAGCTGTGACTGAGGAGAGCAGGAGGGACACAGGGGGACCCAGGATGGAGGACCCACAGCTGTGACTGAGGAGAGCAGGAGGGACAGAGGGACCCAGGATGGAGGACCTACAGCTGTGTTGAGGAGAGCAGGAGGGACACAGAGGGACCCAGGATGGAGGACCCACAGCTGTGACTGAGGAGAGCAGGAGGGACACAGAGGGACCCAGGATGGAGGACCCACAGCTGTGACTGAGGAGAGCAGGAGGGACACAGAGGGACCCAGGATGGAGGACCCACAGCTGTGACTGAGGAGAGCAGGGGGGACACAGAGGGACCCAGGATGGAGGACCCACAGCTGTGACTGAGGAGAGCAGGAGGGACACAGGGGGACCCAGGGTGGAGGACCCACAGCTGTGACTGAGGAGAGCAGGAGGGACACAGAGGGACCCAGGATGGAGGACCCACAGCTGTGACTGAGGAGAGCAGGAGGGACACAGGGGGACCCAGGATGGAGGACCCACAGCTGTGACTGAGGAGAGCAGGAGGGACAGAGGGACCCAGGATGGAGGACCTACAGCTGTGTTGAGGAGAGCAGGAGGGACACAGAGGGACCCAGGATGGAGGACCCACAGCTGTGACTGAGGAGAGCAGGAGGGACACAGAGGGACCCAGGATGGAGGACCCACAGCTGTGACTGAGGAGAGCAGGGGGGACACAGAGGGACCCAGGATGGAGGACCCACAGCTGTGACTGAGGAGAGCAGGAGGGACACAGAGGGACCCAGGATGGAGGACCCACAGCTGTGACTGAGGAGAGCAGGAGGGACACAGGGGGACCCAGGATGGAGGACCCACAGCTGTGACTGAGGAGAGCAGGGGGGACACAGAGGGACCCAGGATGGAGGACCCACAGCTGTGACTGAGGAGAGCAGGGGGGACACAGAGGGACCCAGGATGGAGGACCCACAGCTGTGACTGAGGAGAGCAGGAGGGACACAGGGGGACCCAGGATGGAGGACCCACAGCTGTGACTGAGGAGAGCAGGAGGGACACAGGGGGACCCAGGATGGAGGACCCACAGCTGTGACTGAGGAGAGCAGGAGGGACACAGGGGGACCCAGGATGGAGGACCCACAGCTGTGACTGAGGAGAGCAGGAGGGACACAGGGGGACCCAGGATGGAGGACCCACAGCTGTGACTGAGGAGAGCAGGAGGGACACAGGGGGACCCAGGATGGAGGACCCACAGCTGTGACTGAGGAGAGCAGGAGGGACACAGAGGGACCCAGGGTGGAGGACCCACAGCTCTGACTGAGGAGAGCAGGAAGGGGACAGAGGGACCCAGGATGGAGGACCCAGAGGTATGACTGAGGAGAGCAGGAGGGACACAGGGGGACCCAGGATGGAGGACCCAGAGCTATGACTGAGGAGAGCAGGAGGGACACGGGGACCCAGGATGGAGGACCCACAGCTCTGATTGAGGAGAGCAGGAGCGACACAGGTGGACCCAGGATGGAGGACCCACAGCTGTGACTGAGGAGAGCAGGTGGGACACAGAGGGACCCAGGATGGAGGACCCACAGCTGTGACTGAGGAGAGCAGGAGGGACACAGAGGGACCCAGGATGGAGGACCCACAGCTGTGACTGAGGAGAGCAGGAGGGACACAGGGGGACCCAGGATGGAGGACCCACAGCTCTGACTGAGGAGAGCAGGAGGGACACAGGGGACCCAGGATGGAGGACCCACAGCTGTGACTGAGGAGAGCAGGAGGGACACAGGGGGACCCAGGATGGAGGACCCACAGCTGTGACTGAGGAGAGCAGGAGGGACACAGAGGGACCCAGGGTGGAGGACCCACAGCTCTGACTGAGGAGAGCAGGAAGGGGACAGAGGGACCCAGGATGGAGGACCCAGAGGTATGACTGAGGAGAGCAGGAGGGACACAGGGGGACCCAGGATGGAGGACCCAGAGCTATGACTGAGGAGAGCAGGAGGGACACGGGGACCCAGGATGGAGGACCCACAGCTCTGATTGAGGAGAGCAGGAGCGACACAGGTGGACCCAGGATGGAGGACCCACAGCTGTGACTGAGGAGAGCAGGTGGGACACAGAGGGACCCAGGATGGAGGACCCACAGCTGTGACTGAGGAGAGCAGGAGGGACACAGAGGGACCCAGGATGGAGGACCCACAGCTGTGACTGAGGAGAGCAGGAGGGACACAGGGGGACCCAGGATGGAGGACCCACAGCTCTGACTGAGGAGAGCAGGAGGGACACAGGGGGACCCAGGATGGAGGACCCACAGCTCTGACTGAGGAGAGCAGGAGGGACACAGGGGGACCCAGGATGGAGGACCCACAGGTCTGGTTGGCGGGATTATCAGGGAAGTGGAGACCCAGGCTGGGTGAAACCCCGCCTTCTGGGTGTGGGAGGGAATTGGAGAATTCATGTTGATAAAGGGGCGCATCTAGCTGTCGTTCATATTTGTGTGGTTTTGCCTGCCTCTTCCCCTAATATTCCAAGGAACACTTTGTTGTCTCCTTGACTCAGTGACTTGAGCACTGGAATCAGGATCTCTTGGGAGTTGAAAAGGGAGGGAAGACATTGTGTAGCCTGCCTGTGACCTGCTGACCTTCCGCTGGCTCCTGAGAGGTGTCAGGACAGGCCTACACCTTGATTGCTGACCATATGTGCCTGCCTGTCTTAGCCTCAGTACCCCTTTCCTGGTCAGACACTCTCTGGATGCTTCTGATTAACCTTTCATCCAGTTGGACTTTGAACGGAGTTGAAGACCCTCTGTGATATAGATGGGCCTCATCCAATCAGCTGAAAGTCTTAAGAAAAAGACTGACTTCCCCCAAAGAAGTGGGATTCTGCCCACAGGTGGCCTCCAGACTCAAGCCGCGCCTCAGCTGTGTAGTCTGCAGAGTCTGTGAGCCAGACAGAGGTCGCCCTGCATAGATGGTGAGACAGATGGGTATGGATAGCCACGTGCTCCTTCAGGAAGCCCTAACTGATACTCAGTTTGACACAGGATCTGATATTGGAGCTGCTGCTATCCTTTACCAGAGGGAAGATAGAGTCTGGCATGTGCATTAGCTAGGTTAACTGCCAGGTAAAAACAGAATGACATATCAGAATCCAGAGTGTCTATCATAGGTCATTTATTTATTTATTTTTCTGTATTCATGGTATTCATTTTACTTTTTAAAAATTTTTTATTTGTTCTTTTTAGTTACAGATTGTAGGTCGATTATTATATTCAGTCTACAACCCCAAATTACTAACCATGGAGGAAACAAAATGATATAACTCAAACTAAGAAAGAAAAATCCACTAGAAGAATCATACCTGGTGCTGGACTTAGCAGGCAAGAAATTTAGGGCAGCTATTTTAACCATGCTCAAGGGAACATAGAAAAATATCTTTTTTTAATATATATATATATATATATATATATATATATATATATATATATATATATATTTTAGTTTTTGGCGGACACAACATCTTTGTTTGTATGTGGTGCTGAGGATCGAACCTGGGCTGCACACATGCCAGGCGAGCGCGCTACCGCTTGAGCCACATCCCCAGCCCTGAAAAATATCTTGATGAATGCACAGATAGGACATTTCAGCAGAAAAATAGAAGTTATAAAAAGAGATTCTAATAGAAATTCTAGGGCTGAGTGAGAAAACACAGTATCTGAGACCAAAAAAATGTCACTAGGTGAGTTTAACAACAAACTGAAAAGGACAGAAGAAAGTAACTGAACTTGAAAATAGATTTTAAAAATAGAAGAGAAGAAAGTCTCAGTGACCAGTGCCAGAAGCTAAAAATGTTGAACATGCATATAAGGAGGGTGTCAGAGGGGAAGGGAGGGGAAGGAATCTGAAGAAAACCGGCTGAAAATCCTAAAATCTGGTAAAAACATAGCTTTGTAGATGAAGAAGTCTATTGTGCTCTACGCAGGATGATTACAAAAAGTCACACCTAGTACCCGCCAGTCGAACTGGTGAAGACAAATTGTAAAGAGGACATCTCGAAATCAGCTAGGAAAACCAGCACGTCTCAGACAGTAGCTGACTTTCCAGAAACGGGCGTGCTGTGTTCCAGGTGCTGAAGAAACACCGTCGACCCAGTGTCTGTACCCAGGGACACATTCTGCAGACAGGAAGACAGAAAAGACTCGAGCTATGAGAACCCTTAGTGGTTGGAAAACAAGAGGACTTCCGCTACGTGCGCCAAGATGCATCTGTTAAAAAGCACGCATCAGAACCACGCAGGGGACCTGGATAAGAAAGTCATACTATGGGGTGGCAAGATCTGGTGTCCATCTGCATGTGCGCGTGGTCATGTTTTCCGTGGCTTGCCAAGGGGGAGAGGGACAGTCTGTCCAGATGTGGGCCACAGTCACCTGAGTGTCTGCAGCAGATCTAAACACGTGGCGAGATTGGCCAGGGGTCGTGTGCTTCCGCGACTCCGCGCCTCCTCTGCTGGTCTGTGGCACCCTGTGCACTTGTGGTCTAGGCAGCAGGGTCACCTGGGCAGGCCTGGGCTGGGTGACGGAGGGGAACAGGGTGGGCACAGCAGGAAGGAGAACCAGGCCTGCACCAAGGACCTCAGCAGCGTCACGCTAGCCACCACTCTTGGCTGAAGGCCACACATGGTGAGAAGGGACTTGAAGCCTGCGGTCTCAGAGCTCCACCTGCTCTTCCCAGTGGCCTTGAGCCCAGGAGGCCAAGTGCAGGACCTGCTGTCGCCTGGGCTTCTCTACCTGCTGCTCCTGGGCTTCTCTACCTGCTCCTGGGCTTCTCTACCTGCTGCTCCTGGGCTTCTCTACCTGCTGCTCCTGGGCTTCTCTGCCTGCTCCTGGGCTTCTCTGCCTGCTCCTGGGCTTCTCTACCTGCTCCTGGGCTTCTCTACCTGCTGCTCCTGGGCTTCTCTGCCTGCTCCTGGGCTTCTCTGCCTGCTCCTGGGCTTCTCTACCTGCTGCTCCTGGGCTTCTCTGCCTGCTCCTGGCTTCTCTGCCTGCTCCTGGGCTTCTCTACCTGCTGCTCCTGGGCTTCTCTACCTGCTGTCGCCTGGGCTTCTCTACCTGCTGCTCCTGGGCTTCTCTGCCCTGCTGCTCCTGGGCTTCTCTACCTGCTCCTGGGCTTCTCTACCTGCTCCTGGGCTTCTCTTCCTGCTCCTGGGCTTCTCTACCTGCTCCTGGGCTTCTCTACCTGCTGCTCCTGGGCTTCTCTACCTGCTGCTCCTGGGCTTCTCTACCTGCTCCTGGGCTTCTCTACCTGCTGCTCCTGGACTTCTCTACCTGCTGCTCCTGGGCTTCTCTACCTGCTGCTCTGGGCTTCTCTACCTGCTGCTCCTGGGCTTCTCTGCCTGCTCCTGGGCTTCTCTGCCTGCTCCTGGGCTTCTCTACCTGCTCCTGGGCTTCTCTACCTGCTGCTCCTGGGCTTCTCTACCTGCTGCTCCTGGGCTTCTCTACCTGCTCCTGGGCTTCTCTGCCTGCTGCTCCTGGGCTTCTCTACCTGCTGCTCCTGGGCTTCTCTACCTGCTGCTCCTGGGCTTCTCTACCTGCTCCTAGGCTTCTCTTCCTGCTCCTGGGCTTCTCTACCTGCTCCTGGGCTTTTCTACCTGCTGCTCCTGGGCTTCTCTACCTGCTGCTCCTGGGCTTCTCTACCTGCTCCTGGGCTTCTCTACCTGCTCCTGGGCTTCTCTACCTGCTGCTCCTGGGCTTCTCTACCTGCTGCTCCTGGGCTTTTCTACCTGCTGCTCCTGGGCTTCTCTACCTGCTGCTCCTGGGCTTTTCTACCTGCTGCTCCTGGGCTTCTCTGCCTGCTGCTCCTGGGCTTCTCTACCTGCTCCTGGGCTTCTCTACCTGCTCCTGGGCTTCTCTACCTGCTGCTCCTGGGCTTTTCTACTGCTGCTCCTGGGCTTCTCTGCTGTGCTCCTGGGCTTTTCTACTGCTGCTCCTGGGCTTCTCTGCCTGCTGCTCCTGGGCTTCTCTACCTGCTCCTGGGCTTCTCTACCTGCTGCTCCTGGGGCTTTTCTACCTGCTGCTCCTGGGCTTCTCTGCCTGCTGCTCCTGGGCTTCTCTACCTGCTCCTGGGCTTCTCTACCTGCTCCTGGGCTTCTCTGCCTGCTCCTGGGCTTCTCTACCTGCTCCTGGGCTTCTCTACCTGCTGCTCCTGGGCTTTTCTACCTGCTGCTCCTGGGCTTCTCTGCCTGCTGCTCCTGGGCTTCTACCTGCTGCTCCTGGGCTTCTCTGCCTGCTGCTCCTGGGCTTCTCTACCTGCTCTGGGCTTCTCTACCTGCTGCTCCTGGGCTTTTCTACCTGCTGCTCCTGGGCTTCTCTGCCTGCTGCTCCTGGGCTTCTCTACCTGCTCCTGGGCTTCTCTACCTGCTCCTGGGCTTCTCTGCCTGCTCCTGGGCTTCTTGCTGCCTGCTCCTGGGCTTCTCTGCCTGCAGCTGAGCTCTGTATTGCTGAGCAGCTGAGACCCCTGGAGGCCTCTACTCAAGTTCTGTCTATCCCTAATCCAAGGAGGAGGCTTCCTCACCTGCTGCCACCCCACAGGGTGCTTCAGGCCTGGAGCTCCACGTGTATTTCCCACGGGCTCAGGCCCTGGCCAGCTGTGCTCCTGGTTAGGGCCGGCACTAAGAGCCAGATTGCCCCTCACCTCCTCTAGGCAGGACCTCAAGGCTCCCAGCTGGACTTGGAAAGCTGTTCACAACTGCACTTCATGAAAGCTGCCCTGGCGAGCTGCAGCCTCGACCTGGTGATGTGGGAGCCTGTGAATGTTCAGGGTCCCATGAATGCTGGAGGAGTCCATGGGTTGGGCAGGGGTGGGCAGGCATGTGCCCAGCTGGGCCCCAGCCCTCTGCTCCTGCCTCCCCTCGCTGCTTCCCTTCTTGCCACCTGCCTATTTTCTCCTTTTCCCTCCGTTTTTTCTTTTCTTTTTCCTTCATCCTCACTGTTCCTCAGTGTGTGTCATATGTATTTAAGTTTTCTCTTCCTGGTTTTAATTAAAAGGAGTTTCTTCCTGTCTCCGAAACCTCCCAGGAGACCCTGGGCGTGATGGTGATGGTGCTGTGGTTCTGGATGCAAATGTGCCCTTCCTTCCCTGAGTCACCCTGTGCCAGAGAGTTCATTTCCTGGGGCTCCCCAGAACTGTCCTGGCCTCACCGTTTTGAGGCCCCATTGTGGCAGAATGGCTCAGGAACTCCTGTGTCCTCCTGCCAGCTAGCTGGGGCGGCTCCATGGCTCTGGGTGGACCTCACGGCCCTGCAGAGAGGCGTCTGGATGTCAGTCTCTCTTCCCAGCTCAGAGACCTGGGAGTCCCAGCTGGTGCCTCTGACTTCCGACTTCAGCTGCCAGCAAACTGTGTGGGAGCTGTGCCCCACCCACGCCCACAAGAGTGGTGAGAGCAGAATCTGCCATGTGACGAGCCACGCCTGTGTTTTCCCGGGGTGGCCTGGTGATTCTTGTTGAATGACCCAGCAGCACTGAGCCCAGACATGAGGGCTCAGTGCTGCTGGGTCATTCAACAAGGAATCCCCAGGCCACCAGTGAACACAGGCGTGGCATCAGTCACATGGAAGTCTTGCTCTTCACCACTCTTGTGGGCGTGGGTGGGCTTCCAGCTCCCTGGTCACCACAGAACCCTCTGAGGTCTCTGTCGTTACAGGGATAGGTGGAGGGGTGGGGTGTGAAGCCAGAGTGGCCTTCGGGTCTCAATAGGACTGGCAGGTGTTGGAAACCAACTGCTCTGAGGACAGGGCTCACCCATGGGGAGACTGGGAAGGAAGCGTCCCTGAGCGAGTGGAGCCAGCCTGCAGGTCTGAGCTGTCACCCAGGGATCTCCTGTGTGCCTTGTGCTCTCGGGCTGGAGAAATGCAAGGAGCACAGCGGGTCCTAGGGAGGACATTCGAGTGGGGACGGCCAGCCTCAGGTGTAAGTCCACCCCGAGGACCAGGGACAAGCCAACTCGTGGACACGGGTCACAGGGCTCCACCTGAGTGTAGAAATGAAGTTATGGAGGCTGCAAGTGTGAGCCGTCTGCTTGTCCAGGCCACGAGGCTGTGCTAGGAGGGGCTCCTCCAAGTCGCCCCGCTGCGCCTTGCCTGAAGCAAGACACACAGATGGCTGGTGCGGGTCTACGTGGCCTCACAGAGGAGCCCCAGGGGCCACATCTGCTTCTGCCTCTCTAGCATTGCTCAAGCTGGGGGCTTCTTTGATTGCTCAGGGTGGGGGCTTCTTTGAGGCTGAGGGTGTGATTCTGAGCCGTGTGGGAGGTACTTCCGTGTGGTGGAGGTGGGTGCCTTCAGATTCTCTGCATTCACGATGCTGTGAGTGTCCCTGTGCCCTTTGCTCTGGCACTTGACCTTCTGGTAACTTTCAGGTCGTGATGTGGCTTCCTTTGAATGTTGAGTGAAGCAACATTGAGGGGCAGAAGAGCAGTAAACTGATGTGTTGGCAGTTTGGTGGTACATCAGTCTCTAGGAGCATGGTTATTGTGAGTCAGCTGCAAAGAGATCCACTCCTGGCATCTTAGTGCACCTTCTTCCGACTTTGGCAACATGGGTCTTTAATGTTTCTGGTGTGGATTTTTTTTTTATGGCAAGATGGCTTTATTGAAGTGTAATTCACCAATTTGAAGTGCAAAATTCAGCAAATTTTAGTAAATTTATAAATCACGTCACCATCATCATCATCATGAAAGCTTTAGAAAAATTTCATGACCCACAAAGTTCCCTCATACCCATTTGCAGCCAATCTCCAATCCCGCCTTGACCCCCGAGGTCACAGATGAGCTTGGTCTACAGACCCAGGCTCAGGACACTTGAGTGCATGCAGTCCTCCAACACGAGGCCCTCGGTGTGGGGTCGCCCTGTGCTGGCCAGGTTCCTTCCATCACTCATGCAACCGAGGACTCTCTAGCTGGGGGAGTCTGTGCTGTGCCCTGGTGGGCACCGTGGCCAGAACTCCTGCTGAGAGCATGCTGACTGAGGGCAGGGTCAGACGTCGCACTGGGAAGAGTGATTTGGCACTGAGCGCCTCCCAGGCTGGCCCTAGGAGCTCAGCCTCTCCATTTCCTGAGAGGACACCTCAATGCAAATGTGTGTGTGTGGGGGGTGGCTTTCCTGCTCCTGGCTAATGTCACCAGGCAGGGTGGTGAGAGCCCTGGGCACAGGAGAAGCTTGGTGCGTGTGGGACAGCTCCTTTGAGCACTCTCACACCAGCAGAGCGTCTTCGATGTGAAACAGGGAGCGTGGGTCTTGTCCAGGCGCTGTTTCAGGTGCCGAGTTTCAGGTGCTGAGACTGTGGGCAGTCTCATGGCTCTGCGGTGACCTCTCCAGAGTCCAGCTCAGAGCCCAAGGCAGCCACCTCACCCAGCTGTCCACAGAGAACTGTCGCCTTCCTTGCCCCAGGTCCTGCTCTGCCCTGGGGGCTCAGAAGCACAGCCAGCTGGTCCTCCCTGGGCGGCCATTCTCCTGGCTTTGGAGCTGGGCCAGCTTCCCACGGGAGTGTGAGGGACCACCCTGGCCATTGGGCCTCTCTTCTCCTTCCTTCCCCTCTGGCAGGGCAGCGTCTCAGCCAGACCATCTGGCTCCTTCTCAGGACCTCTCTCTCCTCACAGGGGGCCTGGCTCCTGGACCCAGAGGATTTCAGTCCGGGGTGCAGGTGTCTCCCAGGTCCCTGCCCAGCAGAGCCCCCGGACTACAGTCAGGTCCTGGCCTCCTCCTTGTGGGACAGAGAGGGCCTTGGGGTTGCTCTCTGAATGGCGACGAAGGCTGAGCCCGTGGGACTCCACTCCTCTCCTGGAGCCCTGGTGCAGACATGGTGTCTTTTCTGGAACCCACTTCCCCCCTTTCTTCTTCAGACTTAATCCTGAGGTTGGTGATGGTGTCCTCAGAGGCGCTGGACCCAGGCTCCCGAGAGCAGGGTCCCTCGCCTGCCGTGGAGGGACTTCCACTGCCGTGGTTGCACAGGAGGCCGGGTCACCCATGGGCTGGGGCAGCGTCAGCCCATGTGCCGCTCTCACACAGGCAAGCCCTTCCCGCAGGGTCTTGCTTCTTTGGGTTTCTGAGTTTTTCCTGTAAGTAGCATGGGATTCTGTGAATTCAAGTGGAGGAGAGCTCAGCCTGTCCTTCCTCCCAGCTGCCACTGTCACTGGGCACAGGCTTCCAACAGAGCTTCTGTTTCTGTGTGGTGCCCCTGGGTCTCTCTACCTGATTCCTGGCCCTGGGCATCTCTGACCTCCACCTCCCCCTGGCAGCCTTTGCAGATGTGCCTTGAGCTGCCGCCTGCCCTCTGCCCCCTCCAGGACAGACACAGGGTGGCCTGGGCACAGGAGGTCCCTGGGCGCCATTGACCCTCACGGCAGCGGCAGGCCAGGCCGAGCCCTGTCAGCCTTGCCCCCGAGGCAGTGAGGGAAAGCTGCTGTGGGGAAGAAGAAGCGACTCTTCTAGAACTGGAGGCTGTGGGCTCTGTGTGTCTGAAAGCTGAGCCGTGTGCTTTTAAGATGTCTCAGCCCTGTGTGGCTGCGGCTCAGCAGGAGGGTCAAGGCCCTGGGAGGCCCTGAAGTCCTGGGAGGCTGTGACGATGTTCTGTTGGCATTCCATAAGGGACTTCTGGTGCTCACTGAACTGCTGGGAACTGGGCAGGAGATGAGGGTAGGGTTCCAAACCATCCCTGCTCCCCCAGCCAACAATCCGGGGATGTCGGGACGAAGGAGCTGGCAGTAGGGGTGGGTTGGGGGCCCCAGGATAATGGCTCCCCTTGTGGACCCTGGCAGGCCGCGAGGAAGAATCAGCCACCCTCAGATTGCCCATGGACAGCCCAGGTGGGCAGCACCTACCTGCCCGGGGGGAAACAGGGCCTGGTGAGGTCAGACACACTTCTGTCTCCTACCTCCCTCTGGGCCTGGGGTGTGTCCCCCGCCTGCCGGTGGACACAGGCAACTCTGCAGGCCAGGAGCCTGAGACAGAGGCTGTGCACTGAAGAGCCCAGCAGTGAGTGAGGCAGAGGCTGAGGTGAGGAAAGGATGGGGAGTGATGTGGGGTCACGAGGGGGCAGAGACGCCGTGTGGAGCTGGAAGGAGGGTCCAGGATCAGGCCTCTGCGGTGGAGAAGGAGCAAGGGTGTGTGGCTTCCGTCCCAGGGGGCCTGACCGACCACTGCCTCAGCTCCTTGCAGGCCCCGGGAACCAGGAGCTGGGCCCTGAGACGGAGCTCTGCGCACCCCAGGTGGGGACGGCCTGAGGGAAAAGGTCCAAGCTTGGAGCTGGGTGGCCAGGCCCTGCCTCACAATGCTTACGCCCCATAAGGAGACCCCAGTGCCTGGCATGGGGAGACATTGGCAGCTGGCCTTCCACAGGACGGCCAAGAAGTAGGGAGGACTCCTGGAGGCCTGTCCTGGGCTCTGACAGACCACCTCTGCCTGAGCAAGGTGCTGTGGGGGCTGTGTCCAGAGACCCCTCACTGGAAGGCTGCAGGGTCTCCAGTCAGAATGGCTTCAGGGGCTGACTGCTCAAGGAAGGTGAGACCTGGTCCAGGCCTAGGCAGTGTCTGGGTCGGGGAGGCTGTGCCTGGGTCGGGGAGGCTGTGCCTGGGTCGGGGAGGCTGTGTCTGGGTCGGGGAGGCAGGTGTCTGGGTCGGGGAGGCAGGTGTCTGGGTCGGGGAGGCAGGTGTCTGGGTCGGGGAGGCAGGTGTCTGGGTCGGGGAGGCTGTGTCTGGGTCTGGGAGGCAGGTGTCTGGGTCGGGGAGGCAGTGTCTGGGTCAGGGAGGCAGTGTCTGGGTCGGGGAGGCAGGTGTCTGGGTCGGGGAGGCTGTGTCTGGGTCGGGGAGGCTGTGTCTGGGTCGGGGAGGCTGTGTCTGGGTCGGGGAGGCAGGTGTCTGGGTCGGGGAGGCTGTGTCTGGATCGGGGAGGCAGTGTCTGGGTCGGGGAGGCAGGTGCCTGGGTCGGGGAGGCAGGTGCCTGGGTCGGGGAGGCAGGTGCCTGGGTCGGGGAGGCAGGTGTCTGGGTCGGGGAGGCAGTGTCTGGGTCGGGGAGGCAGTGTCTGGGTCGGGGAGGCAGGTGTCTGGGTCGGGGAGGCTGTGTCTGGGTCGGGGAGGCTGTGTCTGGGTCGGGGAGGCAGTGCCTGGGTCGGGGAGGCTGTGTCTGGGTCGGGGAGGCAGGTGTCTGGGTCGGGGAGGCAGGTGTCTGGGTCGGGGAGGCAGGTGTCTGGGTCGGGGAGGCAGGTGTCTGGGTCGGGGAGGCTGTGTCTGGGTCTGGGAGGCAGGTGTCTGGGTCGGGGAGGCAGTGTCTGGGTCAGGGAGGCAGTGTCTGGGTCGGGGAGGCAGGTGTCTGGGTCGGGGAGGCTGTGTCTGGGTCGGGGAGGCTGTGTCTGGGTCGGGGAGGCTGTGTCTGGGTCGGGGAGGCAGGTGTCTGGGTCGGGGAGGCAGGTGTCTGGGTCGGGGAGGCAGGTGTCTGGGTCGGGGAGGCAGTGTCTGGGTCGGGGAGGCAGTGTCTGGGTCGGGGAGGCAGGTGTCTGGGTCGGGGAGGCAGGTGTCTGGGTCGGGGAGGCTGTGTCTGGGTCGGGGAGGCAGTGCCTGGGTCGGGGAGGCAGTGCCTGGGTCGGGGAGGCTGTGTCTGGGTCGGGGAGGCAGGTGTCTGGGTCGGGGAGGCAGGTGTCTGGGTCGGGGAGGCAGGTGTCTGGGTCGGGGAGGCAGTGTCTGGGTCGGGGAGGCAGTGTCTGGGTCGGGGAGGCAGGTGTCTGGGTCGGGGAGGCAGGTGTCTGGGTCGGGGAGGCAGGTGTCTGGGTCGGGGAGGCTGTGCCTGGGTCGGGGAGGCAGTGTCTGGGTCGGGGAGGCAGGTGTCTGGGTCGGGGAGGCAGTGTCTGGGTCGGGGAGGCAGGTGTCTGGGTCGGGGAGGCAGGTGTCTGGGTCGGGGAGGCAGGTGTCTGGGTCGGGGAGGCTGTGCCTGGGTCGGGGAGGCTGTGTCTGGGTCGGGGAGGCAGGTGTCTGGGTCGGGGAGGCTGTGTCTGGGTCGGGGAGGCTGTGTCTGGGTCGGGGAGGCTGTGTCTGGGTCGGGGAGGCAGGTGTCTGGGTCGGGGAGGCAGGTGTCTGGGTCGGGGAAGCAGGTGTCTGGGTCGGGGAGGCAGTGTCTGGGTCGGGGAGGCAGTGTCTAGGTCGGGGAGGCAGGTGCCTGGGTCGGGGAGGCAGTGTCTGGGTCGGGGAGGCTGTGTCTGGGTCGGGGAGGCAGGTGTCTGGGTCGGGGAGGCTGTGTCTGGGTCGGGGAGGCAGGTGTCTGGGTCGGGGAGGCAGGTGTCTGGGTCGGGGAGGCAGTGTCTGGGTCGGGGAGGCTGTGTCTGGGTCGGGGAGGCTGTGTCTGGGTCGGGGAGGCAGGTGTCTGGGTCGGGGAGGCAGGTGTCTGGGTCGGGGAGGCAGTGTCTGGGTCGGGGAGGCAGGTGTCTGGGTCGGGGAGGCTGTGTCTGGGTCGGGGAGGCTGTGTCTGGGTCGGGGAGGCAGTGTCTGGGTCGGGGAGGCAGTGTCTGGGTCGGGGAGGCAGGTGTCTGGGTCGGGGAGGCAGGTGTCTGGGTCGGGGAGGCAGTGTCTGGGTCGGGGAGGCAGGTGTCTGGGTCGGGGAGGCAGGTGTCTGGGTCGGGGAGGCAGTGTCTGGGTCGGGGAGGCAGGTGTCTGGGTCGGGGAGGCAGTGTCTGGGTCGGGGAGGCAGGTGTCTGGGTCGGGGAGGCAGGTGTCTGGGTCGGGGAGGCTGTGTCTGGGTCGGGGAGGCAGGTGTCTGGGTCGGGGAGGCAGGTGTCTGGGTCGGGGAGGCAGGTGTCTGGGTCGGGGAGGCTGTGTCTGGGTCGGGGAGGCTGTGTCTGGGTCGGGGAGGCTGTGTCTGGGTCGGGGAGGCAGGTGTCTGGGTCGGGGAGGCAGTGTCTGGGTCGGGGAGGCAGGTGTCTGGGTCGGGGAGGCTGTGTCTGGGTCGGGGAGGCTGTGTCTGGGTCGGGGAGGCTGTGTCTGGGTCGGGGAGGCAGGTGTCTGGGTCGGGGAGGCAGTGTCTGGGTCGGGGAGGCAGGTGTCTGGGTCGGGGAGGCAGGTGTCTGGGTCGGGGAGGCTGTGTCTGGGTCGGGGAGGCAGGTGTCTGGGTCGGGGAGGCAGGTGTCTGGGTCGGGGAGGCAGGTGTCTGGGTCGGGGAGGCTGTGTCTGGGTCGGGGAGGCAGGTGTCTGGGTCGGGGAGGCAGGTGTCTGGGTCGGGGAGGCAGGTGTCTGGGTCGGGGAGGCAGGTGTCTGGGTCGGGGAGGCTGTGTCTGGGTCGGGGAGGCAGGTGTCTGGGTCGGGGAGGCAGTGTCTGGGTCGGGGAGGCAGTGTCTGGGTCGGGGAGGCAGGTGTCTGGGTCGGGGAGGCAGGTGTCTGGGTCGGGGAGGCAGGTGTCTGGGTCGGGGAGGCAGTGTCTGGGTCGGGGAGGCAGGTGTCTGGGTCGGGGAGGCAGGTGTCTGGGTCGGGGAGGCAGGTGTCTGGGTCGGGGAGGCAGGTGTCTGGGTCGGGGAGGCAGGTGTCTGGGTCGGGGAGGCAGTGTCTGGGTCGGGGAGGCAGGTGTCTGGGTCGGGGAGGCAGGTGCCTGGGTCGGGGAGGCTGTGTCTGGGTCGGGGAGGCTGTGTCTGGGTCGGGGAGGCAGTGTCTGGGTCGGGGAGGCAGGTGTCTGGGTCGGGGAGGCAGTGTCTGGGTGGGGGAGGCAGTGTCTGGGTCGGGGAGGCAGGTGTCTGGGTGGGGGAGGCTGTGTCTGGGTCGGGGAGGCAGGTGTCTGGGTCGGGGAGGCAGTGTCTGGGTCGGGGAGGCAGTGTCTGGCTCGGGGAGGCAGTGTCTGGGTCGGGGAGGCAGGTGTCTGGGTCGGGGAGGCAGGTGTCTGGGTCGGGGAGGCAGTGTCTGGGTCGGGGAGGCTGTGTCTGGGTCGGGGAGGCAGTGTCTGGGTCGGGGAGGCTGGTGTCTAGGTCGGGGAGGCAGGTGTCTGGGTCGGGGAGGCAGTGCCTGGGTCGGGGAGGCAGGTGCCTGGGTGGTGGTTGGCTTCACAGTCCTGTCCAGCCTGAGCTGTGGCTGTGGCCATTTGCATCCAGTCTGCACTGTGATTCGGCAGGGCCTTAAACCTGTGGAGGCCACGTCCCCAGCCTGCAGGTACTGCCAGCCCACCAGCCTTCCTCAGGGCCCTGGTCATCCAAGAAGCACTCCTCGAGGCCCCTGGGGTGCACTGTGTGCTTGCCTGCAGCTCTGTTCCCTTCCTGCCCACTTCCTGCTATGCTCTTTGTACTTCTCACAGGCCCACGCCTGCTGGGCAGTTTGCAAGATCACTGCTAACTGCCTGGGAGACTGAGGCAGGAGGGCACAAGTTGAAGTCCAGCCTGGAAGACTTGGGGACACCCTGTCTCTAATAAAAAGGTCTGGGGTGTGGCTCAGTGGTGGAGCACCCCTGCTTCAGTCCCTGGTACCCACACACAGACACACACACACACACACAGCTCCCTGGGTTCCTGCTCCCAGGGAGCACTGGTGTGGAGGTGGGAACACCAGTGGGCCACGGCCCAGCCCTGCTGACCCCCTTAGCTGGCAGGGCTGGCAGTTGGTTTGAAATCCTACCTTCTCTGTGTTTGCAAAGTGGGTCCCGGTTCCTACCTGAAGTCTCAGGTCTGGTATCTTCCTAGTCAATCCCTCCAGCTCCTAATGAGAAACCCTGTCCCATCCTGGAAGCCCTGGCCCTGGTGCTCCCCACTGAGCTGAGGTCTGCCTCAGGCACCAGCCAGGCCTGCCCCCTGGAAGACCTGCCCTGAACCTTGTAAAGAGCCGTGTCTTAGCCAAGCTCTGCCTCAGCTCCGACCTCAGGGCAGTTCCCACCAGGTCCTCAGGGCTGCCATCTTGATTCTGGCTCCCACTGTCCTTACCTGCTGTGCTCTTTGTTCTGAAGGACGTCGTTTCCTTCCCAGCACTCTGAAGGTCCACTCTGCTCTGCTTGCTCTGCTTCTGGTGAGAATTCAGGGCATTCTGATTAGTGCATCTTGTCAGGATCTACCCATTCTGGCTGGGCAGACCCTCTTCTGGCCCTGGGCAGCAGTAGACAAACCCTCCCTGCAGGCCTTTCCCTGGCCCTAGGGCCTGGTGGGGCTGGTATGGTGCCAGCCCAGGTGCAGGGTGCTGTGCGGCCCTCTGGAGCCGCTCTCCTCAGATCTCACCTACCTGGGTCTCCCCAGCCTCTCTGCTGAACCACTGTGCTGCCTTGGGGCTTCTTCACCTGGGCTGGGGTCAGAAAATGCCACCAGGAAAGCCATAGGGCCAGCCTCTGGTGACAGCTGGCATGGTCTGCTATCTGTGCATTAAAACACATTTGGGGCTGGGGATGTGGCTCAAGCGGGAGCGCGGTCGCCTGGCATGCGTGCGGCCAGGGTTCAATCCTCAGCACCACATACAAACAAAGATGTTGTGTCCGCTGAAAACTTAAAAATATTAAAATTCTCTCTCTCTCTCTCTCTCTCTCTCTCTCTCTCTCTTAAAAAAAAACCCACAACCCCCCCCCCAAAAAAAAAAAAAAACGCATTTGCGGCCAGGCCCTGGGGAGGCCGAGGTGTGAGGATGACTGGAGCTCAGGAGCTCAAGATCAGCCTGGGCAGCAGATTGAGACCTCTCAAATGACAAGTGGCAGTCCCCCTGTGTCTGAATCTCCTTTTGTGTTTCTCTTTCCACAAGGTCTGCATCCTGCGTGGTGTCTTGGGATCTCTCTTCAAGGGCAGTAAGTCTCTTTTCAACATTTTCTAATCTCAGGTTAGTCCACCCGAGAGTCTGACTGGTATTCCGACTGCCACGAGGACCCTCTCTGGCCAAGTCTAGATCCCCTCTCAGTGGCTGAGACTTTCAGTCACTCACCTCTCCGGTCTTCTTCTGGCTTTTCTACAGCCTTATATGGCAACCACCAGGGGACGGCTCATGCTGCCGTGGCCCCGGCTGACCAGCAGCTGAGCTGGGATCCATCCGGCTGCTGCCCACTGAAGCCTCAGGAGACAACCTCCCCACGGTCAGGTCCTCCAGGCCTCCCAGCAGCTCAGGGGTCCGGGGCGCCCCCGCCTAGCCCCTCCCCTTCTAGTCCCCGACCTTGGGCTCTGCTGAGCTCTTTTCAGCACCAGTTCCTAGAGACTGCCCAGGGCCCACCAGGCCCGTGACTCCCTGGCCCCTCCTGGGTGCCAGTGCTTCTGGGTTCCCCTGTATCCAGGGCTGGCTCCTGCTCTCAGGCTCCCTGAGCACCCACCATGTCTCCAAAGCCCTCCACTCCATGGTTTGGGCCTCTGGATACATGTCTTTTGGGGATGGGTTTGAGAGCACAGGACCTTCTGGGCCAGGCGGAGGCCCTTGAGCCTGGGAACCACAATGCGGGTGGAGTGTTGGGTGTCCTGGCCCCCGTGGTCTGCCCTGCTGCATCACCAGTCAACACTGGGTCCAGCCCTCACGCCTCTTTTTGGTCTTTGCGTTCTGACTCACCATCTACTGTTAAACACGTGAGTTTTCTGATTTGCAGTTTCTGGGCTGTGCAGGCCTGATCTGCTGGCTGTTTACAAACTGTCCCCCAGCGGGCTCCACGTGGCTGCCTCCCCTCACTCTGGGAGGGAGACTCCATGTCCACACCCTGGACTCTGCGGTCCTTAGCTTCCGCACCCGGACTTGTCAGCAGGTCTGCGCCTTCTCCTAGTCTCTGCAGTCGCTGTCTTTCCTAGAGAGCAGTGGCCCCTGGGGACAGGACCACATCCTTAGTACCACAGCAGGAGAGTTGCTGGCCTCGGGCTCCTAGGACAGCTGGGACTCATGGAAACCTGGCAAGTAGACTCAGCTCTTGGCTTCACCTCAGCCCAGGGCCAGACAGGAGCTGTGCCACTGGTGGGCTTTGCTCCCTGTGGTGCACTGTGTGGGGTGGCTGGGCAGCCTTGAAGCCCAGGAGCTGCAGCTGGACATAGGTGGCAGAGTCAGGACTCTGACCAACTGGGAGACACTGCCCTTTCCTCCCACAGGCATTTCCCAAACCAAACCCTCCACAGTGGATTGTCTGGCAGCTGCTTCTCACAGGACCCCAACCATTCCCTGCAGAAGTGGCTCCTCCCCAACAGACCAGAGAAACCGCACTCCTTCCTCCCCAGCTATCCACTGCTGGCTGCAATCCTGCACCCACACTGCAGCCCCCGCCCCCTCTGGAGGGTGTGGTGGCCTGGCTGTGGGGGCGCCAAGCAGAGTGGCATCTCCCACAGAGGCTAGAGCAGGCTGAGGAGGGTTCCTTGGCCCCGGGTCAGGTCCACATACCCAGGAAGGGTGCACAGGGCCGGGCCGTGGTGCAGATCTCAGGGAGGCTGCAGGCCCCCAGGCATGCCACTGAGGCTATGATGCCAGAATGGTAAATCGAAACTCCAGCGAGGTGTGTGTGACTCAGGAGAATATTCTAAAGTGGGTATTCAGCCTTCTGGGTACTTCATTGAAACAAAAGCCCCTTTCATAATGCCCAAATTTCCTTTACCACACACTGATCATCCCCTGCAGAGACCTCACAGAGCTAGGGCGAGGACACAGGAAAGGCCTTGGAGTCCTGGGGCTCCTGCAGGCACCGTTTAGGTCTGCTCATGGTTGAGTCTTGCAGAGGAGAAAGAGCTCAACGGAGCAGCTGGACACAAGGCCTGAGCCCTATTCCCAGCCCCTCCTGGCAGCAGGGAGCCTGGCCCAGAGCACCCGGTTCTCCACCTGCGGGGTGTGTGTGTGTGTGTGTGTGTGTGTGTGTGTGTGTGTGAGCAGTCCTGCTCCTGGGACTGATGGGGGTGGTGGGGAAGCATTGCCGCAGACCAGCTGTCAGAGGCCGGCCAGGAGGGGACACTGGCACACTCTAAAGCCTGTTAGGATGAACATCTTGCATGGACAAGTAATTTCTTCTGATTTTTAAGAAAAAAACAACAACCCTGAGGGGAAAGTGGCAAAGGACACAAACTGGCCATCTGCAGAGGCTCCTCATTCACAGGGGGAGTTGGAGGAAGTCAGAGGAGCTTCAGCACGGGACAGTGAGACACCATGGCTGGGGGGTGATTCCTGGGGCGGGGAAACGCTGGGCTGCATGAGGGTGGCCCCACCCATTGGACAGGACTGAGCTGACTGCTGTGTGCTGTCCACGGCAAGCTGCAGTGGACAACAGACATGTGGGACATGGGCTCTCGACGCTGAGCACTAGGCAGCAGTCCCTGGCAGTGAGTTAAGAAGATGGACCAGGACTGCCTGGCGCAGGGGAGGACTGAGGCAGTACCGCCTGGGCAGGGGTCAGAACAGGCTGGAGTTTGAAGTTGGGAGCTGCCAGTCCCCCGTGGCACCTGGGGACATGGGGTCGCTGACTAAGAAGGTGGAGTCTGACACATGCACCCTTGAAAACTCGCACTCAGAGGAGCCGCCTCCAGGTGGGAGGGGTGACCAGGCCACGCTGACCACCCTGATCCACGGTTGCACCTGAGCTCCTGGCCTCCCTCCCCAGCAGGACAGGGCGGGAAGGGGCTGGTCTGGGTGTGACCAGTCAGAGATGAGCAGCGGTGAGGCTGGAGCTTAGCTGGTTCTAAGAAGGGCCTAATTGTGGGGGATGAGAAGAGAGCACCTGGTCTCCTCCCACAGGTGGTGGACAGCCACGGTGCAGTCAGTGGGCCATGGCCTGAGCTCATCTGGGCTGCGGAGGACTGAGAGGGGGCAGGACTAGCTTGGGGGTGGCTCGTGTGGGGTGAGGAGAAGGTGGGAATGGCCTGGGGAGGGGGTTTCATGCATAGGTGGTGGCCTGGCTGGCTCTGTGCCTCTCCCCAACTGGAGACATACCTACTGGGAAAGTTGCCCCAGGCCAGTCCTGCAGCAGGCGGAACCTGGTCCTATCCCCTGGTTCTGCGTCCCAGCGACCTCCCCTGGGGTCTCTCTTCTTGCCCTCTGTGCTGGGGCTTGCTGACACCCCATCCAGGAGCCAAGGCTACCATTTGCAGGCCCCATACAGCCTCCAAGGAGGAGCCCCAGGCTCTGCTTGGAGTGGGAGGTTGGGTCCTAACTGAGTCCTGAAGACCGGTGCATCCAGAACTGACCTGGCTGTGTCTAAGCTGGACACTCCCCACCCCAATGTCCCGAGCCCAGCTCTGGGTGCCTGGTGGGGCCAACACCCAGATGCCCCCTGCAGCACCCTGGAGAGGGCTGGGTACCTCCAAAGGTAGGGAGCACCTCTTTGGCCCACTTGTCTCCCAGTGCAGCTGCCCATTTGTCTGGGTTCCAGGCACAGCACTGAGGACAGTTTCAAGATGTGAATTCTTCCAGGAAGCCACATGAGTGGCCGCTGTAGGCTGGGGTTTGTGAGGAGTAGACAGAGGAGGACTCGGGAGCCAAGGCTGGGACAGAGCTAGTCTGTCAACCACTGTGGAGGAACGACATGGAGAGCTCTGGGGGCCTTAGCTCCAGGGCACGGAGGCAGCAAGAGGGAGCAACCTGGGCCTGGTGCAGATGGTCTCAGGTGACCTGTTCTTCACCAGGTAGTGGGCCAGAGATCAGACCACCAGGGTCAGCGGTCCCAGAGCACCAGGATCGTGGTCCGTTGGCTCAACTGGTGGCATCAGGCAAGAGATCTTGAAGCCATGGGGTCCTCAGCTTGGCAGAGATGGGCTCCCTTGAGCAGCTCGGGGCATGTGTGGAGGTCCAGGAAGTGGCTTTAGTCTTCCAGGTCAGGCCTGCAGCCCAGGTCTTGTTGAGGTCTGGCTTTGACCACAGACAGGAAGCCATGGACCTACCTGGGACCGGGCCAGGCCCGCCTCTGTGTGGCACGGGTTCCATTTCTACACCCCTGAGAAGGCCCTGGTCCCAGAGGGAAGTCGCAGTTGAGTGGAGGGAGGGAAACTCAGGCATGGATTGAGAGGCTGATGCCTAAGACAGAAGATCCCACCCGATCCCCTTGAGTTTGAGATGATTGAGAATGAAGTGTGTTGGAGTGTGTTTCTGCAGGGTCACCAGGAGCAGAGCACAGGCCAGCCGGGCAAAGCAGGAGTGTTAAAGCTGTCCCCAACACCAAGGCCAACCTGGAGCTGGCCACCCGTGAGGCCGTGAGGCCTGGGAGAAGCAGGGTGTTCTGGCAGGCAGGCCCCAGTGCTGCTGTCCCCAGAAGCAGGCAGTTGGGTCCCCTCCAGTGCTTTCCAGACCTGGACACTCACTGCTTCTGCCTCACATTCTCCTGCCCCGTCTTCCAGTTGAGCTGGACCTGGCCACCTTTCCCGGAGCACATGGGGACCCCTGATGGTACCACTGCTCGTTAGGGTTCCAGCAGGTTGAAGAGCTGTGTGGGGCCAGTCCACACCTCACACTCTGTGGGAAGCAGAGTTCTGGCCCACTGCTGGTCTCAGCTCCTCAACAGCACTGTCCCTATCGTTAGTCTCGGCCTCTGCTCCCACCATTGCCACCGTGAGACTTTCAGGAAGCGTGCTGTTGCCAGGCAGTCCTCTGGAGTATGTGTCCCTCTACACGTCCCTCTTCACAGCCATGTGTCTGGACCAGAGGTGTGGAGACTGAGACTCAGAGAGACTATGCAGCTTGCTCAGGGGCGCACAGCTATGAAGCAGCAGAGCCAGGATGTGGGCCAGGTCTGGCTTCAAATCCTGGATGTTCTTCTGCTGATGAAAAGCACTGACCCAGCTTCAAAGTGCCTTCTTTCCAAGGGAAGCCCTTTTCTGAAGTGGCCAGCAAACATCCAGGTTGGCGGGATCCCGGCAGGGCCTGGGATCGAAGCCTCAGCGGACTCACTGCAAGAGCAGGGCAAAGGCCTGGCCAGAGCAAATGAGCTCTGTCCACCTGTTCTAGGCCCCTGGCTGGCTGGGTCAAGGTCGAGACACTGGTTGGCATAGGCCCAAGGCACAGCCAGGGCTGGCTTGGGTCAGGGACACGGATACAGTGGTGACCTTGGTGTCCCTGGTACGGTGACCCCTCTTGGCTCATCCTGCTGTCAGTAGCACTCCCTTCCCCCACGTTTCCTTCATAACAGGAAGGCAGATGGTGTCGTCATCAGGGGCTGTGTGTGGCAGACACACCCCACAGGCTTCAAGGCGGGGGTCCACTCCATGACCCTGGATGGGGATGGGGCACCTGGAAGTGCCCCAAGCATGCCTGGTGGGCAGGATATGTGCTGGGGCCCAGGATGCCCTCCATCACCACGTGGCTTGTGGCTCGTGAAGGCGAGGTTTCCCGGGGTGGCCGAGCTCTCCTTCTGCTGCAGGCCCACAGTGATTTCTGAGGTTGTTTTTGTCTCAAGGTACTTCGTCCAGTGTAATAGAAACAACTAATCCACTCTGATATTTGCTTGGAAAGCTCTTTGCCCAGAGCCAGGATCACGTTAGGTGCAGTTCCTGTTTCTAAGTTACTGCAGGAGCCAATTCTGGGACTCTTGTTGTTTACCATTAATTAACACAAGTTGCCATTTCTTGATTCGCGACACCAAATTCTCTGAATTACTGCTAGGATAATGCCATGTAGCAGACAGTCCTGCTAATGCCCCTGCTTAGAATCCTACTAGTCCCTCCCTCCCGCACCTGGGCCTCAGGCTGCAGGGCTGTTCAGAGCCTTCCCATGTGGCTCCTTCTGAGACCTGTGGAGAGGCAGAGCTCTCTGGCCCCTGCCCAGGCTGGATGGCGTGAAGGCCAGGAGGGGAGGGAGGATGGTGGACGACTTGCTGTGGGCTGCTGGAGGACTAGATGAGGTGGAGGTGAGATGAGTCGTCCATCCCTCTGAAGCCCTTGCTATGCAGACAGGACAGGACAACTACCTGGTTGCCCCCCGAGGTGCTCAGGCATGCGGCCTGAGGGGGAGAGCTGGCTCTGAGATTCGGACAGGCACCACCTCCCACCTGGCTGCAAGAAGAGGGGCTCAGCCCACAGCCACAGCCCCCTTCACTGTCTCTGGGGTCCAGTATCTATAGTGGGCTGGTGGCGGTGCCCAGGTGTGTGTCCATATCTTAATCTCCAGAAAGTGACCTTATTTAGACAAGGGGGTCTTTGCAGGTATCAGGGCACAGACATAAGGAGGTCAGTCTGGATTGTCTGGATGGCCCCATTCCATGATAAGTGTCCCGATGAAAGACAGAGGGGAAGAGATGGAGAGTGGACCACAGAGGCAGAGCCGGGGCCTGCAGCCACGGGCCGGGGCATCTGGGGCCCCAGAAGCTGCGAGAGGTGGTAAGGATCCCAAAGGGTTGAGCTCTGCCCACCTCAAGCTTGGGTTTCAGGCCTCTGGAACTGTGAGAGAACGGATCTGTGTGGTTCTAAGTCAGCCTGTGAGTGGTGACCTGTTACGACGACGCAGGAAGCTAACACCCATCTTATTTACATGAGGAAATTCCATGTGGCAGACCCTTGATACCCATCCTCCAGGAGGATAGACCCAGGCCCAGCATTTAGGTCATGTGACCCTTGTGGCTGCTAATGGTGTAAGCAGAATCCATCCACTTCCACGGCAGGAGCCTTGGCCCTGAATCAACCCACAGCAGAGCAGGTTAGTGGAGGGTGGGATGGTGTGCTCTCTGAGGAGGAGCGAGGAGGCTGGTGGGCTGCCTCCGAGGGCGACTGAGTGGAGGGTGGAAGTGGCTTTGCTGAGTTGGCTTCTGGTCCTCAGGGTGCCTGCTTGCCTGGAGTTGACGGGAAGGCCCTCCTCCTGTCTGACCACCAAGACCACCAAATTCTGTGACTCTCAGTAGCTGGAGGAGACCATGAGGTGCCACGGGGGGCTGGGCCTTGCTGGGCTGGGAGCCAGGGGACCCCAGTGGGCTGAGACCCAGTACCTGCTGTGCCTGGCCACGTTGCTAGCCCTTTTCTGGAGAGGACAGAGGAGTAGAGGAGAGCTTCAGGCAGAGGCGAGAGGTGACCTATGGCCTTCCCTGCTGAGGCTCTCCCTTTTCCCTTCCATATTCTCCCTTTCTGAGCAGGCAGGTCTGTGCGCCAGGATGGTCACACCCAGAGCCTCCGCCTTCCTGACTCAGGCTCTGGTAGACCTGAATGATCAGTCTCACAGGATTGGTCTGGGGCTTTATTTAAGGCTGTCAGGGGTTCGACTTTTATAGATGTCAGGATGGAGTATTTTGCATGTGAATTTTTGAAAGCCAAAGGGCAGACTGTGGTCAGCAGAATCATGACCCCCAAGGAGTCCACATCCTGATCCCCAGCACCAGTGACATATGTAAGGTCAGGCAGTGGTAACCCAAAGGAGGCAGATTTTAAAAGGCTGCTGAACGAGGCTTTATTGGGATTTCACTCCTGGGTGGGACCCTCAGACCAGCAGAGTGGGTAAGAAGAGGGTCTGAGGAGAAGGAAGTGGGGCTTGACCAGACTGGAATTTGGTTGGGCTTAGGGCAGGAAGGGAGGGCTGGGGACAGGAAAAGAGGTTTTCAGAGTCCCTTGTTTTACTGGAGTCAGTGAGATCCAGGACTGGCCAGGAGACCTCGCTGATTGACAGGTGGTTCCATCAGGCCTGATGGGTGTTTCTTTTGTGCGCAGAGATTTCTTGTTGCTTTGTTCCTTAGTCACCTCCATCTACCTAACATCCCAGCCTTTTTGATGACATAGGGCGGCTAATTTCATCTGGCTACTTCCTGCTGGCTAGGGGCACTATGGGGAAGTGGGTGGCTCTGGGGTGGGTTCGGTGGGGAGGCGCCTGTAGGGGTGTAGGAGCATCTGGTTGTAGGTCACTCTGGCAACTTTACCCAGGCGCTTCAGGCGAACCTGAGAAGGCAGGGCGCAATCATTAATAGAAGTTCTATTACAGGAGTGAGAATGGGAGTCAGCCATATAATGAGGGTTGAGTTCAGCCAGCCTGGCCGAGGGTCATTTGATGGTTGCTGTTTAAGCCTTTCACCCAAATGATGAAGGATATCAACATTTTTTTCGACCAATCCAGTTTCGTTGATATAGTAGCAGCATTCTTCTTTCAGAAAGAGACAGGTTCCTCCTTTGTCTGTCATCAGAAGATCTAGGGCTCGATGGTTCTGTAATGAAACTTGGGCAATAGATGTTATTTGCTTTTGTAGGGAAGCGAGAGAGGTGGCTGATGCCTCTATTGCTTCCCGAAGTTGTTGTTGAAGCTTCTGAGTAGCGGTTACTGCATGACCAAGTCCTCCTGCCCCAGTCCAGAGGCAGCGAGTGAGGAGGCCAGGGGAGTCCAACTACTACTGGTAGGAAGACGGCCATCTTGTCCTGGGAAGGGAGGTGGTGACAAGCCATGCCAATTCAGCCTCACTGTACATTAATTGAGGGACCAAGGGGGAAGGAACCCAAAAAGCAAAGGGCATATTGAGGCTTAGACTTTTGTTAGGGTACCATGGCACCAGAAAAAGAACCCTGGCAGAGCAAAGGTTGGGGAAGAAATTAAAAAATCTGGTCACAGGGTGCTGAACCAGAGGAAGTGTAGCAGCAGGGAAACCCCCTGATGAGTTACGAAAAAGAGGTACTTCCTCAATGGGAATCACAGTCAATGGAGTACGATCCAAACCTGCAGAGGAAACGGTCTGAAATGTTATTAACTTTGGATAAACTAAGAAGCTGAAGGCCCTGATGCATTAGGGCCACCCATGATAAAGGGTCAGCCTAGGATGGGCACCTGCATCCAGCTGGTGTTGGAGTTCTTTCTCTTATTCCTGGATGGTTATGTGAATTTGAGGGAACACTTGTATATAAGTTCTCCAGATTCTGATAGAGGCTGAGGGGTGCTTGGCAAAACCCTAAGAATAAAATTAACCATCAACACCAGAAGCCCATTTCAGGTCCCATGGGTCCCAAATAGTTTTTTGGTGTATGCTCGACTCTCATAGCAAGACTTATCTGGAAAGCATTTTTTTTAAGAGAGAGAGAGAATTTTTTAATATTTATTTTTCAGTTCTTGGCAGACACAACATCTTTGTTTGTATGTGGTGCTGAGGATCGAACCCAGGCCGCACACATGCCAGGCGAGCGTGCTACCGCTTGAGCCACATCCCCAGCCCTGGAAAGCAATTCTTACATGAATTATAAGGGTACTCGCCATAGGTGTTAGGTCAGCGCTTACAAGGTTCATCAGTTTGGTCTGATATGAAGCATAGCATTGCTGAGCATAGGTAAGTCGAGGTGGCCCGGTTGAATCCAGTAATGTTAAGAGTGACTGTCTGGGACTGGGGATGTGGCTCAAGCGGTAGCGCGCTCTCTTGACATGCGTGCGGCCCGGGTTCGATCCTCAGCACCACATACAAACAAAGATGTTGTGTCCGCCAAAACTAAAAAATAAATATTAAAAAAAATTCTCTCTCTCTCTCTCTCTCTCTCTCTCTCCCTCTCTCACTCTCTCTTTAAAAAAAAAAAAAAAGAGTGACTGTCTGATTGCAGCCAGCGGAAAGACAATCGCCTTGACCCATAAACTGAGAGCGGGTGGTGCCATCCTGTTGCCATGTCACTTGGATGTAGAAGTGCCATCTGTGAGTTGGAATAGAAACTTGAGAGAGATTAATGATTAGTAAAAGAAGAAGAGGGTTGGCGAGAAATCTTGAGTTTGGTGGTCCCCAGCATGGTGGAAGTCCAGAACTGGACATTTGGAACAGGTGCTTTTTTAAAGCGGGAGACATGGTACCAGGGGAAGTGGCCCAAAAGCTTGGCCACCGTGGGTAGTAAGTATGATGCTATGGGGTCCTGTCCAGTGAGGTGCCAATGATTGAGGATGCAGTTCTTGAAGTAAGACTGTATCACCCGGTTGAAGAGGGTCTGATTCGGTTTGTGGTTGTGCTGGGATTGAGGAAATGGATGGCACAAGAAGACACGAGTCTGTGTGTTCCCTTAGGAGTGTGTGTAGACGTGTGAGATAGGGCAGGTAGGACACAAGGGGAGGGGAGTGACTGGAAAGCTTGGTTGATTAAGACAGGGCACCCATAGAGTAGCTCAAAGGGGCTAAGGTCTGAGGGGGCTCTAGGGGTTGCCCGAATTCAGGGGAGGGCCAATGACAGGAGATTGGGCCAGGACAGCCTGAAATCAATAGCAAGTTTAGTGAGATGAATCCTGGAGAATGCCGTTAGCCCTCTCAAACTTACCCGAGCATTGGGGTTGGTGGGAGATATGGAGCCTCCAAGTGATATTGAAGCCTTTGGAGACTATTGAACAACCTGAGAAGTGAAGGCCGGACCGTTGTCTGACTGGACGGAGGCGGGAAGTCCGAACCTGGGAGTGATCTGCTCCGTGAGGATGGAGGCCATGGTGTCAGCAGTTTCCCTGGGGGTAGGAAAGGCTTCTGTAAGAGAGTGCTATTCCCCAAGTCACATGCAGTTAGATCCTGTGCCAAGGCTTGCCCAAGGAGGTGGGACTGTCCCTGAGGCCTTGGGGTAGGACTGTCCATGTCAGCTGTTGAGATGTAAAGGATGCAGGGTCTTCCCATGTGAAGGCAAAGAGGTAATAAGAGTCAGGATGGAGGGGCCCTGTAAAGAAGGCAGCTTTAAGATCCAGGACAGTAAAGTGAGTGGTTAGAGAGGGGATATGAGAAAGAAGAGTGTCAGGGTGGGGAACCACCGGGTGGAGGGAGTGACCACCTCATTAATAGGCAGAGGTCCTGGACTAAGCAATAGGCTTGTGTACCGGCAGTACGGGAGTGTTGAGGGGGAGTCAGTAGGGATGAGTCCCTGGGAAAGTAACTGGTCTATGATGGGTTTAAGTCCCTCCTTGGGGGTTTTGGAGATGGGAAATTGGGAACGCGAAGGAAATTGAGTTTGGTGTTTCAGCTGGATACAGACTGGCTTGTGGTGGGAGGCTATGACCAGCTTGGAGATGTCCCAGACCTGGGGATCGACTAGGTCAGGGGGTATGGCACGGTAGGTACTGTCAGGTTGTTAGAGAGGAAGGGTTTAGGGGCAGAAGAAGATGGGTGGTAGTATTCTTGGGGTGTAGTTGGAGGGTGGCTCCTAGGAGTTGGGGAATATCTCTGCCTAGGAGAGGAACCAGACAGGACGGAATGACCAGGGCACTGGCCAGCTTAGCAGTTCAGTTTGGGGAGGAGGGTTTGCCATCAATCCCCATAACTGAGACCTGGGAAGGAAACAGAGGCCCAGAATGGGCAGGCAAGACAGAATAGGCACCCCATGTCCACAGGAAGGTCATGGACTACTGGCTGCCTGGAGTGTTACCCTGGGCTCGGCGTGGGTGACGTGGGTCCTTGAGTCCGGGCTTCTTCATCTTCTGTGAACCCTAATAGTTCAAGAGAAGGGACCACCTGGCTGGTCATACCCCCATGTGGAGGCGCCGAGGAAGGGCCAGCCATGGGGCAGTCACTCTTCCAATGTCCTAGCTGCTTACAGGTGGGGCATGGCCTGGAAGGAGGCCATGGTTTGGGGGCATTGGTGAGCCCAGTGACCTTGGCATCCACATTTGAAGCAAGCCCTGGCGGAGAGGCATGCTGGGTCCCTGTGAAGCTCTCGCTGGAGCCGCCGGCCTCAGGGCCGCTGCCAAGGCCTGGTTTGGAGTGTTACCTTTTTCTGCAATTGAGCCTGACTGGCTAGTTCAGTGGATTCCTCCCAGGCATTATAAACTTTAAAGGCCATTTTCACCAGATCTTGGGTAGGGGTCTGAGGGCCCTTTTTAGCTCATTTGAGCTTTTTTCTAATATCATGGGCCAATTGAGTAATGAAATGGGTTACTAAGACTGTAGCCCCGGAGGGAGACTCAGGAAGGCAGTTGAGAAATAAGGCTGGATTCTCAGCGGGGTCCTGGGTGATTTCTCTTAGCTTATCAAAGTTAACCACCTTATCGGCACCTTAGTGGAAGCTACCTGCATGCCCACTATAAGATATGGAACCATGCGAACGCAGTTGGCCATCTTGGTAGTCCCAGTTGGGTTCCGTCAGGGGAACGGCTGCTTCACCTGTGGAGAGAGTCATGTCTGTTGGACGATTTGATCAGCATGATGCCTGCTGGATGCAGGCCTGCTCACTGGGGGTAAGGTGGAGGGCAGAGTGACACAGACATCCTGCCAGGTAAGATGGTAAGTCTGGGAGAGGTATCGGATGCCTCAATATAAGGAGCAGAGTCAGCAGAGAAGAGCCCAGGTGCTTTTCAATCTGGGGAAGATCTGAAGTGAGAATGGGACCTGCACTTGGACAATCCCTTCAGCACCAGCCACTTCCCTGAGAGGACAAAGAGCTTTGGGTCATCTAGCAAGAGGGTCGGTGTGGGCACGACAGGAGAAGAGAGGGTGAGTGGGCGGAGGAAGCCTGGCTGCAGGACTGGAGGAGAAGAGGAGGGCAGGGTCCTGGAATGGGGAGGAGGAGCAGTGATAGCAGGAGGAGGGGGAGATGGGGTGCAGGTGGGGGAGGGAGGAGGGAGAGGATGGGCCTGGGTAGGGAGCAGCTTGGGTGGGTCTGAGAATACGGAAGGAGAGGTTAAAGAACGATGGAGAGGGTTGGGGTTTTCCCTGGCGAGGAAGACTTGAGCCATAGAACAGAGCAGACATCCCCAAGAGCCTGGAGGTAAGGGACTTGTACCCACTTCCCTGCCCGGTGGCAGAAACTATCCAAGTCAGTGAGGACTTGGAAGTCAAAAGTTCCTTCTGGGGGCCATTTTGACCCCCTCTCCAGTTTATATTGGGGCCACGCCACAGTGGAGTAAAAGACCGGGTGTCTATGGTGTAGGTCTCGAGGGGGTCCCAGTTTGGCAAAGTTTAAGTATACATATCCCAGAGGAGTTTGGGGGTCTAAGGAGGATATGGTGTTTCACATGACCTTCTGGCACCCTGGGGGGGTGAGTGGGCGTAGAAAAAGGCATCCCAAATTCTTTTCACACTCACCCAAGGAATGATTAGGGCTGGCGGGGGTGGAGGCATCCCTGCAACCCACCAGGGGCCCAAATGTATTGGAGTGGCTCACAGGGGGACCGGGACCTCTCCACAGTTCCCGGAGCCTTGGGTGGAATGGATGGGGGTCTATGGCACGCGTGACTCATATAGACCTCGTGGACAGAAAGGGGCTGGAAGTTCAGGGGAAATGGGGACTTACCCCACTCCTGTGGGCCCGATGAAGGGAGAGGGAAAAGAAGAGCAGCTTAGGAATTTCCCGATTCATTTGAAGGTTGGAGGGTGGGTCTCAGTCCCTTTTGGGAGAAGCCCGAAAATCCCTCCTGGGTTTTGGCACCAGATTTAAGGTCAGGCAGCAGTGACCAAAAGGCGGCAGATTTAAAAAGGCTGGTGAACAAGGCTTGATTGAGATTTTGCTCCTGGGAGGAACCCTGAGACCAGCAGAGTGGGTAAGAAGAGGGTCTGAGGAGAAGCACGTGGGGCTTGACCAGACTGGGATTTTGGTTGGGCTTGGGGCAGGAAGGGAGGGCTGGGGACAGAAAAGGGGGTTTTTAGAGTCCCTTGTCCTCCTGGAGTTGGTCCAGGGGAGCTGGCTAAGATCCAGGACTGGCACACCATCAGTGCCTGAGGTGTTCCTTTTATGCGTGAGGGTGCTTGGTGCTTTGCTCCTCAGTCACCTGCATCAACCTGACGGCGTACTTCATGGTATGTCACAGGGGTCTGCAGGTTGGTTAAGGCCCTTGAAGTGGGGAGGTCTCCAGCTGGGTCCGCTCCATCCTGAGACCCTCACAGGAAGGGGCAGCCCTTCGGTGTCTGAGTTGTGGCTTGGTGGCAGGAGAAGAGGTCAAATGATGACACAGGGGTCTGTAAAGTGGAGGAGGGAGGGGCCAGGAGGCAGAAATGTGGGCAGCCTCAAGGAGGGGCCAGGAAGTAGCTTGGGCCCCCGAGCTGCTGGAGGTAGGTAAGGCTGCTGATACCTCCAGTTAGTTCAGTGAGACCCGTTTTGGACTTCTGATCTCCAGAATGGTAAGACCACAGACTTGTACTGTTTGGTTTTTTTAAATTTGTTTGGTTCTTGGGATGAAACCCAGGGCCTGGCACATGCTAGATAAGTGCTCTACTACTGAGCTGTACCCCACCCCTTATTCAGTTTTTTGAGACAGGGTCTCACCAAGTTGCCCAGGATGGCTTTGAACCTGGGATCCTCCTGCCTCAGCCTCCTAAGTTGCTGTGGCTACAGGGTGGAGCACTGTATCCAGCAAGATTTGTGTTGTTTTAAAACACAAAATCTGTGGTGCTTGTTAAAGCAACAATGAAAAATTAACACAGGGTGTGTGATGAAGATGCAATTGGATCCAGCAGCAGACAGAGCTGGGAACCACTGCCCAGACCAGGCCACTTGGAGGCCACTGGAGGCCTTAGCAAGGGCATTTTTGTGGCATAGGGGAGATAAAGTCAGGGAAGACAAGGAGGAGGGTGGAGGCTGCAAGATTATCTGCCAGGAGAGGACCAGGGTTCCAGTCCTGCAGTGGGGGCCAGGTCCAGCTGTCTCTGCAGAGAGGGCGGGCAGTGCCTGGAGGGAGCACGTGGAAATTCTTTTCTGATTGCTTCTGTTTTCTCAGTGAAATGGAAAAGGATTGTATTTCTCACTTGGGAAAAGTGCTGAGCTGGCTGAAGGGAGGCATGGAGGCGGAGAGCGGGGACATCCCACCTGCAGCTTCAGCAGTGTTGGGTCAGAGAAGTGGTAGACACCCCCTCGTTTGTTTTAGATTAGACAAACACCCAGAGCCCACCTGCTGTTGGAGGGCCGGCCCACGGCTGTCTGGGGGGCTCTCAGTGCCAGGTCAGCTCTGTTTCACATTCCTAAAGTGTGAAGGGCAGAGCACAGCCATGGGCAAGTTGCTCCCTGGAGCTGCTCCGGGGCCAGTGATTCCTGTTGAACATCTGCTGGTGCTTGTGGGAAGTAAGTCAGGCTGTTCCGCTTACTGCCCTGAGGGTGCCTTGCGCCCCATAGACCTGGTGATGCCTGAGTCACTGCCAGCCCTGACCAGACCCCAGATCACATCGCCACCTGCCCGTACGGGGCACAGCCAGACTGAGAACAAGGGCTGAGGCTGCCCAGGAGCTTATCCTGAGGCCAGCTGTGAGGGCCAGGTGCCCCGTGCCTCTCTGGTCTGTCCGTCCACTGAGGCCTGCCTCACTTCTCTCCTGGTGCCCCCGAGCACATCAAAGCCAACTCTTCCACCCACCATGAGTCACATTCCACACCCCCGTGGGCCAGGCAACTCACAGCACTGTGTTCTATTCCTTGAATCCATCTGAGGCCAGTTGAGAACCCACTTCTTCTGGGGTGTTGGAAATGTGATGCTCAGGCTTTGGGAGGGTGCTGCCTGGCCTCTCCCAGGGTCCCCTCCTCCCAGGCTGCCTCAAGGCCCCTCCCACAGGCAGCTCTGTTGACCGACTTGCCCTGGTCTGAGCTCTGCCCCGGACTGCACTGCAGGCCTCTTGGTTTCCTGAGGGGCAAGACTCTGTCCACTGCTCTGGACGCACCTGCAGGCCTAGAATGATGGTCCACATGGGTGAGAGGAGGGCCAAGAACCTCACTGACCTCAAGAACCTCGTTCCGTCTCACCTTGGAAGCCAGGAAACAGAAGTCTGGTGTTGGCATGGCTGATGCCTGGCAGAATAAGGCCCTGTTTTCAGTCACAGTGAAACATCTGTCCTGCTGCCTACCCATTGTCCATCTGTCCAGCTGTCCAGTGTCCCTGCCTCCATTTCCAGCCTTCATTTGGTGAGATATTCACACACATGCCCTCAGTCCCTGGCAGTGCTGTGTCTGTCTGACCTACAGCCTTGCTCACCTTGACCCCACTGGCCCCCCATCCCACCTCTGCTTGTCTGGCCTTTCCATGTTTCTGCCCCTGCTGGATGCCCTCTGGGGTTAGGCCTCCCTCTTGGTGGCCTTTTCCCCAGGCACACAAAGGGACAAACGGAGTGGTCCTCATAGCTGGGTATCTGCAGGGAGGTGGAGCACACTCTGGGGGGACAGACCCTTGCTTCTGCTCCCTTAACTAGGGTGGTTGGTGGCCCGGAGAGAGAGACCCATGTGGGCACTGGTGGGTGAAGGCGTGGTCAGTAGTGACGGTGGGGCCCGCAAGCTGAACCAGCCTCACTTATGCCAGGACCATCTTCACCTCCTTGCCAGGCAGCTGCCTCTGAGGCAGGACAGTGGACAGCCAGTGTGGGACTGGAGCAGGGTCCAGCCCCTCACGGGTGTCTCTTTGTGCTTTGTCCTGGGCTACACCCTGGCTGGGGTGGTCCCCTTCCCACAAACCTAGACACCCAGGCCGTGAGGAGCTCCCTCCCAGGGCCACAGGCCCCCAGCCTGCCCCAGACCATGACCTCACAGAGTCGGGAGGGACAGACCACGGGGTCAAGGGAGTTTTGGCCAGAGGGGCAGCCCTGCCTGTTCATTCTGAGGATGCGACCCCAGAAAGAGGCCTCTGGCCCTGCTGCCAGCACCTCCAGGCAGCAGAGGAGCCTGGCACAGCGACGTCAGCTCGCGGACATCCGTGACGGACCCCAATTCCACAGTTACACCCAGGACCGAATGGTCTCACTGGAGACAGAATGTTCTGGATGGCGTTCCCCCATCAGGCGACAAGTACTTGGCTCCAGAGTGGGACAGACAACGGAGTCTGTCATTTCAGCACTCAGGAGGCTGAGGCAGGAAGATTGTAAGTTCAAGGCTAGCCTCAGCAACTTAGTGGGACCTTGTCTCTAAAATAAAAAGGGCTGGTCTGGGGCTGTCGCTCAGCAGTAGAGCGCTCTCCTGGTATGTGCAAGGCCCTGGGTTTGATCCTCAGCACATAAAAATAAATAAATAAAGGTATTGTGTCCAATTACAACTAAAAAAATAAAATAAAAAGGGCTTGGGGTACAGTTTAGTGGTGGAACGCTGGTGCCTCTGTTCTGGGCAGCCCCAGCACCGTGTCTACCCTGCTGATTTGGGGAGCAGCGGCCCCAGAGCAGCTCCTTCCCTCTGCATTTGCCACCTGCCTGTCCTCCTGAGCTGGGAGCAGAGGGGAAGCACGCTTAGCCAGGACACACAGCTGATGAACGTGTGTGTTCCTCAAGATGCTTCAGAGAAAAGCATCCCAGAAGGATGGGGTGGACAGGCCATGGGCTGTGGCTGCCCCCCTCCAGTGGGGCTGTGTGGAGGTGGGTAGGGGCTTTGGCCCTGGAGTGGGGGCTGTTTCTCACAGACTTTTTTCCTGTCTAACACAGTGAAAACACTTGGGTTCCCCCTGAGAACAAGCCAGTTTACTGGGGCTGACACTCTTTCCCAGAGGCCTGTGCTGGGAGACAGGGGCCCTCCCTGGTTATGGGAGCATGCTGTGGGCTCTGCCTCTCTGCGTGTGACCAAAGCCCAGGAAGGGGGTCTTGTGCCCCTGCAGGTCCAGTGATGCCCCCAGAGGTCTGCCTGTCCTCTGCCAGTTATTCCTTGCGGGAGCTCCCCTCCAGGGTGAGCCCAGGACAGGAGTGGGCTCCCTAGCTGCCCCTAGGTTTTCTAACCTCCTCTCAGTCCCCTGGAGGGGCCGTCCTCTAAGGACAGTGAGTGTTTCTATGCCGACCCAAGAGGGCTCAGCCCTTCACAGGAGGTAAGGTCTTGCTGCCACTGGCTGAGACCCATTTTGGGGCCAGGTTCAAGGACAAAGGGGTCGCCAAGGTGGCTCCAGGTCCCACAAGAACACTGATGCCACCTTCTTCCTGCTGCTGTCACTGTGCCCACTGGAGCACAGAGCTGCAGGGTGCGCAGTTTCCCGCTCTGGGTGGCTGATCATGGCCAGCGTGGGGGCAGCAGGCTGGGAGCATCAGCAGGCCTTTGAACTGGGTACAAGCAGGGAGGAGATCTGAGACTGAGGAATGGGCCAAACTTGAGGTCCACAAAGACCCCAAGCATTAAAAGGGGCTGTTCCCTGAGTTGGGGGAAAATCCACCTCCTGGGACAGGCATGGCTAGGTGTGGAGACCCCAGCTCCAATTTAGGCTGCTGAGAAACTTGCCTGATGGTGGGTCACTAAGCCCTGGGAGCTAAGGAATGGGAGGGACCCAGGTGTCCGAGGTAGGTGGCTGAGCTATGCTCACACACCAGGGCCTGGAGGAGCTAGTACCCTGACAGTGCTTCACCAGGCAAGGGGTCCCCTGGTCCTCTAGGCCCCGGAATTTGAGATATACTCTGTGTAGGAACTTGGGAAAATGTGGATTCAGCTGGAGTCTGTTTGTTGGAATTCCAGGCAGTGGGCTGGTGCTGGCCACACCACAGGGAGGCTTGGCTCCAGGAAAGGGCTGCAGCAGGCTCCTCCTGTAGGGCGTGGCAGGCCAGGGTTGGCTGGAGGGCTGCCCGAGCCTGGCACCCATTTGGGCCATAGGGCGGAGGCTCCCGTGGCTGGTGATGCCACAGGACAGAGCCTGGGCTCTGGGGCCCTCTGCTCCCACCCAGCAGGTTCCTGGCCTGGCTGCTGGCCGGGGTACATTCCTGATCTCATACCTGGGACCTCCCAGCTCCTTACTGCCCCTTGGTCTTGGCCCTGGGGGAACTGGGGAATGTATCTTTTGGAAATGACTCCAATTTGTGGTCATCCTTGGTAGACATGTCCCCTGCTAGGGATGCGAGCTCTCCCATGGGCCTGGCTCAGGCCCATGTTAACCTAAATAGTGTTTTGTTCTATAAATTCCAGAGTCATATTTGAGGCTGAGCTCGGCTCCTGCCTGCCTATGGTGGCTCTGAGATTCAGGGCTTCCTTTCTGAGAACATTTCAGTGAGCACCCTGGGCACACCCTGCACACCCACCTGCTGAGCTGCAGGAAGAGTGCTGAGGGGCCTGGGGGAAAGAACAGGCCTCCTCCTGTGAACCTGGGAGGTGATACCCTCACTCAGTGCCCCCCTCCCGCATTTGTGGCTCCTTCTGACCTGACCCCCCCAGGGATCCCCACCCAGCCTCAGGCTGGGCTGAGTGCTCAGAGCCCTGGGCCTGGCCCTAACACCAGCTTTGCCCCAGGGCCAAGGGGGCTCGTCCCACCTGCTGCTGTACCCTCGAGGGACATCCAGGCAGGTGGGGACAAGGAAACCTCAGCATGAGGTCAGGGTGCCAGGGAGAGGTCCCCAACAGACCTGGTGCTTGCAGGAGACCATAGCCCCAGCCACTGGGTGCTGCAGCTAATGCTCATGGGTACCGGCATGAGGTACAGGTCAGGTCCTGGAGGAGGACGCCATGAAAAACAAGCAGTGAACACACTATGTCACTGCATCGTGTCTTGTCTGGGAAGGAGACGAGGAGAAACGCTTTGTGAGAAAACATCAGGGTGGGGCCTTTGTGGGGTCGGCCCCTAGCCAAGGCCTTGATGTGGCCTTGGGGCCTCTGTGACCAAGTTGAGGGTTGTGGGTGGGTTTCATGAGGCCACTGGGCCATAGGGCGGGTGGCTCCAGGCGACTTGGGAGCCGGGCAGTGGCTGGGTGTCCACAGCGATTCTGTGGCTGCATGTGGGGTCAGTGGCAGGGGACAGCTTCCAGAAGTGTCCTTGGTCCAGCTGGGAGCTGGGGGAGGAGGAGGGTTCCTCCCAATGGCACGCGAGCTCAGGAGGCACAGGGTCCTTCCTAGCCTCCCAATCCTATGGTGTGGTGAGGAGGCCAGCACGGGGTAGCGGGATGGCCTCACTGTAGAACCCTCTGCCTCCCTATGCAGCCCATGCTCCCTTCCAGGCGTGGCTCCAGCCCAAGAGGGCCCCGTGGTGCGAGGGTGGAAATGTGGAACAAGCTCCTTATTGTTTCCCAGGGAGGGGCCCCCCTAGACCTCACTTGCTGATTCTTGAGACAGGAGCCCCACCCAGCTGCCCACCATCTACCCCCAAATGATCCCTCTGCAAATTTTACAGGCATCTGGATCAAATAACCAGCTCATATCGCATATGAAATTAGAGGCTGAGCTCTCCAGAAGGCAGAGGCCACTGCGACTCATTCCAATACAATGTTTGCAGGGGGCTGTAGCTCACTGGGAGACCACGCTGCCCACGCGCAGGAAGCTGGAGTCTGAATGGGTGGGGAGGAGCCATTGGTGAAATCCAGGGTTGGGGGCGACCCTGAAACAAAGCAGGAATGGGCTGTGATAGAGAGTGGGAGGTGCCACGGAGAGGAACAGATCTCCCAACCTCTGTAGGACCTCCCCCCAGCACCCTGTTTCTCCACCAGGCTGTGGGGCCCATGTTGGGTCCGGACCAGACAGCTTCACAATTCCCCCCACACACAGCCCCTTGGGGCAGCTGGCACAAGGTCTGCAGGCTGGATGGCCTTCTAGGCCACCACCTTCCCTGTGAGGACGGGATCTCCAGGTGGGGGAACTCCAGGGGCTGGGTGACTGGGCCCACTTCTCATACCAGGTGTGAGCCACAGACCTCACAGGATGTCTCTAGGCAGGGCTGGGGTCTCAGGACACCTGCACCAAACCCACAGACTCTAATTCACCTTTCGAAAGGCTGCTTCTGTGCACATCTCTGCACAGGTGTGGGAGTGGCCTTCCCTCACCAACCCACACCAGGGTTTGTCACTTCCCATTTCAGTGCTTAATGGGGAGGCTGGATACTTTGTTGTGTTCTCTAGTTTGTTTTGATACCTTTTTCTCTTCTTATCTGTTGCCACTTTTCTACTAGGTTGTCTGTTTTTGCTTATGACTTGTGGGAGGTGATGCGCTTCATTGCTTTGCATTTATATGCAAATACTATTTTACCTTCAAATGCTACTTTTTTTCACCACTAGAAGTCTCTAGGTTTCACCCTGTCAATGGTTCCCTTAGGGCTTTGTATCTTGCATCCTGCCTGCCTCCCAAGAGTGCTCAGATCTGTTCTGGTCTCCTAGTGCTTTTATAATTTTTGCTTTTTGTCCTTAATCTATCCAAGTTTATTTCTGTGATGGGGTGAGACAGAATGGAACCATTTTCCCACATTAAACCTTAGATATCTTGAGCCCTGGAGGACACAAATTATAGCCTAGGGGCCTGGAGGACTCTGGAGCCAGCTTCCTGGGCTGGAGTCCAGCCCCGCCCTCATGTCCGGCTGTTCTTTGGTTGCTGACCCTCCGTTTATTCTTCTCCAAATGGATGGTGTGCAGAGGAGAACACCTTGCTGTACACACAGACCTGTTGTAGCCCTAGGAATGCAGCAGGCTGGGGGTCCTCCTCCAGCCAGATCCTGGTCCCCTCTAGCAGAGAGGGGGGTCAGGGTAGGGCCCCAGGGGAAGGAACCCAATCCTCAAAGCCTTCAGGTGACCAGCACTCTGCTCAGCACTCTTCACTGTGGCGCCCTGGGATGAAGACAACCCTTGGCTGCCTAGGCTTCTGGGAAGACAGTCTTAGTGTGGCCATGTCCAGCCAGACTGTCAAGGAGAGGGCATGGGGCAGGGGCAGAGATGAGTGGCATAGTTTGCAACTTTCTTCCCTGTGAAGTGGGGCCCAGAGCACCCACCTTCCTCTCTGGGCCGGAGAAGGAAAAGCCAACCACGCCTGCTTTCCCCAGGAGGCTGATGCTGGGGGCTGGAGGCACCGCCTGGCCACCCTTCCCCAGGAGGCTGATGCTGGGGGCTGGAGGCACCGCCTGGCCACCCTTCCCCAGGAGGCTGATGCTGGGGGCTGGAGGCACCGCCTGGCCACCCTTCCCCAGGAGGCTGATGCTGGGGGCTGGAGGCACCGCCTGGCCACCCTTCCCCAGGAGGCTGATGCTGGGGGCTGGAGGCACCGCCTGGCCACCCTTCCCAGCTCTAACTCCAAGGCACACCTGAAAGGAGGCCCTTCAGCTGGGTGGGCCCTGTCTCTGCAGCCCTTCCTTCTCCTTGCCCTGTCCCTCCCAGATCTGTGGGGCTGCCTCCAAACGGTCCTCCCCCAGTGCTAGTCCTGATGCTCATGAAGCCCCTCCATTGGCCCCGTCCCTGCCCTGTCCTGCTCCAGCTGTGATAACCACTGGGCTGAAGGTAGCCGCCATGATCCTGGCAGTTGGTAAGTACTGGTTGCTAATCTAAGAAAAGCAAGCTAACTCTGGGCTGGCCCTGAGTGGGTGCTATGGATGTGGTGCTGCTGACCAGGCCAGGCATGAGTCCTGCTGCCTCCTGGCTGCACACCCCACCCTAGCAGCCTACTGCCCTCAATACTGCCAGTGGAGGATGACTCGCTGGGGTCCTAGGAGAGGCCATCCCTGTGGCTAGCGGGCCTGCCCACCCCCACAGTGACGTCAGCTGCTGGCTCCTCCAGAGGGCAGCCACCGCTAGGAGACAGGCAGAGAGGTTAGTGCCAGCACAGAGCACTCCCCTCCAGCATTTCCAGGGTGGGGGGGAGTGTTAAAGAGACAGGGTGCTTTCTCTCCGTGGGTCTGCTGATTCTCCAGAAGGGCCTGAGCTTGGAGTCTGCACCCTTTCAGAGTGAGTGCATTTGAGCCTGACTTGCACTTCCGACCTCACTGACTCCCACAGACTCTGGAGGCCAGTTCTGCTGAGCTGGGCACTTGTGACACCTTCCTGCACTGAGCTGATGCCTTCCTGGTATGAGAAGTACATCACTCAGCTAAAAATAGCTCTCAGATCGGATGTGATGCTGCCCCAGCTGCCACAGGAAACATGTGAGTCAGCTTCATCCTCAGACACGGCAATGTGGGGATGACCAGTGGTCTCTGGACTCGCCAGGCGGACCCCCACCTTTCCCCCAGGCCCAGCCCCAGCCCCAGCCAAGACCCTGGGGAAGAGATGAAGTCCTTCTTGCTAACCAGAGAGCTGGTTCCAAGGACAGCTCAGTGGCAGCTCCTCCACTTAGGCCATCGGGGGAAGCACAGAAGGCTTGCAGGGTGGCTTGCTTGTGGGCCTGTGTCCAGCCTCACCCTGGCAGGAAGTGGTAGGTGTTGCCTGGAGAATTGGGCACAGCACAGTCTCTTTTTCTTGTGAAGAATCAAGACCTGTGTGGTCACAGAAATTTCACACCATCATACATGGTTGCCAAGACTCAGTGTTCACAGTTTACATGTTTAGGAGCTGCTGGGGTTCATTCTGACTCAGCAGAGCAGGAGTCAAGGCCGACGCAACCCGGAACAGCCTCAGAGGCTCCGGGAGGACTGAGTGCGGCAGGCCCCTGGGCATCATCCAGTTACCACAGGGAGGGAGTGGGTCCTAGATGCTGGCACAGTTTCCAAGGGATGTGCACCAGCAGCCTCCCCTGATTTTGGGGTTCAGGTCCACGGGTGCAAGGCAAGTCATGTGTTTCCACATGAATATCCTTAGCACTACCTGATCTCAGGTTTCTGTTGTTAGAGTAGGAGGTGGGGAAGAGCCCAGAGAGGGTAAGTGCAGCTCAAGACAGCCAGTTACCTGTGGAGTCAGGATGTAAATGTCAGACTGGAAAACCAGCACCAGGCTCCTGCGGGACATGCCAGGCCGCCAGCCACCACTGAGGAAGGCTGCACAGGCCAGGGCACCTCCCTGAGGAGTCTGCACTAGGCTGGACTTCCTGCCTTGCCCCTGGGTCCCTCCTGGCTGGGCAGGGTGCCGGTGGTGAGCAGAAGTAACTGCTTTAGGGAGAGACTGTGCCCTTTCCAGGAAACCCCCCAAACAAAAGCCTGGTGGGATTTTACAGATACTCAAAAGTGCATTCCTTTTTACATATTGGAGCCAATGAAAGTTATTTACCCCCAGTTTCAATATTTTCATAGGTCCTTAGAAGCTTGCCAAGCTGGTGCCTTGAGCTGTAGGATCTGATGGGTACAAGAACAGAAGTTCCAGACCCTTTTCCTGGGGCGAGGCTCCCAGAGGGTGAGAGAAGAGCCTGCCCTGTTCACTCAGCCTGGCCGAGGGAGCCAGGGGCAGCAGCAGCCTGGCCCCAGGTGCTCTGTGCTCACCCACTCACACAACCCACATGCATGCATACACATGCTTTCCTCTGTGCACATGCATACATGTGTGTACACAATGCTCCACATGCTCCTTCTGACATCCACACACATGGCTTGAGGCCACTGCCTTCATGTTGCTCTCACCTGGCCTTGGGACCCAGAAGGTGTGCCCTGGCTATTTGGTCGCATAATGAATTAACTCAGCATAGCCTAAAGACAGGCCAGAGCTCTGTGTGGGCAGAGAGGGGATGGAGCCAGCATGCTGGGGACGGACGGTCGATTCGGAGGGGCTCTGCCTATGGATGGCTCCTGAGTCCCTTCTTTATGCCAGACCCTTTCACATAGCCCCCCAAAGGGGATGGGATGGACTTACTGTCCCTACTCGGCAGAGAGATTCAACTATTTCCCAAATGTACAGGTGCAGCTGGGATCCGAGGCAGAGGCTCTGCTCTCTACCTCCCACTCCCGGACCCAACCCTTCATCAAACCTGTCCTCTGGCTCCCTGGTTCTCCTCCCCGACCACGCCCTCTCTGACCACCCCCACCCCACCCCCTCCTCCAACAGCCCCATGACCACGCCCCTTCCCCGCCCCTCCCATCTCGGACCACGCCCTCCACTCCCACCCCCTCTCTGCCCGTACCCACCATCCCTCCTCCTGCCTCGTCTGGCTTACACTCCCTGCAGGCTCCTCACATCTCTTCTATCTGGCTATTCCGTGGATACATTTCCTTACGTCGTCGTCGTCGTCGTCGTCGTCGGACACCAATTGGTGAACAGAGGCTTGGAGAACTGGCTGCTGATGTGACACTTGGTGTCAGGAGTGTCATGAACAAAAGAGTAAAAAGACATCCCAGCACTCAAGGTCGTGGACATTTGGGGTGCTGACACTGTTTCCTGCTCTCATATCCCTCCCCAGATTCTCCCAAATCCAGGCCCCTGGACATAGAAGGCACCTTCAGGGTGAGTGCCTCATAAGTCCAGTAGCTGAGTGTGAGTCTCGAGTGCAGATCTGTGGTCACCACGGCCGCCATCTACCCTGCAGGGCAACATCTCCAGCAGATGAAGACGTGAGGCCTGTTCCTAGCCTGACTTTGGAACGGTCTGGGGCATCAGGCCTGATGACATCCACTGTACAGATGAAGAAGCAGGCTAGAGAGGTTGAGGAACTGGCCACTGTCCTTCTGGCACCTTACTCTGCTTAGGGCACACTGGAGCCTGTGGAGGTGACCCTCTGCACAGTCTGGCTTCTGTCTGAAGTGACTACAGCTATTGACACCTCTGTGCAGGGCTGTCAGTGGGTAAGCGTGACCCAGGCCCTGCTGACAACTGGGCACGCAGACAGCATCTGTCTCCCTCTAATTGGTGCCAGATTAGGTCCCTGCAAGGGGGAAGGCTACTTGTCAACAAAAGGGACCTAGACTGGAGCCTCCAGCAGCTCAAGCTAGGAGTGGTGGGGGAGCCTTGGGCTATCCTTTAGTGGTCAGCAGCTGCCTCAGCTGAGGCTGGGCCACAAACCCTCCTCTGCCTTCTGAGAGCTTCCATTGTGGGCTCTGTACAGTCCCCAAGGAGCAGGGCTGGCTCCACTAGCCTGCCCTCCTCTGGGGGCCTCCTCTGTGGCAGTTCTGGCTCAGCATCCTGAGAGCCTTCAGACATGCCTGGCAACTCCCAGAGCGAGAACAGCAAGGCCTAGTGGCGCCAGCCCCTTGTGGTTACTGGGTGCAGAGGTCTTGAGGTGAGGTCCTCCAGGGAGTGCCTCTGCACTATAACAAGGTCCAGTGAGACTGGCTTCTGCCAAACTCACTCTGACTGACAGCCTTTGGTGGAAATCAGTGTTGCATGTCCTACCAACGCCCTGCCCACCTTCTACAGAAGGTCAGGCCCAGTGGCTACTGGCTTCTATTAACCTGATGGGGAGCAGATGGGGAGAATCTTCTGGGAAAGTGTGGGGAGTGTCTAGGAGGAAAAGGGGATCGAGATGGGGGTCAGGTGGGTCACGACCCCTCACTCACATCTGCCTAGAGGAGCCCGGACTTCCTCCTGGCATAAGCAGGCAAGGCCACCCCTGAGAACACATAGATGTGGGGTCTGAGAAGTCTTCCTCAGCAGATGGTCGGCTGGGGCCAACCTGTTGTCCACTGGGTACATTTGGAGCACAGTTGCAGGCTTCCTGCCTGAATTCGGCCTCTGGGACTCTCCAGTGGGGCTGGGAGCTGTTCAGGTTCTGCTCACAGCCTGCTCTGCACCCGGACATGTCTCTGTGAATCACACACAGGCTTTCTCTATCACAGCAGGGTCCTGCAGGGGACCTCTGCCCCACACCTCTCATCTGATCTGATTTTAAATACAAGTCTGACACCACGGGGCCTATGGCTCAGTTCCTGCTCCCAGGAAGAGTGGTAGGCCTGACAGTTGTGTGTCAGGGCCCACCTTGGTCTGGCTTGGAGCCACTTCATGCACCATCCATGGCCTGCGAGTGCCCGTATTCCTGTGCTTCCCACAACCCACCGAGCGTGCTCTGTGCTCACCACTTCTCACACTGTCTGGTGGGGAGGGTGGCTGAGCCACCTGTGGCCAGGGATCACCCTGTGCTAATCTCTCATGGGGGGCTTAAAGCTCAGATCTTGAAGTCCGAGCATATCCTACAGGCTGGAGGTGACATGTCCCAGGAGGACAGACAAGGTGGGGTTCTAGGAGCTAGCCCCTTGTCAGCTCAAAAAGAAAGGCTTGAGGGATCAGACCTGGCTGTGGGGCGCAGGGCTGGCTGGCCCGCAGCATGGGCAGACCTCAATGTGGCAACCCTCTGAGAACCAGGGCTGAGCGGGAGGATATGGAGCCTCTGGGGTAGAGTCATCCTGGCTGGAGGGAGCTTGGCCACATGATTCCACGTTGGAGGGACACGGAGGTTCTACTGAATGAGAACCACCTCAGCCCCCTAGGTCAGACGTCCTAAGGACAGAGCAGCTGGGGATAGGAGGAGGGGACACCACCTCAGCCCCCAGGTGAGATGTCTAATGCTGCCCTGAGAGTGAAGGAGCTTTTGGGTCCAGACTCTGGGTATCCTGGGATGGGCAGGATTGGCATGGAAGGCCCAGGTATGGAGTCCTCAGGAGAGAAGGGCAGAGGAAAATGAGGAAGAGGGGCATGACCTCATATCTAGGTGAGATGTCCTAAGAAGAGATCAGCTGAGAGACATGGGGAGGGGACACCACCTCAGCCCCCTAGGTCAGATGTCCTAAGGACAGAGCAGCTGGGGATAGGAGGAGGGGACACCACCTCAGCCCCCTAGGTCAGATGTCCTAAGGACAGAGCAGCTGGGGATAGGAGGAGAAGATATCACCTCAGCCCCCTAGGTGAGACGTCCTAAGGACAGAGGGGCTAGGGGACATGGGGAGGGCCTGCCCCAGGAGGGAGAACCCTCAGGTTCCTCTAGGAGCTGGGACCCATCTCACCCTGCTCCTCCTTGGAGTCTCCACAGTTACATCATCACCCTCAGCAGATGCAGAAGCCCTATCCTGAGAGGCCCCCTGTCCGTTGAGGCCCCAGGAAACATGTGGCCAGCTCATTTCCTCTCCCTGTGGACTCTTGGGGTGGTGCGGGTTGCCCACTGTGGAAGGATGATGACCTTTACTTCATCTGAGAAGAAATCAGCTCTGGTCCCAGTGGTCAGCTCCAATGTCTCCTGGAACCACTGCCAGTGTTCATGTGTCCATGGCACCTGGGCCCCCCACAGGCTCATGGTGGACTCTCATCCTAGCTCAGGAATGAGTCAGAACGGTGGGGGAAGGGAGGTGAGGCACGAGGACTTCCATGTCGAAAATGATCCTGAGGTCAGAGGAGCCCCTTCACCTTCACCAGGAGGTGTGTCCTTGGCTGGGTGCGGGTGAAGCCCACCAGCCAGGGCCGTGCCCTGGGACAGATGCTGTTGTCCAGGTAATGGGCCAGATGGCCTCAGCCACCAGGCCCTCCTCCACATGTCACTGGTTCAGTAGGACAGGATGGAGTTCTCTCTGAGGGCAGCTCCATGGTCCATCAGGGGCCTTGACACCTCTGTGTGCAGATGCTTGGTGTTCCCCACGGGGAAAATGCCTGGAGCCAGGTGGTATCTGCCTAAATGTCAGAGCCTAGGGGAGAGACGAAGCCACTGGCTCAGAGAGACGCAGGAACACAAGGAATCCACACACTCAGTGGGACGCCCCAGCAACCTCAGCAGTAAGTGCTCACACACCTCACATGCCATATGACATCCAGTGCTCACCAGAGAACGCACCACATCATACACAGTGCTCACACACCTCACATGCCATAGACATCCAGTGCTCACCAGAGAACGCACCACATCATACCCAGTGCTCACACACCTCACATGCCATATGACATCCAGTGCTCACCTGAGAACGCACCACATCATACACAGTGCTCACACACCTCACATGCCATATGACATCCAGTGCTCACCTGAGAACGCACCACATCATACACAGTGCTCACACACCTCACATGCCATATGACATCCAGTGCTCACCTGAGAACACACCACATCATACACAGTGCTCACACACCTCACATGCCATATGACATCCAGTGCTCACCTGAGAACGCACCACATCATACACAGTGCTCACACACCTCACATGCCATATGACATCCAGTGCTCACCTGAGAACGCACCACATCATACACAGTGCTCACACACCTCACATGCCATATGACATCCAGTGCTCACCGGAGAGCGCACCACATCATACCCAGTGCTCACACACCTCACATGCCATATGACATCCAGTGCTCACCAGAGAACACACCACATCATACACAGTGCTCACACACCTCACATGCCATATGACATCCAGTGCTCACCAGAGAACGCACCACATCATATACAGTGCTCACACACCTCACATGCCATATGACATCCAGTGCTCATCAGAGAACGCACCACATCATACCCAGTGCTCACACACCTCACATGCCATATGACATCCAGTGCTCACCTGAGAACACACCACATCATACACAGTGCTCACACACCTCACATGCCATATGACATCCAGTGCTCACCTGAGAACGCACCACATCATACACAGTGCTCACACACCTCACATGCCATATGACATCCAGTGCTCACCTGAGAACACACCACATCATACACAGTGCTCACACACCTCACATGCCATATGACATCCAGTGCTCACCAGAGAACACACCACATCATACACAGTGCTCACACACCTCACATGCCATATGACATCCAGTGCTCACCTGAGAACGCACCACATCATACACAGTGCTCACACACCTCACATGCCATATGACATCCAGTGCTCACCTGAGAACACACCACATCATACACAGTGCTCACACACCTCACATGCCATATGACATCCAGTGCTCACCTGAGAACGCACCACATCATACACAGTGCTCACACACCTCACATGCCATATGACATCCAGTGCTCACCTGAGAACGCACCACATCATACACAGTGCTCGCACACCTCACATGCCATATGACATCCAGTGCTCACCAGAGAGCGCACCACATCATACACAGTGCTCACACACCTCACATGCCATATGACATCCAGTGCTCACTGGAGAACACACCACATCATACACAGTGCTCACACACCTCACATGCCATATGACATCCAGTGCTCACCAGAGAACGCACCACATCATACACAGTGCTCACACACCTCACATGCCATATGACATCCAGTGCTCACCTGAGAACGCACCACATCATACACAGTGCTCACACACCTCACATGCCATATGACATCCAATGCTCACCAGAGAAGGCACCACATCATACCCAGTGCTCACACACCTCACATGCCATATGACATCCAGTGCTCACCTGAGAACGCACCACATCATACACAGTGCTCACACACCTCACATGCCATATGACATCCAGTGCTCACCTGAGAACGCACCACATCATACACAGTGCTCACACACCTCACATGCCATATGACATCCAGTGCTCACCTGAGAACGCACCACATCATACACAGTGCTCACACACCTCACATGCCATATGACATCCAGTGCTCACCTGAGAACGCACCACATCATACACAGTGCTCACACACCTCACATGCCATATGACATCCAGTGCTCACCTGAGAACGCACCACATCATACACAGTGCTCACACACCTCACATGCCATATGACATCCAGTGCTCACCAGAGAACGCACCACATCATACACAGTGCTCACACACCTGACATGCCATATGACATCCAGTGCTCACCAGAGAACGTACCACATCATACACAGTGCTCGCACACCTCACATGCCATATGACATCCAGTGCTCACCTGAGAACGCACCACATCATACACAGTGCTCACACACCTCACATGCCATATGACATCCAGTGCTCACCTGAGAACGCACCACATCATACACAGTGCTCACACACCTCACATGCCATATGACATCCAGTGCTCACCTGAGAACACACCACATCATACACAGTGCTCACACACCTCACATGCCATATGACATCCAGTGCTCACCTGAGAACGCACCACATCATACACAGTGCTCACACACCTCACATGCCATATGACATCCAGTGCTCACCTGAGAACGCACCACATCATACACAGTGCTCACACACCTCACATGCCATATGACATCCAGTGCTCACCTGAGAACGCACCACATCATACACAGTGCTCACACACCTCACATGCCATATGACATCCAGTGCTCACCTGAGAACGCACCACATCATACACAGTGCTCACACACCTCACATGCCATATGACATCCAGTGCTCACCTGAGAACGCACCACATCATACACAGTGCTCACACACCTGACATGCCATATGACATCCAGTGCTCACCAGAGAACGTACCACATCATACACAGTGCTCGCACACCTCACATGCCATATGACATCCAGTGCTCATCAGAGAACGCACCACATCATACCCAGTGCTCACACACCTCACATGCCATATGACATCCAGTGCTCACCAGAGAATGCACCACATCATACACAGTGCTCGCACACCTCACATGCCATATGACATCCAATGCTCACCTGAGAACGCACCACATCATACACAGTGCTCACACACCTCACATGCCATATGACATCCAGTGCTCACCTGAGAACGCACCACATCATACACAGTGCTCGCACACCTCACATGCCATATGACATCCAGTGCTCACCTGAGAACGCACCACATCATACACAGTGCTCGCACACCTCACATGCCATATGACATCCAGTGCTCATCAGAGAACGCACCACATCATACCCAGTGCTCACACACCTCACATGCCATATGACATCCAGTGCTCACCTGAGAACGCACCACATCATACACAGTGCTCGCACACCTCACATGCCATGTGACATCCAGTGCTCACCTGAGAACGCACCACATCATACACAGTGCTCGCACACCTCACATGCCATATGACATCCAGTGCTCATCAGAGAACGCACCACATCATACCCAGTGCTCACACACCTCACATGCCATATGACATCCAGTGCTCACCAGAGAACGCACCACATCATACACAGTGCTCACCAGAGAACGTACAACATCATACACAGTGCTCGCACACCTCACATGCCATATGACATCCAGTGCTCACCGGAGAACGCACCACATCATACACAGTGCTTGCACACCTCACATGCCATATGACATCCAGTGCTCACCTGAGAACGCACCACATCATACACAGTGCTCGCACACCTCACATGCCATATGACATCCAGTGCTCACCTGAGAACGCACCACATCATACACAGTGCTCGCACACCTCACATGCCATATGACATCCAGTGCTCACCTGAGAATGCACCACATCATACACAGTGCTCACACACCTCACATGCCATATGACATCCAGTGCTCACCAGAGAACACACCACATCATACACAGTGCTCGCACACCTCACATGCCATATGACATCCAGTGCTCACCTGAGAACGCACCACATCATACACAGTGCTCGCACACCTCACATGCCATATGACATCCAGTGCTCACCTGAGAACGCACCACATCATACACAGTGCTCGCACACCTCACATGCCATATGACATCCAGTGCTCATCAGAGAACGCACCACATCATACCCAGTGCTCACACACCTCACATGCCATATGACATCCAGTGCTCACCAGAGAACGCACCACATCATACACAGTGCTCACACACCTCACATGACATATGACATCCAGTGCTCACCTGAGAACGCACCACATCATACACAGTGCTCGCACACCTCACATGCCATATGACATCCAGTGCTCACCTGAGAACGCACCACATCATACACAGTGCTCGCACACCTCACATGCCATATGACATCCAGTGCTCATCAGAGAACGCACCACATCATACCCAGTGCTCACACACCTCACATGCCATATGACATCCAGTGCTCACCAGAGAACGCACCACATCATACACAGTGCTCACACACCTCACATGCCATATGACATCCAGTGCTCACCTGAGAACGCACCACATCATACACAGTGCTCGCACACCTCACATGCCATATGACATCCAGTGCTCACCAGAGAACGCACCACATCATACACAGTGCTCGCACACCTCACATGCCATATGACATCCAGTGCTCACCAGAGAACGCACCACATCATACACAGTGCTCGCACACCTCACATGCCATATGACATCCAGTGCTCACCTGAGAACGCACCACATCATACACAGTGCTCGCACACCTCACATGCCATATGACATCCAGTGCTCACCAGAGAACGCACCACATCATACCCAGTGCTCACACACCTCACATGCCATATGACATTCAGTTCTCACTGGAGAACACACCACATCATACACAGTGCTCACACACCTCACATGCCATATGACATCCAGTGCTCACCTGAGAACGCACCACATCATACACAGTGCTCACACACCTCACATGCCATATGACATCCAGTGCTCACCTGAGAACGCACCACATCATACCCAGTGCTCACACACCTCACATGCCATATGACATCCAGTGCTCACCTGAGAACACACCACATCATACACAGTGCTCACACACCTCACATGCCATATGACATCCAGTGCTCACCAGAGAACGCACCACATCATACACAGTGCTCACACACCTCACATGCCATATGACATCCAGTGCTCACCTGAGAACGCACCACATCATACACAGTGCTCACACACCTCACATGCCATATGACATCCAGTGCTCACCTGAGAACGCACCACATCATACCCAGTGCTCACACACCTCACATGCCATATGACATCCAGTGCTCACCTGAGAACGCACCACATCATACACAGTGCTCACACACCTCACATGCCATATGACATCCAGTGCTCACCTGAGAACGCACCACATCATACACAGTGCTCACACACCTCACATGCCATATGACATCCAGTGCTCACCTGAGAACGCACCACATCATACACAGTGCTCACACACCTCACATGCCATATGACATCCAGTGCTCACCTGAGAACGCACCACATCATACACAGTGCTCACACACCTCACATGCCATATGACATCCAGTGCTCACCAGAGAGCGCACCACATCATACACAGTGCTCACACACCTCACATTCCATATGACATCCAGTGCTCACCTGAGAACGCACCACATCATACACAGTGCTCACACACCTCACATGCCATATGACATCCAGTTCTCACTGGAGAACACACCACATCATACACAGTGCTCACACACCTCACATGCCATATGACATCCAGTGCTCACCAGAGAGCGCACCACATCATACACAGTGCTCACACACCTCACATGCCATATGACATCCAGTGCTCACCAGAGAGCGCACCACATCATACACAGTGCTCACACACCTCACATGCCATATGACATCCAGTGCTCACCAGAGAGCGCACCACATCATACACAGTGCTCACACACCTCACATGCCATAGACATCCAGTGCTCACCGGAGAGCGCACCACATCATACACAGTGCTCACACACCTCACATGCCATATGACATCCAGTGCTCACCTGAGAACGCACCACATCATACACAGTGCTCACACACCTCACATGCCATATGACATCCAGTGCTCACCTGAGAACACACCACATCATACACAGTGCTCACACACCTCACATGCCATATGACATCCAGTGCTCACTGGAGAACACACCACATCATACACAGTGCTCACACACCTCACATGCCATATGACATCCAGTGCTCACCTGAGAACGCACCACATCATACACAGTGCTCACACACCTCACATGCCATAGACATCCAGTGCTCACCGGAGAGCGCACCACATCATACACAGTGCTCACACACCTCACATGCCATATGACATCCAGTGCTCACTGGAGAACACACCACATCATACACAGTGCTCACACACCTCACATGCCATATGACATCCAGTGCTCACCAGAGAGCGCACCACATCATACACAGTGCTCGCACACCTCACATGCCATATGATATCCAGTTCTCACTGGAGAACACACCACATCATACACAGTGCTCACACACCTCACATGCCATATGTCATCCAGTGCTCACCAGAGAACGCACCACATCATACACAGTGCTCACACACCTCACATGCCATATGACATCCAGTGCTCACCTGAGAACGCACCACATCATACACAGTGCTCACACACCTCACATGCCATATGACATCCAGTGCTCACCTGAGAACGCACCACATCATACCCAGTGCTCACACACCTCACATGCCATATGACATCCAGTGCTCACCTGAGAACGCACCACATCATACACAGTGCTCACACACCTCACATGCCATATGACATCCAGTGCTCACCTGAGAACGCACCACATCATACACAGTGCTCACACACCTCACATGCCATATGACATCCAGTGCTCACCTGAGAACGCACCACATCATACACAGTGCTCACACACCTCACATGCCATATGACATCCAGTGCTCACCTGAGAACGCACCACATCATACACAGTGCTCACACACCTCACATGCCATATGACATCCAGTGCTCACCAGAGAGCGCACCACATCATACACAGTGCTCACACACCTCACATTCCATATGACATCCAGTGCTCACCTGAGAACGCACCACATCATACACAGTGCTCACACACCTCACATGCCATATGACATCCAGTTCTCACTGGAGAACACACCACATCATACACAGTGCTCACACACCTCACATGCCATATGACATCCAGTGCTCACCAGAGAGCGCACCACATCATACACAGTGCTCACACACCTCACATGCCATATGACATCCAGTGCTCACCAGAGAGCGCACCACATCATACACAGTGCTCACACACCTCACATGCCATATGACATCCAGTGCTCACCAGAGAGCGCACCACATCATACACAGTGCTCACACACCTCACATGCCATAGACATCCAGTGCTCACCGGAGAGCGCACCACATCATACACAGTGCTCACACACCTCACATGCCATATGACATCCAGTGCTCACCTGAGAACGCACCACATCATACACAGTGCTCACACACCTCACATGCCATAGACATCCAGTGCTCACCGGAGAGCGCACCACATCATACACAGTGCTCACACACCTCACATGCCATATGACATCCAGTGCTCACTGGAGAACACACCACATCATACACAGTGCTCACACACCTCACATGCCATATGACATCCAGTGCTCACCAGAGAGCGCACCACATCATACACAGTGCTCGCACACCTCACATGCCATATGATATCCAGTTCTCACTGGAGAACACACCACATCATACACAGTGCTCACACACCTCACATGCCATATGTCATCCAGTGCTCACCAGAGAACGCACCACATCATACACAGTGCTCGCACACCTCACATGCCATATGACATCCAGTGCTCACCTGAGAACGCACCACATCATACACAGTGCTCGCACACCTCACATGCCATATGACATCCAGTGCTCACCTGAGAACGCACCACATCATACACAGTGCTCGCACACCTCACATGACATATGACATCCAGTGCTCACCTGAGAACACACCACATCATACACAGTGCTCACACACCTCACATGCCATATGACATCCAGTGCTCACCAGAGAGCGCACCACATCATACACAGTGCTCACACACCTCACATGCCATATGACATCCAGTGCTCACCAGAGAACACACCACATCATACACAGTGCTCACACACCTCACATGCCATATGACATCCAGTGCTCACCTGAGAACACACCACATCATACACAGTGCTCACACACCTCACATGCCATATGACATCCAGTGCTCACCAGAGAGCGCACCACATCATACACAGTGCTCGCACACCTCACATGCCATATGATATCCAGTTCTCACTGGAGAACACACCACATCATACACAGTGCTCACACACCTCACATGCCATATGACATCCAGTGCTCACCAGAGAGCGCACCACATCATACACAGTGCTCACACACTTCACATGCCATATGACATTCAGTGCTCACCTGAGAACGCACCACATCATACACAGTGCTCACACACCTCACATGCCATATGACATCCAGTGCTCACCTGAGAACGCACCACATCATACACAGTGCTCACACACCTCACATGCCATATGACATCCAGTGCTCACCTGAGAACGCACCACATCATACACAGTGCTCACACACCTCACATGCCATATGACATCCAGTGCTCACCTGAGAACACACCACATCATACACAGTGCTCACACACCTCACATGCCATATGACATCCAGTGCTCACCAGAGAGCGCACCACATCATACACAGTGCTCGCACACCTCACATGCCATATGATATCCAGTTCTCACTGGAGAACACACCACATCATACACAGTGCTCACACACCTCACATGCCATATGACATCCAGTGCTCACCAGAGAACTCACCACATCATACACAGTGCTCACACACCTCACATGCCATATGACATCCAGTGCTCACCAGAGAACGCACCACATCATACACAGTGCTCACACACCTCACATGCCATATGACATCCAGTGCTCACCAGAGAACTCACCACATCATACACAGTGCTCGCACACATCACATGTCACATCATACTCAGTCCCCACCAGAAAACATGCCACATTGCACTTTGCTCATCAGAGACCACACTACAGTGTTCACACAAACGTGGTACAGCACCTGCAGTGTTCACAGGCTCACGGTAGATGCACGCCCTCATTCTGCACACTGCCTTGGTTGGTGGGTGGGCAAAAGATCAAGACTCCAGGGAAACGGAGACCATGAGATGGGAGCAGAATCGACAGGAGATCATCAGTGAACCCCAGTGGGTGCACCCCACCTGCCAGGGCCTCCTGTGCTGAGCGGTATGTGCCCTGACCCCAGTCCTAGCTCAGCTTCTGCTTCTTGGTCATGAAGCCAGCATCACAGGCCTTCCAGGGGGCCCGAGTTGACCCACCAGAAGCATCAGCCCTTAATGTGCATGAAGGAAAAGAAAACTGGGGAAGTGGTAGGTGGGTGGTGGAGAGTGGGCCCAAGTTCCAGCCTCCCCTGACGCCCTCCCATGGCCCCACTGCTCCCTGTGTGTGGCCCGACACTGGCCTTGAGCCCAAACCTGTGTGCCAGGAGGAAGTCTCAGGATGGCGGGGCTGCAGAGAGGGAGGGCCCCTGGGAGAGCCTGCCTTGGCCCCTAGGGCACCGCTGCAGTGCCACCTGCTGGTCATAGGAAGCCTGGCGCCCTCATCTTCCCAGGCCCAGGGTTCCCATCCCACCCAGGGGACACCATCCCGACATTTGCCCCGTCTCTGTGGAGCCCCAAGATCAGGTGGCTCCAGCTCTCTGCGTTTAGTAAGAGGGGGTGGGTACAAGGCTGCCAGCGCCAGAGCGTGGCCTCTGGCTACTGGAGAGCAGGAGGTGCAGAGGCCCCTGGAGGTGGGTAAGCACAGGAGGGCTGGACACTTGCCTCAAGGGCTTCCCTCACTTGGGATGTGCACTGCTCCATCCCAGCTGCCATGTCCACCCTGGTTCTTTGTGTCTCCCCTACCTGACCCTTGTCCGCTCTCAGATCAGCCCTTCCAGACCTGGTGGTCCTCTTCTGAGCATTCTGTGCTGTCCTTGGGCAGCAGGAGCACTATAAATGCTAGACCTGCTGACGACGGTGTGAAGGCCTTAGCTCCAGGACAGTAACAAGGAGGTCTTTTGTTTGTTTTTAAATTTCTTAGTTGTAGATAGATACAATACCTTTATTTTATTTATTTATTTTCCACATTCTCACACTCACTCACCCAGGGTCTTTGCCCTATAGCCTTTCACTGTTAGGTGCAGGACAGGCTGAGTAAGTTGTCTGCAGGGCAGGCCAAACGAAGTTAGCTGCAGGATGACCTGGCCACTCGACCCTCTGTCTGGCTCTTTATCACCTGTTTGCTTCAAGCCCAAACGCCCAAGCCCCTGCTCAAGGCCAAACACTTAACCCCCTTGTGCCAACAAGGCGGCTTGCAGACCCAGAGACCCCATTAGATTTGGGCTATAAAAACTCCCTCCTGCCAGGCCCCTCTCTCTTGCTCTCTCTGTCTCTCTTGCTCTCTCTGTCTCCCTGTTGCATGCGCTTTCTCTCTCTCTCTCTCTCTCTCTCTCTCTCTCTCTCTCTTTTCTCCTCTGTTTCACTGCTGCAATAAAGATCTCCTGGTTGCTCTGAGTGTTGTGGTCACTTCCTTTCATTCACCAAGATGCTTGCTGGCCACAGACGGGTGCTGACTGCTCTGGCTTGCCGGTCCCTGGAGCAGCAGCTCACTCACCTCATGGAGTGCGTGCCAGGCCTTGCCTACTCACTTGCGTCAGGAGCTGCTGGTGGCATGTTTGGAGACAATCTGCTGCTGGACAGGGAGGAGCTGAGGCCCCCGGGGCAGGCAGGACGCAGTTCCCAAGGACACAATTCCACTAAGCATTAGACCAGGCCACTCTCCATGCCTAACTTCACCTGGCCCTGGACTCGACTCTGGGCAACTCTCACCTAAGATCTCACTCAACCTCCATGTCCTCTTGACCCAACCCGGGAGGCCTGAAGCTCTTGGAGTTCCCATGAGGAACCCAGGATGGGAGGCACCCAGCGTCAGGCAGGTCATTTGTGCCAGAGACAGAGGAGAGCAAGAGGCCTGTTCCTGGCTCCTTGGTGGGAGGGTCAGCCTGACCGTCTCCTGCTCTCCTCCCTGACACTGGTGGAGGTGTAGGGAAGTGCTGCCCCAGCTGGTGTGGACAGGTGAGGTGCAGGACGAGCGAGGGCTGTGATCTGCACCCAAGGCCCCACCTCCCTGTGCCACAATCTGGTCCTGGGGCGCTGTGGCAGCCACACTTATCCCTCCTGGGAGCTGTTCAGCTGCAGCTTGTGCTGGGAACTGATCACTGTGATTTCTGGGCTCCAGCGAGCTGTATTCATTTCAGTATTGAAGGGTCAACAAGCAGCAACGGTCAGGCCACGAAGGCCCTTCCTGGGCCTCTGCACAATGGAGACGCATCATCACGGCCAGGAGGTCAGTCAGGTGCGGGTCTGTTTTGTCTACAAGGTCCAGAAACCCAGCGGAAAGCACCAGAGGCCCTGTCAGTGAACACGACTTGTCTCAGTGACGTTCTGGATGTCCTGAGCTTCTTGTTTCTACACCCCATCAGATCACCTCCCAGCACGTCCTGGGAGGAGGGCCCGGCAGAGAAGAGCTGCTCAGCTCATGGAGGTCAGGATACAGAGAGGGGCGGGGAAGAGGGGAGGCGACCCCAGGACCACCTTACCCAGCCAGGCCCACAGTTCCACCTAGAGTCGGGCCACAGCTCTCACAGTCCAGCCCCCTCGCCCATGGAGAGTCCTGCATGAACACAGCAGCCTTCAGGGGAGGCCTCACATCTGAACCACACACGGGCCTGTCTGCGTTGGCCTGGCTGGGCCTCTCCCTGCTTGGACAGCAGTGGCCCTCCTGGCCATTTCTGGACATCCCTGGTTGCCTCTGCTCCAGGAGCCTAATCTGGGGTTGACACCTGGGAGTGACGCATCGTCCCACAGGGTCCCAGCTGTGGGAGTGTGGAACTTCACCCTAGACTCCAGGTGTCCACCTGCCCAGCGCATGCCCACTTCTCAGGGTTGTGTGCCTGTCACCAGACTGTACCAAAAGGCACAGTCCCTAAACGAGATGAGTGGGTGCTCTCCAGGTTTGGGATGTCAGCCAGCCTCTGGCCAAGGAAGCAAATGAGGAGAGAAGCTTGTGTATGAAGACACCACTCCTCTTCCGCTGCCCACCTGAGGGGGGTGCCCTGGGCAACTGATAAGCTGAGACCCTGCAGGCTGGGGATACATCAGAAGGGTTGGCTTATTCCTCAGCCTCAGGCTCACAGAAACCCCTGGCAGGGTTCCCAGTTCGTGTGATTGGGTTCAGGCCTCAGGGCACTGGCTGGGACAAAGGCCACACCTGTAGCAGGTTGTATGTGGGATTCCAAAGTTCTTGGCGTTGAGGTTCTGTGTTGTACGTGGTGCATGTGTGCATGTGTGCCCTCATCTGTTCTGTGTTGTACGTGGTGCATGTGTGCATGTGTGCCCTCATCTGTTCTGTGTTGTACGTGGTGCATGTGTGCATGTGTGCCCTCATCTGTTCTGTGTTGTACGTGGTGCATGTGTGCATGTGTGCCCTCATCTGTTCTGTGTTGTACGTGGGCATGTGTGCATGTGTGCCCTCATCTGTTCTGTGTTGTACGTGGTGCATGTGTGCATGTGTGCCCTCATCTGTTCTGTGTTGTACGTGGTGCATGTGTGCATGTGTGCCCTCATCTGTTCTGTGTTGTACGTGGTGCATGTGTGCATGTGTGCCCTCATCTGTGACCACGATGTCAGCTAGGCTTTGGGCTGAATTGAGGACACGAGGGAGGAGCTACAGCTCTGCAGCCCTGGCTTCATTCCTTTCCAGCTCTTATTCCACCACAGGAAGCGACCTGATGTCTCTGCCATCCTTCTGGCAGTGGGTCCTGGCATGTGAGGCTTTTTCAGCTCGTGGGCATGAGCAGGGGTCTGTTCCACTGGAGCTCAAGGCAAGCACCAACGCAGCTGTTTGGAATGGACTGTTCCCTATGGGTGTGTGGAGGGAGGCTCTCTGCTCTGTATTACCCCAGGCATCCCTCCACTCCTTCCTGGGAGCCTGGGCTGCATCCCCGTGTTTGGACTTGGGGTATTGACAGACTGGGCCCTGAGATCCGGGTGGGTGGGGACATACCTGGAGAAGTGCAGAGAGAGTGGATGGCCTCAGCTTTGTGCTTTTGAGGCCTGGGTCTGCATAGACCTGACTGTCACACATGCCAAGTGCCCCAGATATTCCCCTGAATTCTGGAAAGCAACTTTTTAAAATGATCCATGTCGCTGAACACTGTGGAGTTTCCACTTGTAACCATGTGGTCATGGTGGTCACAATTTCATTTGCAGTTGTTATTTCAGTGGAAATACAGAGGCTTGACACATGTCCACGTGTTCTTTGGGGTCTGTGGCACCAGAGAGTGTGGGCTGGCTGAGATGTGGCCTCAGCCAAGCTGCCATCCACTTCCGAGGATGTTATGGCTCCTGGGACATGCTGAGAGGTGGCTGCTCCCAATTTCTCCTCATTTTGGCTGCTAGTGCTGTGAAGAAGCACTTGGAGTCTGGCTCCCAGTGAGGCCACAACCATGACAGCGTCAGTGGCTGCACCTCTTTGGGTTCTTCTTGTTTCTTCTGCTCCTCATGATCTCTCTGTGAGTCAGATTGAAGAGGGTGGTGGCATGTGAGAGCTGCAGAGACAGGCAGGCGAGGAGGGCCTCTGTCCTCACCTTCCCCAACACCAGCTCCATGCTGCTTGGCTCAGTTCTCCTGAGGGTGCCACCTTGCTACCTACCTAGAAGCCTGGGTCATCCTTCTGCTCGAGGCCACCTGGGACCTGAGTGGGAGACTGTGGTGGCAAGTGCTGGTCTTGTCTCGTTACAGGAGTCAGGGCTGTGGCCCACCTGCATTCTGTTTGCTGCTGTGACCAGATCTGCCCCAGAGAGGAATGCCACATGCTCTGGCCCCGTAGCTGGTGGGGCTCAGCCTTCCTGGGTTGGAGTGGCTCATCCGGGCTGGACACCTCAGGCCTGGGGACTCGGACCTCACTGGTCTCCTTCCTTGAGGTGGTTTTCCTTTGTGCTCTTTCTCCTTGAACATCAGGTGATTTCTGAATGGAGAACTGTCTTGGAGGCTTCTGTACCTTACATCTGACATCACTGCTGCTTGCACAAGCAGGTCCAGCAACCTTGGCTGAGCTTCCCAGCGCAGGCGGCAGCCCTGTGCTCTGCCAGGGTGCAGAGATATTTTATCATTTATTTATTCACAAACATCACCTAAGATCCTCCTAGGAAACATGATGTATAAATCTGGGTCCTTATTTCTTGTGAACAAATGGTGGACTGTCATCTTTTTACCTCTCTGCTCATTGTGACTGAATTCAGAAAGCCCTTGTCACCTTCTCCTTTCCGCATCCTGCCAGGAGTTCTGGCTGCACTTGCACCGCTGGAGTGCAACGGCTGATCTTGTTTCACCAGTACAGACCATTGTGTTCCGTTTCACCATCCTTGGCTGAAGGATTTCTAATTAACCTGAGGTGTTTGCAATCATTGGTGATGAGGCCTGGAGATTTCAGTGACTAGATTTTGAAGTTTGAATATGTTACATACCCACAGCCTGTACACTGGACATTGGTTGGTGTGGTGGTTCTTGGTGGCCTCATCTGCACTCTGATCTTTGGGGCAGAGGGTCAGCTGGGTGAACAGCATGTCGAATGCCCCTGCAGCCCCCAGATCATCCTCAGCAAGTGCTGAGGTCAGAGGTGGAGCTGCTGAAAGTCACACCCCATGGGGCTGGGATTGTGGCTCAGCGGTAGAGCGCTCGCCTAGCACGGGTGGGACCCAGGTTCGATCCTTAGCACCACATAAAAATAAAGGCATTGGGCTGGGGGTGTGGCCCAAGCAGTGGCGCGCTCACCTGGCATGCGTGCGGCCCGGGTTCGATCCTCAGCACCACATACCAACAAAGATGTTGTGTCCGCCAAGAACTAAAAAGTAAATATTAAAGAAATTCTCTCTCTCTCCCTCTCTCTCTCTCTCTCTCTCTCTCTCTCTCTTTCTTTAAAAAATAAATAAATAAAAAGGAAAGTGACAGCCCGCGTGCTGGTGGGGCAGCCTCAGGGGGCGAAGTGCCCACTCCCAGGGCACCTCAGCTTCAAGAGCTCCGAGTTCTTCTTTGGAGGAGCAAGTTCTGGCCTTCAACTTATTTGTCCCTGGCCCACAAGATCTGTGTGGAGAGGTGATATGTATGCATTTGCTGATGTTCAGAGAACACTGCTGGTGTCTAAGACCTTGACCACTGGGGTCTCAGCGATATTTCTGCCAGTGTCCTGGGATTTGCTCTCTGCTGTCACTCTGAGAGTGCTGGTCCACAGGGGCCCTTCACTTGAAGGGCCCTGCCTACATTTGCCTCTCTGGAGCCAGAGTCACAGAGATGCAGGGACAATGCACCAAGCACACCAAGCAGACAGCAGGACTGGTCAGCCCAGGAGTGTCTGAGCCCGCGAGGGCCAGGCCACTGAGAGCACTCACTGTGTTCTCACGAATCATCCCTGAGGGAGCTGTCACAGCGCTCGCTCGCTCAAATGGCACGAGAGACCACTCAAAGCCATTGCTGGGGGGAGAGCCTGAACAGAGCAGGCAGGTGGGCGGAATAAAGGGAGGGTGGGAGATCACCAAGAGAGCCGGTAGGTAGTGGGCCAGAGGAGCTTGATCAGAGCCAGTGTGGGAGCCTTGTAGACTAAGTACCAGGGAGAGGGTACACAGGAGCCTGCACAAGTGGCCAGAAGGGAGCCCTCTGTCACCCTGAAATGGCTCAGCTCATGACCAGAGAAGCAGAGGCTCAGACAGGTCAGGATGCTTGCCCAAAGCAGGAAATGCTGGCTCAGGGATCCAAAGCAGGGATTATGGAGACTTGAAGACTTGTCTTTAGAAACTCAGCATGGCATCTCTTCCCCAGAGTGTTTCTTGGGCTCCATGTCTGCAGGTCTGTGAGCCTCCTTCCCCACACGTGTCTGTCACCATTCTTGGCTTGTTTCCCTCAGACTGGCCTCTGCTCTGCTCCCTTCCTACTCTGTCCTTGCTGGCCACAGCCTAGACTCTGTCACCCAGGTCAGGTTGCACTGTGGAGCACATTTGAGTATGCATGTTTTTACAGGAGATGAACACAGTTCCTTATCTCCTCTTCTTTTTTAAAAGAAAGAAAACTACAAACACCAGAACAAACCTCTCTTCCTAGATGGTGCAGATCTGAGCCTTTCCACCATAGCAGAGCAGTAGGGGCTTTGGAGGGAGCTGCCCAAGCTGTCTCCACCTCAGACCAAGGCTGTCAGAGGAGGTGGCGTTAATCTCCTGAAACTCTCTCCCTAGAGAGAAGGCCCTGGTGTGTGGCCAGTGAATTTCTCAAGGCGAAACTGCTTCCCAGAACCAGCCAGTTTTTCCTGCCTGTCCTGTTTGGGCAGTTGGAGGAGGCAGCCAGGAACCCAACCTACAGGAGGGGGAGAGGGAGGAGATGGAGGAAGGGGAGGAGGGAGAGGAGACAAACCGAGACCCAGGCCTGGCTGTGAAGGGGTCTGCTTCCCGGCATCATCTTTGGAGGCTGGTGGCCATCACTGCTGCCTGGGCATGGGGCAGAGATGCAGGCCAGTGGGGCAGAGAGAGGGTGGAAGGCCACAGCTCTGGTGCTTTGAGCTCATGGCTCAGCATGAGCCCCAGAGGCTTCTTCTGCAGGGCCTCAGAGTCTCTTCCTTGAACGCTCCTTGTGGAGGTGCCCTCAGCTCCCACCTTGTACCCTCAGTCAGGGTGCCCTGGGCTCGCCTCCTTGAGCAGTCTCCCCAACAGTTGAAGCTGTTTCTCCACCAACAGTTGGGAACTCCTTACCTGGCAGTCTCCATACGGACCCAGTGGCATCTCACGTGCGTTACGTCCAAAGTGGACCCCATTTTCCTGAAAACTGCATCTTCCTGTCCTAGTAGCATCATGCTCAACTGGGCTCTTTCTCACAAACCTCAATCCGGTCTCCATTTCCTGATGGTGCCACTTTCACAACACATTCCAGATGCCCGTTCCTCTGCCCACTGCACCCAGAGCCCCAGGCTCCTAATAAGAGCCCCTGCAGGTCCCTGCTGCCACAGTGCAGGTGGACAAGGAAGGAGCAGCAGCAGGCTGAGACGGAGTTCAGGCAATCACCAGTGGGCACCGGGAGTGCTATGCTTGTCCCACTTCTCAGGAAACACTAGGTTGGGGACATTGGGTAAGTTGACTGAGGTCCTGGGCCTCTTCACACCCTGGCCGTCTGGGTCTAGTTTCCACTCCCAGAGCACTTCACAGAGCTTCCCACTGTGGTTTGAAGCCTTTCCTGGAGGAGCACACCCTCGGAAACCAAACTGATCACAAAGTCCATCGGTGTCCCACCAGGGAGGTCCTGCTGGGATCGAGTGTTGCTTTGGCTCTGCTGCCACCCAGCGCTTACACAGAGAAACTACCACACATCGTCCTTCAGCCCAGCTGTGTGTTTTGAGTCAAAGGTCCTTTCAGAGTCTGCTTAATGTGGAGGGCTGTGTTGCTTCTGAGGCCCTAAGTGTGGGAGGCCACTGGGTGGGTCAGAGGGTACACAGGAGAACCCCCATGTCAGTGGATAGCCAGCCCCAGACTAGAGCCGCTGCGTGAGGAGAAGCTGTTCCCTGGGTGGCAGTGTGGCTGAAGACTTGCCATTTAGAGAGCAGAGTGACAACTGGCCGCAGCAGGGACCAGTGGTGTCCCTAACTGCTTTGGAGCTGGGGGGCTCAGGGCTCAACTTACCTCATCTTGTGGGGAGAGAGTGAGTGCAGAGCCCCACATTCCTAGGATCAGCCTTTGCCTCTGGGCTACAGGGTGGGGAGGCTAAGCCCAGCACTGTGACTTGGGAAGTCCAGGAACAGGAATATCCCCACCCACTTTGGGGCTGACACCTGCCAGCAGCAGAGTGGACAGTGACTTCAGTGACCTGCACACAGCTTAGGTGCCCTGGGTGCCTCTGTTCTTTAAGCCTTCAAAATGGACTCACCTCCAAAGGTCTGGTGAGTTTTACATTTTTACAGGTTTTGGGGAGACAATGGAACCCCGTTGAACATCCACTTCCAAGCAGCTCTTGCTTCCCCCCCAATTCCTCTTCCAGCAGCAGCTTCCGCATTGCAATTCTAGAATGCCTTTTTTGGGAATAAATCAGCAAACCAGCTCTAAAGTTTATATGGAAATGTGTAAGACCAAGAAGTGGCCCTTGAAAAAGGCACCCACAAGGAGAAGACATAGATACGGAGAGGCACTGTCCTTGACGGCGACAGCATGGCATCGTCCACGGAGAGAGAAGCAGAGCAGGGGTCCAGGCTGGCCTTCCTTTTGTTTCTGTAGGGCTCTGAGTTAAGAATGGTCTCACATTTTTAAATGGTTGAAGAAAGAAACAATATTACTTCATGAAGATGATATGAAGTTCAAGGTTTGATGGCCACACACCATCTTTTGGATGGAACACAGCCATGACCATTGTCTGTGCATCTTATGCCCTTGAAGAAATACCTTTTGGAGAGACATGATTTGAATGAATTTGAGAGAAGTTTTAATCTAAGATATAAACTTATTCCATAGTATATTATTAATTCAAGTGAGAAACCATATATATTTGGCCAATTTGAAAAAGGTTATCAAATGAAATTTATCTCCAATAAAGGGAAAAGAAACTTTAGAAAGAAAACTTATAAGTGTAGTCAATGTGGAAAAAATTTCAGTGACCATTAAAACTTTATTCATCATCAGAGAATTCACCCTGGAGAGAGATCTTATAGATATGAAGATGGTGGAAAGGCCTTCAACCAGAGTTCATCTCTTACTGAACACTAGAGAACTCATAATGGAGAGAAACCTCATGGATGTAATGTTGTGGAAAAGTGTTCACTGAAAATCCATCTGTCACTCAACACCAGACAATGCACACTGGAGAGACCTTACAAATGCAGTAAATGTGAAAAAGCCTTCAGTGATACTCACCCTTTACTCAGCCTCAGAGTTCACCTGGGAGAGAAGCCCTGTGATTGCTCTGATTACGGGAAGGCCTTCACAGACATCTCTTCCCTTACGCACACCGGAGAACCCACCGTGGAGAGAAGCCCATGAACGTCATGACTGTGGGAGAGCATTCAGACGGAGCACACACCCAACTCAACACAAGACCACTCACACGGGGAGAAGCCCTATAGGTGTCATGGATGTGGAAGAGCGTTCATTTCCCACTCAACCTTTATACAGCAGCAAAGAATTCACACTGGGGAAAAGCCCTACATGTGCAGTTGTTATAGTTAAAGCTTTGTCCCAGGGTTTCATACACTGACTTCCAGACCACTCACGTAAATCGAATCAAGCCTTTATTGAAGCACACTGGTGGCGGCTGACCAGAACATAAAGCTGTTCCCCCGATCAGCCCCGAACAATTGCAAGGGCACTCCTTATAAGCCTGAAAACCACAAAAGGGATGTTCGGGGGGTCTAGCCAATGCAAGCCAGCCAGGTTACAGAAGGGGACAGTGCAGTCAAGCGGAGGGAAGCCTAACCAATCACAGCCCAGTCACCCCAGTTACAGAAACAGAGCCCCGTTACCCTAGTTACAGAAACAATACCCATTAGGTAGTTCCGTGTTCTTAAGGGTTTCTTTAGCAAAAGGAAAAGAACATCTTGCCCAGTCATGACTCTTCTACTTGGCATGGTTGTTTTACAGGATGAAGTCATAAAACAAAATGGGGTCACATTGGCTCCTACTATCACACAGTGAATGTGGCAAGGGCTTCTCTGGAAGCTCATCCCTTACTAAGCACCAGGGAGTCCACTCTGGAGAAAAACCCTATGAATGTGTCAAATGTGGGAGAGCTTTCAGCCAGAGTACTCACCTTACTCAGCCGGAGAATTCACACTGGAGAGAGACCCTTTAAATGTGACCAGTGTGAAAAAGCATTTGGGACCACTGCTGTCTTGGCCAGACATCAGCATTTTCACGTTTTAGAGCAGTCCTAACAATGCTACAGTTTTGTGAACTACAATCGTGTGTCGCTTGATAGTGATGTGTTCAGAGAGAGGCCCCACTGAGTTATTTTTATCTTTATGTGAATGTGGTAGAGTGCATGACTGCTTTCACATGACTGGAAGTCTATAGGGTTGTGCACACCAGCATCCTCACAAAGCTGCTGGGACAGCTATGACATCAAAAGGCATAGGCGCTTCCCAGCATAGGGTCTTGTGGAACCACCATCATGTGTGGTCTATCATTAACCAGAATATGGTTATGCAGTGCACGACTGTCCTTTTATTCTTTTAGTCTGCTCTTACTTATGTGTTTTCTTCTTTTCCTCCTCCTCCTCCTCCTTTTGTACCAGCAATTGAACTCAAGGGCATTCGACCACTGAGACACATCCCCATCCCTATTTTTTATTTTATTTAGAGAAGGGGTCTCACTGAGTTGCTTAGTGCCTTGCCATTGCTGAGGCTGGCTTTGGACTTGTGATCCTCCTGCCTCAGCCTCCGAGTTGCTGGGATTACAGGCATATGCCACCGTGCCCAGTGTTGTTGTGTGCTTATTCACCATACCTTACGGTGCGTGTGTGGTCTGTAGATCCTGGGAGACTCCACATGGAGAAATCTGCATGCAGGCCACATCTCCTCTGTGGCTATTTCTAGATGGTGCAGGGAGGGCTCAGCACCTGGAGTCTCACTGGGGCCTGAGGGGAAGAGTTACTGTGCACCTCATTGCTTGCTTTTATTCATGTTTTAATGATTCATTTTCTCATCGCGTTAAAGTATTTTAGAATTATTGAGAAGTTGATGTGTTAAAATTCAAATTTAGTTTAAGTATGAATATTGTGTTTGTGTCTGTTACAAGAAGAACCTCGTGGGTGGGATTAGGTGGAGTGGTGCCTAGCACCGGTGAGGACCTGGGATCAATCCCAGGCACTACAAGAGAAAACAAAACAAACAAGCAAAATACAGACTTGGGAGATCCCATAGCATAAATTAATTACTTTTGTCAATAAGTAGGTGACCCAAAAAGGAAGACTTAGGACATATTCATCAAATGCAATGAATCCTCCTTATTTGAACCTGATTTGCTTTTGTCTAACTATAAAATTTATTTGAAATACCTGGAGAAATCTGTATATTAATTGGGAATCTGATATTAAGAAATTTTCATGGGGCTGGAGATGTGGCTCAAGCGGTAGCGCGCTTGCCTGGCATGCCTGCGGCCCAGGTTCGATCCTCAGCACCACATACAAAGATGTGTCTGCCGAAAACTAAAAATAAATAAATAAATAAATATTTAAAAAACAAAAACTTAAAAAAAAAAAGAAATTTTCACGATTATTTTCAATTGTATTAAAGAGTTCTTTCCATTGCATGACTACAATTTTTTAGAAGAAATCTGATGATGCTGAGGTTTGCTGTGTGAGTCTGTTCACAGTCGGGGTGGGGCCTCTGGCAAGTCTCAGGGGCCACAGATGTGGTGGCAGTATGGAGAGTCTCCTGGGGTGCCAGGGCCAGCATGTGGCCTGCAGCTCCTATGGGCCGTACATTGAGAGTCCTGGGGGCAGAATGCTGGCCTGTATCACCCAACCTCCATAGGCTTCTGGGGTGAGAGCTGCGTGGCAGAATAGAAGACTACACTGCCAGGGTCCTCCAGGGTGCCTGGGCCAGCTTGTGGCACACAGCCCGCGTGGTCCTGCATGACAAGGGCTGTGTGGACAGAACACCAGATTACCAGTCCATGATCCCTGGGAATTCTGATTGAATGTTAGCCTGCAGCTCCAGGCATCCAAGGTGAGAGCTTAATTATCTAGAATGAATTATCTGAATTATCTAGAATGCCCCAGGGCAGGGGGGTGAGGCCTGCAGCTCTCAGAGGCCACCACAGGTTTTGGCTTCTCTTCAGAGCAGCCTCAGGCAGTTAGGTTCTCCTCAACTTGACAGTGGCAACCATGGGCTGGGATTTCACTTTTTTTGTTTTTTTGTTTTTTTTGCAGCAGGGGTTGAACACCAGGGTACTTACTGAGACACATCCCCAGCTCTTTTTTTCCTTTTTTTATTTTTTTAAATTGCTTTTATTTTTTAAATACATGACGGCAGAATGCATCACAATTCCTATTACACATATAGAACACAATTTTTCATATCTCTGTTTGTATGTAAAGTATGTTTACACCAATTCATGTCTTCATACATGTACTTTGGATAATGATATCCATCACATTCCACCATCATTGCTAACCCCTGCCCCTCCCTTCCCACTCCTCTGTCCTATCTAGAATTTGTCTATTCCTCCCATGCTCCCTCTCCCTACCCCACTATGAGTCAGTCACCTTACATCAAAAAAAACATTTGCCGTTTGTTTTTTGATATTGGCTAACTTCACTTAGCATTATCTTCTCCAACTGCATCCATTTACCTGCAAATGCTATGATTTTATTCTCTTTTATTGCTGAGTAATATTCTATTGTGTATATATGCCACATTTTTAATCCATTAATCTACTGAAGGGCATCTAGGTTGGTTCCACAGTTTAGCTACTGTGAATGTGCTGTTATAAACACTGATGTGGCTGTGTCCCTATGCTGTTTTTAAGTCCTTTGGGTATAGACCGAGGAGAGGGATAGATCCCAGCTCTTTTTATATTATTTTTGATTTTGAGACAGGGTCTTGCTAAGTTTCTTAGGGTCTTACTAAATTGCTGAGGCTGGCCTTGAACTTCTGATCTTCCTGCCTCAGCCTCCAGAGCCACTGGGATTACAGGCACCACTGCGCCCAGCCTTAACGGCTTTTCTTAAAACCCATGATCCTAAAATGAGGCAGTCTCTGGCTGAGTCACTCTGTCTCGGAGACCACACTTCCCAGAGATCTCTGTAGTGGCCTGTTTCTGGCCTTCTGCTGCTGGTCACATGAGCAAAGTGTGCAGGGGCTCCCCCAGCTACTGTATGTCTGCCCCATCTGCTGCAGCACTTGGCCTGGCAGAGGGCAGGGACGGGGTATCCTGGACTCCCTTTTCTGCTCTCCTGAGATTCCACTCCACGATGCCACAGATAACACAGCCAAACCTAGTTAGGCAGTGGGAGCAGACTTTATTCAGTAACAGCTGAGGGTGGAGGAAGAAGGGCTGAGACCACCCAGAAGGAAGTCAGGAGTAGCACCACCTCTGAGCTTTGCGCAGCCTCCTCTGCTGGGCGTGGCCGGAAGGGGCGGGGCCTTGTGACGCCAATTCCTTACCAGTCCCGCCTCCTTCAGGGTGTGGACTGAGCTTCCTTCTCAGGACCCAGGAGAGGTTGGCTCCGGGACACTGTGCATCACCCGCAGGGAGGGGCAGAGCTGCCTTATCAAGGCAGCCTGAGGGGACACCTGGCTTGGGGACCCTCGTGGGTCCTGTCTGTAGGGAGGCCTGGAGCTCCCTTCTCCTCAGAGCTGCCTGAGGGGACACCTGGCTTGGGGACCCTCGTGGGTCCTGCCTCTAGAGAGGCCTGAAGCTCCCTTCTCCTCAGAGCTGCCTGAGGGGACACCTGGCTTGGGGACCCTCGTGGTCCTGTCTCTAGGGAGGCCTGGAGCTCCCTTCTCCTCAGAGCTGCCTGAGGGGACACCTGGCTTGGGGACCCTCGTGGGTCCTGTCTCTAGGGAGGCCTGGAGCTCCCTTCTCCTCAGAGCTGCCTGAGGGGACACCTGGCTTGGGGACCCTCGTGGGTCCTGCCTCTAGAGAGGCCTGAAGCTCCCTTCTCCTCAGAGCTGCCTGAGGGGACATCTGGCTTGGGGACCCTCCTGGGTCCTGTCTCTAGGGAGGCCTGGAGCTCCCTTCTCCTCAGAGCTGCCTGAGGGGACACCTGGCTTGGGGACCCTCGTGGGTCCTGTCTCTAGGGAGGCCTGGAGCTCCCTTCTCCTCAGAGCTGCCTGAGGGGACATCTGGCTTGGGGACCCTCGTGGGTCCTGTCTCTAGGGAGGCCTGGAGCTCCCTTCTCCTCAGAGCTGCCTGAGGGGACACCTGGCTTGGGGACCCTCGTGGGTCCTGTCTCTAGAGAGGCCTGGAGCTCCCTTCTCCTCAGAGCTGCCTGAGGGGACACCTGGCTTGGGGACCCTCGTGGGTCCTGTCTCTAGGGAGGCCTGGAGCTCCCTTCTCCTCAGAGCTGCCTGAGGGGACACCTGGCTTGGGGACCCTCGTGGGTCCTGTCTCTAGGGAGGCCTGGAGCTCCCTTCTCCTCAGAGCTGCCTGAGGGGACACCTGGCTTGGGGACCCTCGTGGGTCCTGCCTCTAGAGAGGCCTGAAGCTCCCTTCTCCTCAGAGCTGCCTGAGGGGACATCTGGCTTGGGGACCCTCCTGGGTCCTGTCTCTAGGGAGGCCTGGAGCTCCCTTCTCCTCAGAGCTGCCTGAGGGGACACCTGGCTTGGGGACCCTCGTGGGTCCTGTCTCTAGAGAGGCCTGGAGCTCCCTTCTCCTCAGAGCTGCCTGAGGGGACACCTGGCTTGGGGACCCTCGTGGGTCCTGTCTCTAGGGAGGCCTGGAGCTCCCTTCTCCTCAGAGCTGCCTGAGGGGACATCTGGCTTGGGGACCCTCGTGGGTCCTGTCTCTAGGGAGGCCTGGAGCTCCCTTCTCCTCAGAGCTGCCTGAGGGGACACCTGGCTTGGGGACCCTCGTGGGTCCTGTCTCTAGGGAGGCCTGGAGCTCCCTTCTCCTCAGAGCTGCCTGAGGGGACATCTGGCTTGGGGACCCTCGTGGGTCCTGTCTCTAGGGAGGCCTGGAGCTCCCTTCTCCTCAGAGCTGCCTGAGGGGACATCTGGCTTGGGGACCCTCGTGGGTCCTGTCTCTAGAGAGGCCTGGAGCTCCCTTCTCCTCAGAGCTGCCTGAGGGGACATCTGGCTTGGGGACCCTCGTGGGTCCTGTCTCTAGGGAGGCCTGGAGCTCCCTTCTCCTCAGAGCTGCCTGAGGGGACACCTGGCTTGGGGACCCTCGTGGGTCCTGTCTCTAGGGAGGCCTGGAGCTCCCTTCTCCTCAGAGCTGCCTGAGGGGACACCTGGCTTGGGGAATCTCATGAATCCTGTCTCTAGAGAGGCCTGGAGCTCCCTTCTCCTCAGAGCTGCCTGAGGGGACATCTGGCTTGGGGACCCTCGTGGGTCCTGTCTCTAGGGAGGCCTGGAGCTCCCTTCTCCTCAGAGCTGCCTGAGGGGACATCTGGCTTGGGGACCCTCGTGGGTCCTGTCTCTGGAGTGGCCTTGAGCTCTCTGAGGGAGGCACCTGGCTTGAGACCTCTGGGGGTCATGTCTCTAGGGAGGCCTGGACTCCCTTCTGCCAGAGCAGCCTGAGGGAGACTTCTGACTTGGAAAACTTCATGGGTCATGACTCTGGGGACGCCTGGAGCTCCCTTCTCAGGGCAGCCTAAGGGAGATGCCTGGCTTGGGGACACTGTGCGCCATGTTCTAGGGAGGCCTGGAGTTCCCTTATCCTCAGGGCAGCTTGAGGGAATGCCTGGTTTAGGGACTCTTTTGGGTCAAGTTTCTATGGACTCTCAGAGCAGCATCAGGGAGACACCTGACTTGGGGACACTGTTGGTCATGTTTGTTTTTTTAACTGTGGATGGATACTATATTTATATTTATTTCATTTTTTTATTTTTATGTTGTGCTCCTCAGCACCTCAAACCCAGGGCCTCACACTTGCTAGGCAAGCACCCTACCACTGAGCCACAACCCCAACTCTGGGCCATGTCCTCAGGGATGTCTGGAGCCCCCTCCTCAGAGCAGCCAGAGAGTTGTCTGACTCGGGAACACTGTGGTCATGTCTCTAGAGACGCCTGGAGCTCCCTTCTCCTCAGTGCAGACTGAGGGGACACCTGTTCTGGGGACACTATGGGTCATGTCTCTAGTGACGCCTGGAGCTCCCTTCTCCTCAGTGCAGACCGAGGGGACTCTGGGTTTGGGGACTCTTGGGTCATGTTTCTATGGGCTCCTGAAGCTCACTTCCCCTCAGAGCAGCCTCAGGGAGATGTCTGACTTGGTGATGCTGTGGGTCATGTCTCTAGGGATGCCAGAGTTCCCTTCTCAGTGCAGCCTGAGGGGACACCTGTTCTGGGGACACTGTGGGTCACGGCTCTAGGGATGTCTGGAACTCCCTTCTCCTCAGTGCGGTATCAGGGAGTCACCTGGCTTGGGGATACTGTGGGTCATTTCTCCAGGGACGCCTGGGGTTCCCTTCTCTTCAGAGCAGCCAGAGGGAGGTACCTGGCTCAGGGACCCTTTGGGGGTGTATTTCTAATGCCTGGAGCTCCCTTCTCCTCAGAGCACCCTTAGGGGACCCTTTTGGGTCCTATCTCTAGGATACCTGGAGCTTCCTTCTTTTCAGAACAGCCTGAGGGAGACACCTTGCTTGGGAACACCATGAGTCATGTCTCTAGGGATGCCTGGAGCTTCCTTCTCCTTGGAGCAGCCTCAGAATCTTCTGGAAGGACTGGCCGCAGGTGAGGGGAAAGTAGGGAGGGTGAGGAACAAGCCCCATCCTGGGCCTGAGCCTGGCTGAGAGCCCTGCTCTCCTTCGCTATTTCAAACAGGCTAACTGTATAACGGTGCTCCTCCTGAGGCTGGGCCTCATCTTAACACAATGACCCTGGGTGGAGCCTGGCAGGGATGAAGGAGGAACGCTGAGGCAGGATCCCAGCCCAGGGGGAATGGGGCCCCAGTGCGCTCCATTACTTGTTTTCCTTGTTGTTTTAATTGTTATTTTTCTTACAATGTTAAAGTAGTAGACAAAATATTGGAAAATGGAAAAGTACATTTAAGTTTTAAGATTTCTAACCAATGTATTTATTAAAAATTTATTCCATGGCTTTCATAGAACTAAACTAAACTAAACCACATTTTTTTTTGGTTGAGAAGGTTCCAGGTTAATTGTCAGTTTATGTGTATTTTCCCTCTTTTGAAAATGTTTTTATTAGTGCATTTTAGTTATACATACTAGTGGGGTCCATTTTGACGGATGCAGACATGCATGGAATATAATTTGATCCATTTCACGCCAGCACTTCTACTTTTTCTTCCTTCTTCCCTCCCCCTCCTCCCCATCCTCTACTGGTCTTCCTTCTATTGATTTATTGTCTTATCAAATTGGTGGTCTATAGATAGACATCAAGGTGGGATTCACTGTGGTGTATTTATATAGGTATATACATCATTTGGTCAATTTCATTCTGCAGTTCCTCCCCCTTTTCCATTCCTGCTCTCTCACCCTATCTCATTCTATTCCACTGACCTGCCTTCTATCTTCATGGGATCACCCCCTTTTTTATTCCTTTATTTAGCTCTAGTTTCTGCATATAAGATAAAGCATTTGACCCTGACTTTCTGAATCTGGCTTATTTCTCTTAGCATGTTTTTCCATGCATTTACCAGCAGATGCAGTAACTTCATTCTTCTTTATGGATAAGTAAAACACTGTTGTGCGTGTATACCATGTTTTCTTTATCTGTTGATGAACACCTGGGCTGGTTCCATAGCTTGGCTACTGTGAATTGTGAATTGTGTTCCTTAAACATTGATATGCCTTTATATCATGGTGATTATTGTTCTTTTGGATAAATACCAGGGAGTGAGACAGCTGGATCATATGATGGATTTGTTTCTAGTTTTATTTTTCTTGAGGAATCTCCATGTTGTTTTTCAGAATGGTTGTACTAGTCTGCAGTCCCACCAACAATATGTACCTTTCTCCATATCCTTGCCAGAGTTTGTTATTTTTCATATTCTTGATGTTTGTTATTCTAAGTGGAGATGAAACCTTAATGTAGTTTTGATTTGCATTTCTCTGATTGCCAGGAATGTTGCATTTTTTTTATACCATGTATTTGTTAGCCATTTGTATTTCTTCTTTTGAGAAATGTCTATTTAATTCCTTCCCCCATTTTTGATTGAGCTATTAATTTTTCTGTCATTAGTGTTTTGAGTTCTTTATATATCCTGGATATTAATCCCTTGTTGGAAAAGTAGTTTGATTTAGTTTTCTTATTTTAGAGTTACTTTGCAATGTCTGTATTTACTAGGAAATGCCCCATGTCCTCTAGGTTGCCAATTCTGTGTAGTAGGTTTCTCCTATTCAATTTTTAATTTCTTCTTTTTCTAGTTTTCTAGTTTTCTAGAATTATTAATCCTGTGAACTTCTGCTGTTTTTCATCAGCAATATTTTAAAAATATACTTTTAGCTTGCTTTATTTTTGATTGAGAAAATTGTCTTGTTTGAAAATTCTCATGATAATCTTAAATGATTTTAATTAATTTCTGCTTATTAAGATGTCTTTGGGGCCTGGGTGTGCAGCCTGGTGGAAGAGCACTTGCGTAGCATGCTAGAGACCCTGGGATTCCATCCCAGCGCCACCCACACATACAGATGTCTTTGACAGGACTCAAGCATCAGAGGTGTCCAGAGATATGTTTTAAAAAATCGTGTGTTTACACATATGCACATACATCACAGTATACCTTTTCCAGATTTGGATGAAATTATTGTAGGAATAAATTTTGATGTTAACTATTGTCTTGCATGATATTTAAACTGCTGTAGATGAAACTTACTCAAATCATTACAATGTGCAAGAAAATCAGTAGCTGCTTTTTATAATTCAGATACATTTACTAAAAATAAACTTTTTTTTAGACAGACATTTTATTTTGTACTTATCAATTTGGAAAGCATATACCTATATCTTATTAATATTCTACATTCATAGAAAGTTAGTTCTCTTATTTCTTGCAAGCAAGGGATTGGGCTTTCTGATGAGCATGATGCTTTATATATTGCCAGGAATTCTTGTTAGAGAACTCTATTAGTGTTTTGCATCTGTTCAAAGTATCACTTAAAAATATACCATTGTGATTTTGAGTTCAGAAACTTGAATTTCTTCTTTTGAGATTGTGAATTTGTTAGTATTTAGGGTTATTTCATGTGAAGTCCATAATAAAATTTAATCTTAATGTTGGCACCCCCTATGTGCTTATAAGGTGGCTTTTAGAGTAGAGTTTAGTATATCTTATATCTATTGGATTCATTAGAAAAGTATATACACTTTGTGCATGTGTATGTATGTGTGTGGGTGTGTGTGGGGGGGTGCTGGGGATTGAATCCAGGGCCTTGTGCATGCAAGGTGAACACTCTACCATTTGAGCTATGTCCCCAGCCCACTTTTTATTATATTTGAAAGCTTATCATACTTGAATTAGTAGAAACAGAGGTTAGACGTGTTAGTCTTGTGAGCTGGACAAAGTGCAGGTTTAGTTTAATCTTTTTTGGGAGGTTGACATAATGATTTCTCTCTGTTCTACTTCTGCTATGGTTGGTTGTCTGGCCTGGAGAATATTTTCCCACTAGGGATTGAACTCAGGGCCTTGTATGTGCTCAGCAAACACTTAGCTATGTACACCCCAGCCCTTTTTAAATTTTGTTTGATACAGGGTCTTGCTATATTGCCCAGGGAGGCTCAAATTTGTGATCCTCTTGCCTTAGCCTCCCAAATAGCTGGAGGATTTTGATGTCAGTATCACATATTTCCTATGTGTTAATAATTTCCTAAGATATATTATGCTCATTTTTTTTCTCAGCAGTAAAACCTTTTTGTTGTTTTGTGCTTAGCATGAACATGCTCTATGATGTGACACTGCTGTTCATGATAGCCTACTTACGCAATACACTGTAAGGAGAGGATTTTGATTCTGAGAGTCCAAGTTGTGTTTCAGGTCCAGCATATTTTCCTAGGAGCAGTGATTACTCATTTTCTATTTGATTACATGAAAAAGACACAAATTCTTTTTTTCCTTTTGTGGTGCTGGGGGTTGAATCCATGGCCTCCTGTATGCTAGGCAAGTGCTCTTCCACTGAGCTGCATTGCCAGCTCCATAGATCCTGTAGTTATCATTAGCTTCATGACTAGCTAGAGGGATAATGAAAAGAAGTGCTACTGAATTTGGAACCATTCAAGAGTTTGGGCATCCAATGATTTTTTGTGATTTCTAAAAGTTAGAGTGTTTTCTCACAACACAGTAGCATCTAAGGTCAACTCCTGGACTGACTGCCATTTGTCTTTCTCTCAGCTCATCACTTCCTGCAGAGCACCATGGAGAATGTGGATGCTGGTGTCCTTTTACACTCTTCTGCCCAGAAGGCATCACTCATCATGGTCACCAATTCTGTTACCTTTTTCTTTTCTTTGACTATTTGTCCAGGGCAAATATTTTAATTCTATTGCTGCTAAAGAATATGTCTAGAAACAAAATAAAGGCAAGAATTCTTTGGAATAAGTGATCCAAAGTCAAAGTGAGTCAATTTGCTATTGGAACATATCCTGACTCATATATTTTCACAAAGCCACACTTTTGAGATAGTTCAGATATGAGTTGAAATAGAGTCTCTAAAATGTTGTTTTTCCTCTAGTCTAAAGTGATGAAGTTTTTAGAAGCCAAACCCAGGACCTCATAACAGCATAAAAAGTTTACATGTGTGTTTTTACTTCAACATAGAACATCTGAAAGAGGCACTTATCTTGAATTAAATATTAACTTGAATTACTTGATTTTTCTGTTATAATAAAGTTTGTGTTCATAATAAATATAGAATAGCTAAGAGTTTACATAACCAATAATTAACTGTATAAATAACTAGTAAGCAGGGTTTCTGAAAAAATAGCCTGTTTAAGGTTTTATGTGAGTAGTTTTATCTTTATACAGAAATTGCAAAGAAAGTTCAGAGATTTCTCAGGTAGCCTCAACCTGGTCTTTCCTTTGTTGTGTATGATTTGTGTGCACCATCTCAGATGTGTTAATCTCTTAGACCATTTATCATGGAGAGCAAATACTGGTGTGCTATAATTAACTGAAGTTGAATTTCTTTTGGATTCTCTGTTCTCTCTCATCCTGTTCCAGGACCCCATCCAGGACCCCAAATGACACCCAGTCGTCATGTATCCATAGACTCCTTTTGGGGTGACTGTTTCTCTGACCTTTCTTGTTCCAATGACCTCCACACTGTGAGGAGGACCTGTCAGGTATTTTATAGATTATTCTTTTTTGGGGTTTACTTGTTTTTTTACCCCTCATGTTTAGACTGGGGCTATGGGTCTGGGGGAAGCAGGTCACACAGGTGGAGGCCTGTACTGTCATCTCAGGCCCTCAAGGTGAATGTCATGTTGGTACTGACTGTGCTCACCTGGCTGAAGGCTCATTTTGCCTTCACCCCTGGTAGCACCTTTCAGGTTTCTCACTGTGAAGTTACTGTTCTCTGCATGTCCACATTGTCTGTGTTCTTTTGGAGAAACTCACTAGGCAGAGCCCACACTTAAGGAGCAAGGAGTTAGCTCCACCTCCTTGATGACCATGTCTGCCTCACTTATCTGGAATTTTTTTACACTAGAGTTTCTATTTGACCCCAAATGTTTATGTATTCAGTCTTTTATTTGTACAAGTGTGGACATTGGATAGTTACTTTGAGCTGCTCTTTATTATCTAATTCTATAATGTCTTGTTGCTCAATCCATTTCTGCTTTAGCCATTGGAGTTCTTTCTTTCAGGAGCTCTTTGCATTATCTCCTGTTGTCCTTTAATGTATTTTCTGTTTTTGTTCTAAAGTTCTTTCCTTCTAATACTTAAAGATTATCCTGACTCATATATTTACTATCTTGGTCCTAGTATCAGCCACTTCTTCATGGAGCCCTGGCTCTTTGTATTAGAGTGGTATTAACAACTTTCATCTGGTAGCTAAATGTGCCCATTACATCTTTACCCTCACAAAAGACAATGCAAATAAGTGTGGGTGTGCTCTAATCTATACCCCCTAATTATAATTATGTTTATGTGGAACCATCTGTGTTTGTACTAAGATAAACATGAGTTTATCTGCAGTCAGTGGATTCTGATCCATTATGCCATAGATCATTCTGCCTTCACCCTTTACTGTCATGTTTCACGACTAAACACTCAGGGTCACTCCAAGTGAACTGGGCTGGCATGAAATAATTACACAGAGACAGAGAAAGACCTTTTTGGGGGGTCCTGTGATGACTTCTCTGACCTTAGAGGTCTGTGTAAAGAGAAAAAGGGAGGGAGGAAGGGAGAGAGGGAGGGGGGAGAGAGAGAGACAGAGAGAGAGAGAGGAGGGAGGGAAGAAGGGAGAGGGATAGGAGCACATGCTGAACCCTTTTATTGGGAAGGAGCTATTCAAATGAGGCAAGGAGTAGGATTCCAAGGGAACAGGTGAGTGTAGCTCAACCCCTCTGGGTGCTGCCTACTCCTAGGGCCACTTCCAGGGCCACACCTTATTATCCCAGTGAGGGAAAAGCCTGAGTCACATGGCACTATTGCGCTAGACTACAGTGATCTTTCAGATCCCCGTGGTGCATCAGACTTAAAGGTGTGGGCATTTGGAGTGGCTCCCCATAATATCGATACTGTTGCATCTAATAATAATGTAATACCTAAGCTGTGGCCTTTTAATACTTACATAATTTTCATACTCAAGCACCTAAAACATATAGTAGTTGCCCTGAAACCTTTAATAGCAATGTAACACCCATAGTATACCATCTTATACTAATATATTAGCAGTCTTGTGGTCTTTCATATTAATATTATATCCAAAGTACATCTAAAACAAATGTAATAGCTGACCTTTGGTCTCTAATACTAATATAATTTGGACATAATAATTAGATGCACAATACAACATCTAATACTAATATAATAACTGCTTTTTGGTCTTTTACAGTAATATGATATCCATAGCAAAACATCCCAATCTAACATAATAATAGCTGTCTGGTAGTCTTTCATACTAGTATGTAACATACATACTGTCTCATCTAATATAATAGCTCTCCTGTGTCTTTTAATATTAATGTAATATACATATATAGCACCTTAAATTAATACTTGTACCTTTGCCTCTATTACTAAAATGATGTCCATACTATAGCACCTAATGCTAATATAATTGCTGACCTGTGCTCTTTAATTCAAATGTGATGTCTATACTACAGCCTCTAAAATTGATATAATAGTTGCCCTGTGGCCTTTAATTGTAATATAAAATCCATAATACAGCATCAAAAACTGATATTATATTGGCACTGTGGCCTTTCATACTAACATAATATCCATACTATGGACTCTAATATAATAGCTTCCTGTGGCCTTCAATACTGACATATTATAAATTCTGGTACCTAAAATTTTATAATATCTGCCCTGTGGTCTTTAATACTAATGATATCTATAGTATAGCATTTAAAACTAATACAAAAAGTGCCTGTGACCTTTAATATTAACATAATATTCATAATTTATCATCTAAATCTAATATATGCCCAATGGCCTTTTTAAAATTTTTTTTAAGTTATAGATGGACTCAATATCTTTATTTTATTTATTTTTTTTTTATGTGGAACTGAGGATTAAACCCACTCCCTCATGCACACCAGGAAAGAACTCTACCACTGAGCCAGAACCCCAGCCCCTATGCTGTGGCCTTTAACATAAGTTTAATATAAAAACTATGGTCCCACCCTGGGCTGGGGTTGTGGCTCAAGTGGTAGAGCGCTTGTCTTGTATGCATGAGGCATTGGGTTTGATCCTCAGCACCATATAAAAATAAAGTAAGGATATTGTGTCCACCTAAAACTAAAAAAATAAATATTAAAAAACTATGGCCCTTGAAATTAATAAAAAGCTTGTCCTGTGGCATTCTAATACTGATATTATATCCATCCTATAGCTTCCCTCTGCCCTTTAATATTAATATAATATCCTGTGATAGCATCTAAAACTAGTATAATATGTTCTCTGTGGCATTTAATTTTAATAAAATATGTATGCTATAGCATCCTATACTAATATAATAGCTGCTCTGTGATGTTTATGATTAATATTAATATCAGCATTATAGATTTTAAAATTAACATTATAGGTACTCTTTGACCTTTAATTTTAATATAATATCCATACTATAGCACCTAAAAGTAATATAATACCTGACCTTTAATATTAACATGATATCTGTACAATAGCATTGAAAATCAATATATTAGTGCCCTTCATCTTTTACTGTTAATATAACATCATTAATACAGAATATAATACAGATATACTACTGCTCTGTGTCCTTAAATGTTAATATTATATTGATATTGTAGCAATGAAAGTTAATACAATAACTGCCCTGTTTCCTTTATTATTAATAATATCAATAGTGTAGCCTGGAAAAGTAACACATATCCTGTGGCCTTTAACATTTTTGTAATGTAGTGTGGCCTTTGAAACTAGTAATAGCTTAAATATTGCCTTTCATGATAATATGATGTCTGTAATATAGTATCTAAAATAATACAATGGCTTTCCTGTTGCCTTTAAAATATTATAATATTCATAGCATGACATCTCAGATTAAATAGACAGCTGGGTGCAGAGACACACACCTGTCATCTCAGTGACTTGGGAGGCTAAGGCAGGAGCATCACAAACTAAAAGCCAGCCTCAACAACTTAGCAAGGCCCTAAGCAACTTAGCAAGACCCTGACTTAAAATTAAAATAAAGGGCTGGGGCTGAGGCTCAGTGGTAGCATGCTCACCTGGCACATGTAAGGAACTGGGTTTGATCCTCAGCACCACATGAAAATAAAATAGAGGTATTGTATCCACCTACAACTAAAAAATAATAAAAATAATAAAAAGGGCTGGGAATGTGGCTTAGTGGTTAAGCACCCCATGCCCAATCCCTGATACCAAAATAAATAAATAAATATTTTTTTAAAAAAAAAGCATGCTGTAGCCTTTAATACTAATGAGATTTCAATAATATAGCATCTGAAACTAATATAATACTTGCCCTGTGTCAATTAATACTGATATGATATCCACAATATGATATGTAAAGCTAACATCATACTTCTCCTATGGACTTTAATATTACTGTGATATTCTACTAGAACATTAGAAGTAAATAATAGCTGCACTTTTACCTGTAATGGATGGACTGTCCTTACTGTAGCATCTGAGACTAGCATGTTAGCTGTCCTATGGCCTTTAATATGAAAATAATATTTCATGTTATATAATCTAAAAGTAATATATTAGCTGCCCTATTGCCTTTAATGTTAATGTAATATCCATATTTAGCAGTGCCAGCTTGGCAGACTCTTTGAGGCTGTGGCCCATGCTTGGCACCTGCGCTCCAGTCTTCTCAGGTTGTTGCTCCTCTGCTTTGCACTGCTGCTTGGCTGCTGCTTCTCAACAGAGACCAGCGGGCCAGCTGCATGGCTTGGCAGCTGGGAAGCTGTGTCGCTGGCCTGTAGCACTAATAGGATATCTCTACTGTACCATACACACTTAGTATAGCAATTGCTCTGCAGCCTTAAATATTAATATAATATCAGTATTGTGGCCTTCAAAACTGAAATCACAATGGCCCCGAGGCTGTTTAATTCTAATATGATATCCAAATGTTAGCATCTAAAACTAAAATAATATTTGGCTTGTGATCTCTAATACTAATAAGATATTTATGCTATGCAACCTAAAATTAATATAATAGCTACCCTGTGGCCTTTAATATTATTATAATATTCATAATATAGCATCTAAAAGTAATGTGATAATTGCCTTGTGACCTTTATTATTAATGTAAAATCAGACCAACACATCTTAAATTGTTATAATAGCTGACTTTTGGCTTTTAATACTAATCTGATCTCCATATTATAGCACCTAAAATTAATAAAATATCTCCCCTGTGGCCTTTGATATTTATGTAATATCCATACTCTGGCCTCAAATCCTAATATAATAGTTTATAATATTTATACTGTGACCTCTAAAATATCAGAGTAGCCCTAGTGGTCTTTATTACTAATATGATATTTATTTTAGAGCATGGATATGTGATAATAGCTGTGGCCTTCAATATTAATATGATTTATAGACCATAAATTGAAAATTGGTATCAAAGCTGTACGGAGGTATTTAATACTAACATGATGATATCCATAATGCACATTTTAAACTAATCTAGTGTGGTCTTTAATATTAATATGATATCCCTATTGTGTACTCTAAAACTAGTGTAATAGCTTCCATGTATCCTTTATTACTAATATAATATCCATTCTATAGCATCTAAAACTAAAAGAATAGCTGCCCTGTGGCCATTTATATTAATATAATAGCCAAAATATAGCATCTCAAACTGATGTAATATTTGTCTTGTGGCCTTTAATAGTAAAACTAATCTAAAACTAATATAATATGTGCCCTGTGCCCTTTAATACTGACATGATATTTATATTATAGCTTCCAATACTAATATAATGGTTGCCCTGTGGCATTTATAATTGATATAATATCAGTAATATAGATTCTAGCCAAGTGCAGTGGTGCATGCCTGTAATCCCAGCAACTCATGAGGCTGAGGCAGGAGAATCATGAGTTCAAGCCAGCCACAGCAACTTAGTGAGGCACTTAGCAACTCAGCAAGACCCCATTTCTAAATAAAATATAAAAAAGAACTGAGGATGTTGCTCAGTGGTTAGGTACCCCTGGTGCCAAAAAATAAAGAAATAAATTTTATATATATATATTGTGGGCTGGGGATGTGGCTCAAGCGTAGCACGCTCGCCTGGCATGCATGCGGCCCAGGTTCGATCCTCAACATCACATACAAACAAAGATGTTGTATCTGCCGAAAACTAAAATAAATAACTAAGTAAATATTTTAAAAAATATATATGGTATTGTATTAAAATTAAAGGCCACAGGGTACCTATTACATTACTTTTAGAATATACGTACATACAAACATACAACATAAAACACAAGTGTGCACACATAATATAATACATACAACGCATAACATAATAGTAAAGGCCTTATAACTGTTTACAGGTGAAATCTCCATTGCAATGTTTAAAAACTCTATAGTCAGAAAATAGAACTGATCAGCAAAACATTAACCTAGGTCTGTATGAGCTCAAAAAACAAAATAGAACTTCATGATGTGGGAAAGGGTAATAATAAAATAGATATTGAAAAAAGCATCCTGGTTCTGTCGCAGATGTTACAATAGCCAAACTGGAGTTTTGGATATCAGTTGTTATGGATTTGAGCCAAATCATCTTCTTTTTGGTCTGTAGAAATCGCTTTAGTTAATCTTTCTGGAATCCAAATCGGCTGCTATTCTCAGTGTGGAAACACAAAAACAGGCAACTGATGTCCAGCTCGATCCCTGGCTGATGGACTTGTGCACGTCCAGCACAGCTACAGCCCATGCTCAGGTTCCAGCTCTCAGTGACCCAGCACCAAGTGGAGGCAGAGAGGCCAACCTCAGAGACACCAGTGTCAGCCACATGTTCTGGGAACTGCAGGTGACTTGTGGGGACCTTGTAGAACACATGGGGGCATTACAAGCTGAAGCTGGGTGACCCTGGACAGAGCATGGAGCGGTCCCTGGGGGGACCACATCCCTCGGCAGCAGCTACAGAGATGACGTTGAGGTGGCCACATTTATTGTCAGCTGTGAAGAGCGGTCAGGCAGGGAGCGCCCTGCCAGAGCCGAGCCTGGCCCAACCCCAGGGACGGAGGCCTGGCTTGAGCTGCGCTGGACGGTGGGGTCCCTCAGCCAGTGAAGGGGTGGGACCCGAGGCCCCTCATCCCCAGGTCCGTGACCTGTGGGAGGAGAGGGTGGAGGTGAGTCCCTGGGCGCGGCTGAGTCTCCCGGCAGCACCAACCACAGCAGTGCTAGCCACGCCAGCTTCCTAAACCTCCCATAAACGTCTCTGTGCACAGCAGGACATGTGGGGCCTCGGGAGGGCTGTTTTCCAGGTGGACAGATGTCCCCATGGATACTGCCAAGCCCGCTCCAATCCCCGAGGTCAAGATGCGTTACACCTGGCGAGCAGCCGTGGCCGGGAGCCAAGCTGACCCTGGCAGGGAGACCCCACTGACCTTGAAGACGTGTCCTGCCTGCGGCTCCCCCAACAGCTGCTCTGGACTCAGGCTGTCCGCTGCAGAGGTCACATACAGGTCGGAGTAGTCAGCCCCCTCCTTCCCCGCCCCCCCTCCAAGCAGGAGGACGTCACCCTGGACACTGGCATCTCCAGGGTGCACAGCAGCGTCCCTGTGACTAAAGCTCAGGTGCGTCCCTGAAGCCCAGCCACACCTACCTGCTGCAGGACCCCAGGTGGCCTGACTGTGCCCACTCCCCAGGGGCCCTGGGCCTGCTGGTTCTCCCTGGCACCTGCAGCACTTGATCCCCAACTCTGCCCTGCCTCATGGACTGCAGGGGTCAGCAGGGCCACCTGGAGCCCAGGAGCTGGAGAGGCAGGAGGAGCCTCCCTGGAGCCTGTGGAGGGAGCTGGACACCATGGTAAGAGGTGGGTCCTGTCCACATTTGCACCCCAGAACCTGTGAGTGGGACCTGGTGTGGGAACAGGGTCTCTGCAGAGGTCATTAGTGAAGGGTCCTGAGATGGGCTCCTCCTGGGTCAGGGGGCCCTCATGCAATGGCTGTGTCCTCCCAAAAGGACAGAGGAGGGGACACAGACCCAGAGGAGGAGCCCCGTGGAGACAGAGGCAGAGACTGGAGTGAGGGGCCACCACCCCAGGGCCACCTGGAGTCCAGAAGCTAGGAGAGACAGGAGGAGTCTCCCTGGAGTCTGTGCAGGGTACTCAGCCTGGGACCTTGGTTCAGCCTCCGCCCTCCAGTGTGGGAGAGGACAAGGTCCTGTGGTTTTCAACCGCTGTTTTGTGGTCATTTTCTACATCAGCCCCAGTGTTCCCTGCACTGGCCAAGTGCTGAGGGGCCACCCTGGCACTCCTGCCATCTGCACAGGTCCCCCTGTAGCTGGACAAGCAACTGGTACTGCTCTCCCACTCCCGGACCCTGAACACCTGGCACAGAGCACCCCATGGCCCCTCCTTGATCGACTGCCCTGTGCACACACCTGTCTCGGGGTCCATGCGGATCACCCTGCCTCCGTCAATGCAGGCCACCCAGAGTGTCCCCGTGGTGTCCACGCACAGCCCATGCCTTGCTTTGGCTCCAGCTGGCACACCAGCCGTGGGTTTGCTGCGGCAGGACAGACAGAGGCGCGTGGCCCCTCACTGCCCAGACCAGGGGGTCACATAGCGTGGCCTCAACAACGGGAGGGAGTGACAGACCCGGTGGTGCTTCTGGGACCCCAGGAGGGGACTCCAGAGGGTGTGGGGGGCTGGCCACGGTGGCTCCCGCCTGGGGAGGGTGTGGGGGGTTGGCCACTGGAGGCCCCGCCAAGGGAGGGTGTGGAGGGCTGGCCAAGGAGGCTCCTATACCAGGGAGGGTGTGGGGGCTGGCCACGGAGGCCTTCGCCTGGGGAGGGTGTGGGGGGCTAGCAACCGTGGCCACTACCCAGGCCTCCTGTCTGCAGGTCGTAGTCATAGACCCGCACAGAGTAGTCCAGGCTGTCCATGTGGTAGAGAGTGCGGTGGTCCAGGGACCAGTCCAGCCCATTGGGGATGCCCAGCTGGTCCAGTTGTCTGAGCACGGAGTGGTCAGTATAGAGTGTGTACAGGGAGCCCTGCCCCGGCTCCCACACTCCTGGGGCGGATGCCTCTGGCATGGTGCCTGGAGAGAGTGGAAGGTCAATGGGCAGCGCCCACCCTGCCCTGCCCACCCCACACAGACCCGCTGTGCAGAGAGCTGTGGTCACCCTTAGTCGGGGGACAGCAGGCAGGATGGCCCTCAGGCGGCATCTGTGAGTGAGCCTCTGTGCTGGGCGAAGGGGGACCCCAGGGATGTTCCACTGGGAAGAGTCCTGCTCAGGCAGAGGTGCAGGGCCCTCAGCCGCACGTGAATGGCCTCTGGCCAGTGGCCCTGGCCACTGCCCCACCCTGGCAGCTTCGACCCTCCCAGGGTCCTCTCTGGGCAGGGATCTGGGAAGAATGACATGGAAGCCATGGGCTTTGGAGCGGGAGGGAACCTGTGGGCTGCCCAGCACCTGCATGGCCTCGGGGGCCGCGTGCCAGCAGCCTGGGGAGGGCTCCTGAGGTTCCCACCCAGCCGGCACCCGCCATGACGGGAGGCTCTCCAGGTGGCCTGGGCCAGTCCTTTCAGCAGCCCACCTGCCACAAACCTCCCGGCGGGGTCCACCTTCCCGCCGTTGAACCTGTTGTGGGGCTTGTCCTGGTCCAACCAGGCCGCCCACTCCACCTGCCCCGTCGCCCAGTCCAGGAGGCCAAGGCAGGTGCCAGAGGCCACCACGTAGCTGCCCTCTCTGCGCAGAGCCACACAGCCAACAGGGTCTCCTGGGAGGACAGAGGACAGCAGGGTGGCCCAGCTGCTGCTTCTCCAGGAGACTCCACCCACGGGGCTCCCGCCAGGAGGCACCATCAGGGCACAGAGCACGTCTCAGCACAGGACCAGTCCTGCTGGGCCTGCGTGGACCACCTCTCTGCACCCCCTCCCCACGACGGCCACCACAAGGCCTCCAGATGGGACTGGAGGCTGCCGAGCCTGCCTGCAGGGCCACCAGGACTGCAGGAGCAGAGAGCGCTGGCCTCTCCTCACGTCAGTGCCAATGTGAGAGCCGCGGGTGCCCCTGAACCCTTGGGTAGGACCGCTGGGCCTGGGGCAGGCTCCACAGGAGGGTGTCTGAGGCCAGACACAGACTTGGGGCCAGCCCTGATCTGCAAGGGGACAGTGGCACCTGCCCTTGGGGAGGGTGAGGGTGAGTGGGGGACGCTCCCAGAGTGCTGCTTCTGCTCCTCAGGGGGTCATCATCCACACAGGTGTGCAAGCCCCACAGACACACAGGTACCTCCCAGGTGTGTGGGCCCACAGGGGTCAGCAGTCCACACAGGTGTGCAAGCCCCACAGACACACAGGTACCTCCCAGGTGTGTGAGCCCACAGGGGTCATCAGCCACACAGGTGTGCAAGCCCCACAGACACACAGGTACCTCCCAGGTGTGTAATCCCATGGGCCCGACAGCCACACAGGTGTGTAAACCCCAGATACACAGGTACCTCCCATGTGTGTGGGCTCACAGGGGTCGTCAGCCACACAGGTGTGCAAGCCCCACAGACACACAGGTACCTCCCATGTGTGTGGGCTCACAGGGGTCAGCCATGCAGGTGCGTGAGCCCACAGGTGTCATCAGCCACACAGGTGTGCAAGCCCCAGGTACCTCAGGCCCACCGTCTGCAGCCCCCAGGCCCACTTCCTCAGGCCCATGGTCTGCACTTCCCCAGACAGTGGATTCCACTGGCACACAGTCCTGGCATTGATGTCCACATACACCAGCTGACCGGTCTCCTCTTCCCACACGGGACACTCCCCCATCCTGTGCCTCTCCCGGATGACAGCCTCGATTCTGGGGGACGCCATGTCCTGGGAGGAGGACAGGGCTGTGAGTGCCCTGTTCTCTGTCCCATTCTCCTGGTCATCAGGTGAGGGCTGCTGGACTGTGTGGGCTGGGCACTCCCGGGTGTGTGACACATTCTGTGGTCTCAAGGACAGCCCTCTTCTGCTCATGAAGCCTCACCCAGGCAGACATGGGGATGCAGAGAGGGACCCAGCCCAGCCCGCACCCCTGCTGGCTCCTCTGTGCCACCTGACACTCTGCATGACCCAAGAGGTCAACAATGTGCAGGTGCCCCGTCACTTGAAGAGGCACCCCCTGGCAAGGTTCCAGGAGTCCCCCTTTCCCTCTGGTGGCACAGCGTGCCCACCACTCCCCCACCTTCCAGGCCCCTCACTTACAGCCTGGGAAGCAGGGGCTGCTAAGCTGAGCCGCTGTCCAGGTGGGCCCGGCTCAGAGGCTGGGGTCGGGTGCGATCTGCAGGTGGCTGGCTCCGGAGCACACACCCTCTCCGCCCAGGAGACCTCTGCCCCAGAAGGGCTCACTTCTCAATGCTCCTGTTAATTGGGTTGCTGTGAGACCCCTGCGCTCCGTGGGACTCAGTTCACAGGGCCCTTCCTGGCAGCAGCCCAGGGCTCCCATACTGGGGCGGCTCACCTGCTCCTCAGCCCTGGTCCTGTCCTGCTCTCTCAGCTCTTGGGACTCCACCGCCCTCTGGCCTCGGCCAGCTGAAGGCTCCACCAGGTGGGGGCGGCAACTCCCTTCCACCCTCCCCTCCCCGGTCCCTCCCTCTGTGCTTCGCCAAATCAAGGGAGCCCGAGGCGGTGGCATATCACCTGCTCTGTCCTGCAGAGCCAAGGTAGCAGTTGCAGGAGTCGCCAGTGCACTCTGCATTAGAGTGGGAGAAGCAGCAGCCCCTGGGACCTCGCTTCCGTAGAGACCCCCCCCCCCAGGTTGCGGCCAGCGCCCCGCCAGGCATCCCTGAGACTTCCCCTTAGGGCCGACCACGCCCCTCCTCAGCCCTCCTGGGTTCTCCCCTCGCACAGGCGCTGCCCTGCGCAGCGGGACACTGTGCTCCTCTCCTACTGCAGAAGCGCGCCTGCTTGCAACTGGGGGTGCACGGGCTCACCCAGGCAGGCTCACAGGGAGCACAGGCTTGGCCGGGCAGGCGCAGAGGGACGCAGGGGAGGCACGGTGAGCCCTGGGCAGGCACACGAGGCGCTGGGCAGGCGCAGAGGGGGCGCTGGGGAGGTACGTGGAGCCCTGGGCAGGCACACGGGGCCCTGGGCAGGCGCAGAGGGACGCAGGGGAGACACCGGAAGCCCTGGACATGCACGCTGGGCGCTGGGCAGGGCTCTACTCACAGGCATCCTGTAAAGAACTGACTGTGACCTCCGAGCTTCACCTGCTGTCCCGACCCAGCCTCGCACACCTGGCCGTGTCACCTAAACGTTCACAGGTACCAGCGCCCCCCCCCCCCCCGCATCTTCCTCCGCCTTCTGAGATGGTCTGGGCGTCACTCCCCCAGCCTCCCTAGGCTCCTCCAGTGGCCTCTGCCCACGTGCCGCTCCAACGACTGCAGGGGGGCCAGGGACCCTGCGTCTCTCCTGTCACCACCACTTTCTGCCAGCAGGATTGCCGGGCACTCCACATGGAGAGGATTTTCGCGGGAGGTGCTGCTGTCTTGCAGGCCCACGCCAAGGGTTCCTCCCGCTGTGGAGCAGGGCTTGGCACAGGCATGTCGTCCCCCGTCCCCGAAAGGAGAGGTGCTGGCTTGGTGGAGGTGGAGTCCCCCACCCACGTCTCCATGCCGCTAAGTGAGCCCAGCTCCTCCACACCCCAGGCTCCAGCCCCGGAACCCAAGGACCCCAGGCTCCACGGTCCCCTCCCCATGGGCTAGAACGGGCCTTGTGGGTGAAGGACTCCCTTGGGAACCTCCTCCTCCTGGGTTCCAAGCCAGCGCTCGGCAGCATCCTCACCCCAACCCTGGTCCCAGAGCTCCTTAGGGCCCTGGACTGCAGGCGCCTGTCTGGGAGACCACCAAGGTCGGTGCTGGGGGCTTGATTCCTGCTCCCACAGCCCAGGAGAGGCCACCGCCTGAGTGGAGGGGGTCTAAAGGAAAATGGATGGAGAGCTTGGACCTGGAGCTCCTCCACTCCATGAAAGGTTCTGGGGCTCTTGGGAGCACTGGCTGCATCCAAGAGGCGCCCCCTCACCCCAAAGGCTCCTGCTCAAGGGGAGGTCAGTGTGTAGCCCTGGCGCTCACCCAGATTGGGAGGGGCCCTCTGGTCCTTCTGATTGGCCCTCAGGGTTTGAAGACAGGTCATGCCCCCCTGCTGGGCAGCCTGCAGTGTCCCCTGGAGCGACCCCAGCATGGGTGTGTCCACTCACTCTCTGGCCACAGTGGGCAGGACACACACCTACTCTGCGGGGCTCTTGTAGGAGCAGACACCTCCCAGGACCACCAGTGACATGCAACTCTTCAAAGATAAGGGGACATATTTGGGGAGCCATGTGGGACCCTTGATCAATCCCGATGGCTCTCCTCTCTATGCTCAAGCCAAGGACAGGCAGCGGCCGGACAGTGTCAGACCTCAGGACATCTTGAGCATCAGGACACATGCTGCCTTGGCTTGGTGGGAAGGTACAGTGGGCTGGAGAGAGAAACCAAGGGTGGCAGGCAGTCCCTTGGCTGGGCAGGCAGGGTGGTGGGCTCCATGCAACAGGACCTAGCTCTCCCTGAGACACACTGGAGGGCGCAGAGCCCCAGACGCCCCTTTGCTCCCACATTCCAGGGGCCCTGGCACCAAACCACTTGTCATGCTCCTGTGACCCCACAACAGGACGCCAGCACCCACCGTTCTCCACTCCCTGGTGGTCTGGCCATCCTACCTCCAGAGTGCTCGTCCTCCACCTGCCAAACACTGGCCTGTTCCCAGGCCCTGCCTGGAGTCCTGGGGCGGTTCCTTCTGCACCTGGGGCGGATGATCTCATCTGTCTCATGACTTAGACCCTCCGACCTGCCCATGACTCCCCCGTTTGTAGATGAGAACACACGGGCTCCAGACGGACTCCGTGCCCAGAACCCTGCTTGGAAGTCTATCAGGCATCCCACATGGGCTGGCCCACTCGCCCCTGCTCCCCTGCCTTCCTCCTCCCCACCTGGGATGCCTCACCATGTCCTACCCCAGTGGGGTGACTAGCACCCCAAGTGCACTGGGACCTCGGGTAGGGGCTTCTTTTGCATGTAGGGTCTCTGCAAATGTAATTAGGTAATGATCTCAAGGTGACACCATCCTGGGTAAGGGTGAACCTCATGCAATGGCAGTGTCCTCACTAGAGACAGAGGAGGGGACACAGGCACAGAGGAGTAGCCACATGGAGACGGAGGCAGAGACTGCAGTGAGGGGCCACCAGCCCAGGGCCACCTGGAGCCCTAGTAGCTGGAGAGGCAGGAGGAGCCTCCCTCCCTGGAGCCTGTGCAGGGATCTCAGCCTGGGGCCCCTGGCCTTGGCCTCTGCCCTCCAGGGCTGGCAGAGGACAGGTTCCTGTGGTTTTCAACTGCTCGTTTGTGGTCATTTCCTACATCAGCCCCAGTGTTCCCATGCACTGGCCAAGTGCTGAAGGGCCACCTTGGCACTCCCGCCATCTGTAAAGTTCCCTCTGTAGCTGGACAAGTCATGCCTGGAGCCTGTGGAGGGAGCTAAGCCCTGTGACCCTGGTCTCAGCCTTCTGCCCTCCAAAGTTGGGGAGAAGATCCCACCTGACTGGCAAAATGGTTTCAGCCCCTGTGACACTTTGTTTCCAAGTGCAGGACACTAACAGGGCCATGAAATTGCATCCAAAGTTGGCCCTTCATCCCAGTCTTCCAAATGTCCTGTCTACCAGGCTCCTCCCTCCCTCCCCTCTGCTCAGCTCTGCAGCTCCCTGGGCCCTGGGGCTCCCCCCTGCTCAGCTCTGCAGCTCCCTGGGCCCTGGGGCTCCTTCCTGCCTCCCCTCTGCTCAGCTCTGCAGCTTCCTGGGGCTCCTCCCTCCCTCTCCTCTACTCAGCTCTGCAGCTCCCTGGGCCCTGGGGCTCCTCCCCCCGCTCCCCTCTGCTCAGCTCTGCAGACCCTTGGGTTTGGGAGCCTCTTCAACCAGGTGTCCCTGGCACCACCCTCTCCCCGTCTGCTCCCCCAGAGCAGGAGCCTTGTGCCAAGTCAGTGTGAGCCTGTGTCCCCTGCAGTGACTCCTCTGATGTCCTGCTGCCACCCTGCTGGCATGGGGTGGGCTCCCCCACCAGAGCAGGGCTCAGTCACATGGACAGTGTCCAGTTCTCACCCTCCTAGTGACACTCCTTCCTCCCTGTGGGACAGCTGGAGATAGTTTGCTGGACTCGGCCTGCTGGCCCCACATCCCACTTGGCTGTCCAGGGAAGCCGTGGTGGCCCTGAGGCACCTTGGGAGCTGCAATGACCTGTGTGCTTGTGGTGAGCCCACCAGGCGGTACTCCCTGTGGGAGACCTGCTGGAGTGACTCGCTGGACCCCCACAGGCCTAGGCCCCGGGGTCATGCCCCCTGCCCCCTGGTGGGTCAGCTGGCTCCCTCTGTCCAGAGCATGAGACCCTGCCCTCCTCTCTTTGGGTCTGTGAGTGGTGGCACTGCTCCATCACGTCTCCTGTCTAGGAGTGGCCCCCTCTGGGGCTCAGCTGAGCACCCCCTGTCCCAACTCCTTCCTGACTGGGGTTGTCACCCAGGGACGCTGTGACAGGAAAGCACCCTGGGTCTGCCAGAGCCTTGGGTCACCTCGCCTTAGGCTGCTTCCTGGGAGAGGCACAGGGGCAAGGTGGGGCTCAGGCTGTGGGTCTGCCTAGGGACAGATGTCTCCCTGAGGGGCTCAGCGCTCCTCCATCACCAAATTCTGCAGCCCAGGGCCTGAGCCTCCCTCCTCCTGCACCCAGCACTCCACGTCCCTCAAGAGCCCGGGCTAGGCCTCAGGGTCCCGCAGGAGCACTTTCCTCTCCCGCAAGTGACAGGCTGACTTCTTCCCCAGGCTGCGGCCTCAGCCTCCACCTGAGCCTCTCCTGAGTGACTCTGGGTCCTGCAGCTGCCCCCGTCACAGCCCTGAGTCTGTGTCAAGGTAACTTTCCATGAGCACCTGTTCATCAGACTGCGCGGCTCACCTGCCTGGTGTGTCCAGCGCCGGCAGGACCAGGACAGCCCAGCCCACCTGCCCCTGTGTGTACAGCACCGGCAGGACCAGGACAGCCCTGCTCACCTGCCCTGTGGGTCACCATGGGATGGACCCAGTCCCTGCCTCAAGGCAGACAGCAGCGCTGATGCTCAGAAGACTGCCTGGGCCTCCTGCTGGCTGCCGTCAGCCCTACACCCTGCACTGCTCACAGGCCCTGTGTTTGATCATGGGATGGACCCAGTCCCTGCCTCAAGGCAGACAGCAGCACTGATGCTCAGAAGACTCCCTGCGCCTCCTGCTGGCCGCCGTCAGCCCTACACCCTCGGGGCTCAGAGCACCTCCTGCCTCTGGTCCACATCTCTGGGGCTGGGGTCCTGAAGGGCAGGCCGTCCTCTGCAGGGTCCTGGGAAGCTCCTTCCTGCATCTCCCCCGCTCAGGACCCCAGGCCCTAAGCTTGGGTCCTCATCACTCCAGTTGTCTCCCTCTCCTCTGGCCCTTCTCCATCTGCCCCTCTTCTCAGCACCCTGCTGACTCCTTGGGCCCCGAGACCCTCCAGGTCACCTCCCTCTCCGCATCCTACCTATCAGGTGGCAGAGGGCCTTTGGCATTCCCAGGGCCAGCAGTGCATGTGGACACTGACATCAGCGGGCCACAGAACTCAACCCTGGGCAGCAAGGACCTCCCTAAGCAGAAGAGAGTCTCTGGGAGACCCTGCCCCAAAGGCATGACCCCACAGTCCCAGGAGAGCTTCTGGGGGAAAGGGGGGCTCTCATATGGAGAGACTGGAACCCTGCATCCTGTAGACCTGGGGTGACCTTGGCAGTTGTAGGGTGGGGTGCCCAGTGGAAGGTCATCTGCGTGTAGAGGGAATCGGGGCACCCACCCACCCATGCTTGCTCACAGGCCCCTGTACCCCTCCCTCCCTCTCCCTGCTCACACCCCCTGTACCACTCCTTCCCTCTCCCTGCTCACACCCCCTCTACCCCTCCCTCCCTATCCCTGCTCACACCCCCCTGTACCCCTCCCTCCCTCTCCCTGCTCACACCCCCTGTACCCCTCCCTTCCTCTCCCTGCTCACACCCCCTGTACCCCTCCCTCCCTCTCCCTGATCACATGCACCTGTACCCCTCCCTCCCTCTCCCTGCTCACACCCCGATGTACCCCTCCCTCCCTCTCCCTGCTCACCCCCCTGTACCCCTCCCTCCCTCTCCCTGCTGACAGCCCCTGTACCCCTCCCTCCCTCTCCCTGCTCACACCCCCCTGTACCCCTCCTTCCCTCTCCCTGCTCACACCCCCTGTACCCCTCCCTCCCTCTCCCTGCTCACACCCCCCTGTACCCCTGCTCCCTCTCCCTGCTCACACCCCCTGTACCCCTCCCTCCCTCTCCCAGCTCACACCCCCAGTACCCCTCCCTCCCTCTCCCTGCTCACACTCCCTGTACCCCTCCCTCCCTCTCCCTGCTCACAGGCCCCTGTACCCCTCCCTCCCTGTCCCTGCTCACACCCCCTGTACCCCTCCTTCCCTCTCCCTGCTCACACCTCCCTGTACCCCTCCCTCCCTCTCCCTGCTCACACTCCCTGTACCCCTCCTTCCCTCTCACTGATCACACCCCCTGTAACCTCTCTCCCTCTTCCTGATCACACCCCCTGTACCCCTCCCTCCCTCTCCCTGCTCACACCCCCCTGTACCCCTCCCTCCCTCTCCCTGCTCACACCCCCTGTACCCCTCCCTCCCTCTCCCTGATCACCCCCTCTGTACCCCTCCCTCTCCATGCTCACACCCCCTGTACCCCTCCCTCCCTCTCCCTGCTCACACCCCCTGTACCCCTCCCTCCCTCTCCCTGATCACACCCCCTGTACCCCTCCGTCCCTCTCCCTGCTCACACCCCCCTGTACCCCTCCCTCCCTCTCCCTGCTCACACTCCCTGTACCCCTCCTTCCCTCTCACTGATCACACTCCCTGTACCCCTCCTTCCCTCTCACTGATCACACCCCCTGTAACCTCTCTCCCTCTTCCTGATCACACCCCCTGTACCCCTCCCTCCCTCTCCCTGCTCACACCCCCCTGTACCCCTCCCTCCCTCTCCCTGCTCACACCCCCTGTACCCCTCCCTCCCTCTCCCTGATCACCCCCTCTGTACCCCTCCCTCTCCATGCTCACACCCCCTCTACCCCTCCTTCCCTCTCACTGATCACACCCCCTGTACCCCTCTCTCCCTCTCCCTGATCACACCCCCTGTACCCCTCCCTCCCTCTCCCTGCTCACACCCCCCTGTACCCCTCCCTCCCTCTCCCTGCTCACACCCCCTGTACCCCTCCCACCCTCTCCCTGCTGACACCCCCTGTACCCCTCCCTCCCTCTCCCTGCTCACACCCCCCTGTACCCCTCCCTCCCTCTCCCTGCTCACACCCCCCTGTACCCCTCCCTCCCTCTCCCTGCTCACACCCCCTGTACCCCTCCTTCCCTCTCCCTGCTCACACCCCCCTGTACCCCTCCCTCCCTCTCCCTGCTCACACTCCCTGTACCCCTCCTTCCCTCTCCCTGCTCACACCCCCCTGTACCCCTCCCTCCCTCTCCCTGCTCACACCCCCTGTACCCCTCCTTCCCTCTCCCTGCTCACACCCCCCTGTACCCCTCCCTCCCTCTCCCTGCTCACACCCCCTGTACCCCTCCCTCCCTCTCCCTGATCACCCCCTCTGTACCCCTCCCTCTCCATGCTCACACCCCCTCTACCCCTCCTTCCCTCTCACTGATCACACCCCTTGTACCCCTCTCTCCCTCTCCCTGATCACACCCCCTGTACCCCTCCCTCCCTCTCCCTGCTCACACCCCCCTGTACCCCTCCCTCCCTCTCCCTGCTCACACCCCCTGTACCCCTCCCACCCTCTCCCTGCTGACACCCCCTGTACCCCTCCCTCCCTCTCCCTGCTCACACCCCCCTGTACCCCTCCCTCCCTCTCCCTGCTCACACCCCCCTGTACCCCTCCCTCCCTCTCCCTGCTCACACCCCCCTGTACCCATCCCTCCCTCTCCCTGCTCACACCCCCTGTACCCCTCCCACCCTCTCCCTGCTCACACTCCCTGTACCCCTCCCTCCCTCTCCCTGGTCACAGGCCCCTGTACCCCTCCCTCCCTGTCCCTGCTCACACCCCCTGTACCCCTCCTTCCCTCTCCCTGCTCACACCCCCCTGTACCCCTCCCTCCCTCTCCCTGCTCACACTCCCTGTACCACTCCTTCCCTCTCCCTGCTCACACCCCCCTGTACCCCTCCCTCCCTCTCCCTGCTCACACTCCCTGTACCCCTCCTTCCCTCTCCTGCTCACACTCCCTGTACCCCTCCCTCCCTCTCCCTGCTCACACCCCCTGTACCCCTCCTTCCCTCTCCCTGATCACCCCCTCTGTACCCCTCCCTCCCTCTCCCTGCTCACACCCCCTCTACCCCTCCCTCCCTCTCCCTGATCACACTCCCTCTACCCCTCCCTCCCTCTCCCTGCTCACACCCCCCTGTACCCCTCCCTCCCTCTCCCTGCTCACACCCCCTGTACCCCTCCCTCCCTGTCTCTGCTCACACCCCCTGTACCCCTCCCTCCCTCTCCCTGCTCACACCTCCCTGTACCCCTCCCTCCCTCTCCCTGCTCACACCCCCTGTACCCCTCCCTCCCTCTCCCTGCTCACACCCCCTGTACCCCTCCCTCCCTCTCCCTGATCACCCCCTCTGTACCCCTCCCTCTCCATGCTCACACCCCCTCTACCCCTCCTTCCCTCTCCCTGATCACACCCCCTGTACCCCTCCCTCCCTCTCCCTGCTCACACCCCCTGTACCCATCCCTCCCTCTCCCTGCTCACACCCCCTGTACCCCTCCCACCCTCTCCCTGCTCACACCCCCCTGTACCCCTCCCTCCCTCTCCCTGCTCACACTCCCTGTACCCCTCCTTCCCTCTCCTGCTCACACTCCCTGTACCCCTCCCTCCCTCTCCCTGGTCACAGGCCCCTGTACCCCTCCCTCCCTGTCCCTGCTCACACCCCCTGTACCCCTCCTTCCCTCTCCCTGCTCACACCCCCCTGTACCCCTCCCTCCCTCTCCCTGCTCACACTCCCTGTACCCCTCCTTCCCTCTCCTGCTCACACTCCCTGTACCCCTCCCTCCCTCTCCCTGCTCACAGGCCCCTGTACCCCTCCTTCCCTCTCCCTGATCACCCCCTCTGTACCCCTCCCTCCCTCTCCCTGCTCACACCCCCTGTACCCCTCCTTCCCTCTCACTGATCACACCCCCTGTACCTCTCCCTCCCTCTCCCTGCTCACAACCCCTGTACCCCTCCCTCCCTCTCACTGATCACACCCCCTGTACCCCTCCCTCCCTCTCCCTGCTCACAACCCCTGTACCCCTCCCTCCCTCTCACTGATCACCCCCTCTGTACCCCTCCCTCCCTCTCCCTGCTCACACCCCCTGTACCCCTCCTTCCCTCTCACTGATCACACCCCCTGTACCCCTCCCTCTCTCTCCCTGCTCACACCACCTGTACCCCTCCCTCCCTCTCCCTGCTCACAACCCCTGTACCCCTCCCTCCCTCTCACTGATCACACCCCCTGTACCCCTCCCTCCCTCTCCCTACTCACACCCCCTCTACCCCTCCCTCCCTCTCCCTGATCACACTCCCTCTACCCCTCCCTCCCTCTCCCTGCTCACACCCCCCTGTACCCCTCCCTCCCTCTCCCTGCTCACACCCCCTGTACCCCTCCCTCCCTCTCCTGCTCACACTCCCTGTACCCCTCCCTCCCTCTCCCTGCTCACAGGCACCTGTACCCCTCCCTCCCTCTCCCTGCTCACAACCCCTGTACCCCTCCCTCCCTCTCACTGATCACCCCCTCTGTACCCCTCCCTCCCTCTCCCTGCTCACACCCCCTGTACCCCTCCTTCCCTCTCACTGATCACACCCCCTGTACCCCTCCCTCTCTCTCCCTGCTCACACCCCCTGTACCCCTCCCTCCCTCTCCCTGCTCACAACCCCTGTACCCCTCCCTCCCTCTCACTGATCACACCCCCTGTACCCCTCCCTCCCTCTCCCTACTCACACCCCCTCTACCCCTCCCTCCCTCTCCCTGATCACACTCCCTCTACCCCTCCCTCCCTCTCCCTGCTCACACCCCCCTGTACCCCTCCCTCCCTCTCCCTGCTCACACCCCCTGTACCCCTCCCTCCCTCTCCTGCTCACACTCCCTGTACCCCTCCCTCCCTCTCCCTGCTCACAGGCACCTGTACCCCTCCCTCCCTCTCCCTGCTCACACCCCCTGTAACCCTCCCTCCCTCTCCCTGCTCACACCCCCTGTACCCCTCCCTCCCTCTCCCTGCTCACACTCCCTGTACCCCTCCCTCCCTCTCCCTGCTCACACCCCCTGTACCCCTCCCTCCCTCTCCCTGCTCACACCCCCCTGTACCCCTTCCTCCCTCTCCCTGCTCACACCCCCTGTACCCCTCCCACCCTCTCCCTGCTCACACTCCCTGTACCCCTCCCTCCCTCTCCCTGATCACCCCCCCTGTACCCCTCCCTCCCTCTCCCTGCTCACACCCTCCCTGTACCCCTCCCTCCCTCTCCCTGCTCACAGGCCCCTGTACCCCTACCTCCCTCTCCCTGCTCAACCCCCCTGTACCCCTCACTCCCTCTCCCTGCTCACACCCCCTGTACCCCTCCCTCCCTCTCCCTGCTCACACCCCCTGTACCCCTCCCTCCATCTTTCTGCTCACACCTCCCAGTACCCATCCCTCTTCCTCCCTGCTCAAACCTTCTTGTACCCCTCCTTCCCTCTCCCTGTTCACACCCCCTGTACCCCTCCTTCCCTCTCCCTGCTCACACCCCCCTGTACCCCTCCTTCCCTCTCCCTGCTCACACCCCCCTGTACCCCTCCTTCCCTCTCCCTGCTCACACCCCCCTGTACCCCTCCTTCCCTCTCCCTGCTGACACCCCCTGTACCCCTCCCCCCTCCCTGCTCACACCCTGTACCCCTCCTTCCCTCTCCCTGCTCACACCCCCCTGTACCCCTCCTTCCCTCTCCCTGCTCACACCCCCCTGTACCCCTCCCTCCCTCTCCCTGCTCACACCCTGTACCCCTCCCTCCCTCTCCCTGCTCACACCCCCCTGTACCCCTCCTTCCCTCTCCCTGCTCACACCCCCCTGTACCCCTCCTTCCCTCTCCCTGCTCACACCCCCCTGTACCCCTCCTTCCCTCTCCCTGCTGACACCCCCTGTACCCCTCCCTCCCTCTCCCTGCTCACACCCTGTACCCCTCCCTCCCTCTCCCTGCTCACACCCCCCTGTACCCCTCCTTCCCTCTCCCTGCTCACACCCCCCTGTACCCCTCCTTCCCTCTCCCTGCTCACACCCCCCTGTACCCCTCCTTCCCTCTCCCTGCTGACACCCCCTGTACCCCTCCCCCCTCCCTGCTCACACCCTGTACCCCTCCTTCCCTCTCCCTGCTCACACCCCCCTGTACCCCTCCCTCCCTCTCCCTGCTCACACCCTGTACCCCTCCCTCCCTCTCCCTGCTCACACCCCCCTGTACCCCTCCTTCCCTCTCCCTGCTCACACCCCCCTGTACCCCTCCTTCCCTCTCCCTGCTCACACCCCCCTGTACCCCTCCTTCCCTCTCCCTGCTGACACCCCCTGTACCCCTCCCCCCTCCCTGCTCACACCCTGTACCCCTCCTTCCCTCTCCCTGCTCACACCCCCTGTACCCCTCCTTCCCTCTCCCTGCTGACACCCCCTGTACCCCTCCCTCTCCCTGCTCACACCCTGTACCCCTCCCTCCCTGTTTCTGCTTAGTCCTGCTACACTGCTGAGGGTCCTCACCTGCTGCAGAGCTGAACTCTGACCCACCTGAGTCAGTCTGGCCAAGGGGCCTGGGGTAAGCAGCACAAGATCATCAGGTAGAGGGCAGCCCCCAGGGTGGGCACTGGGTGTTCAGGGCCCTTTGGTCTAGTGGGTAGTGACCCCAGGCATCAGCCCTGACTTCACAGCAAAACTGAGATTCAGAAGTGAGGCCCCCTCAGCATGAGGGGAGAGTCCCCATGGCCCTCTGCACAGGGGGCATGTGCAGCACCTGAGGTGGGATGCCCACATGTGGCAGGACCCCAAAGACACCAGCTCCTCCATGGTCTTTTGTCCAGACTGTGTCACACAGCTCCTGTGACCGCTGTGGCAGGGTCCATCTGCCTTCATGAGACCCACACAGCAGAGGGCCTGCTGGAACCAGGGACCACCAACCTGGGGTCTTAAGTGGAAATGCATCTTCCACGTGGCTCCTCCTCTGAGGCTGTCCCCTCTTCTGTTTTAAGGACATGGCCATTGCATGAGGGCCATCTGACCCAGGAGGAGCCCATCTCAGGACCCTTCACTAACGACCTCTGCAGAGACCCTGTTCCCACACAAGGTCCCACTCACAGGTTCTGGGGTCAAGATGTGGACAGGACCCGCCTCTTACAATGGTGTCCAGCCCTCTCCACAGGCTCCAGGGAGGCTCCTTCTGCCTCTCCAGCTCCTGGGGCTCCAGGTGGCCTTGGATGGTGGCCCCTCACTCCAGTCTCTTCCTCCATCTCCATGTGGCTCCTCCTCTTGTCTGTGTCCCCCCTTTCTCTCTTGGGAGCACAGTGGCATTGCATGAGGGCCCCGTGTCCAGGAGGAGCTCATCCCGAGATCCTTCACCTGTTACACCTGCACAGACTCTTTCTCCAGCAGCAGACAGCTCACAGTCCTGGGGGACGTTCCTGGTGGGGCCCATCCATCCCTACAATGTCACCTGGGGAGATGGCCAAGGTCAGTACCCTGGTATAGACAGCAGTGGGGACAGGTGGAGGCCTTGGAGAACAATGGTACAGAAAGCCCCTCCTGGTTGGGGGGATCCAAGGCCCACTCCGTCTAAACGTGAACTCACCCTGGAAAAACTCAGCTGCCCTTTGCCCAGGAAGAGGGCGGTGCAGGGCCGGGCCTTGGGCAGCTGCCTCCTCTGGCATTTCCCTGTGGAGAAAGTCTCCTAACAGATAATTACTGCCCAGCAAGACAAACCAGGAGCACAGGCAGGGGCGTGGACTGCCAACAGGCTGCTCCAGCAGGGGGCAGGCGGCCTGGGGAGCCAACAGGGCCTTCCCAGGGCTTGAGGACCTGAGTAGGGCTGAGTCCTTCCCGCGTGGGCCGGGAAAAGGGGAATTGGGTCTTTGCTGGGTTTGTGGGCCAGGTACCTTTGTTGCTAGGGCAAGTCTAATTTCTGAATGGAGAGTCCCACAGATAGGGCTGGAGGCCCGGGGGCCTCCTCCACTGGGCTGCCTTTTAGACAGGTGCCCTCCAAGGGAAGTGCCTCGTCTACTGTCTGGGGTGTGCACACACGCGCTCCTCATGGTCACTCTCATGGGAAGCCAAGGTCACTGAGGAGGATAAGGTGTCTGGTGTGTATACTGCAGGAGGGCACTGCGTCCCAAGTGTGGGCTGGAGGAGGACACCGTGTCCCGAGTGTGGGCTGGAGGAGGACACCGTGTCCCGAGTGTGGGCTGGAGGAGGACACCGTGTCCCGAGTGTAGACAGGAGGAGGACACCGTGTCCCGAGTGTATGCTGGAGGAGGACACTGTGTCCCCAGTGTAGACAGGAGGAGGACACTGTGTCCCCAGTGTAGACAGGAGGAGGACACTGTGTCCGCAGTGTAGACAGGAGGAGGACACTGTGTCCGCAGTGTAGACTGGAGGGACACTGTGTCCAGAGTGTAGACTGGAGGAGGACACGGATATCCTGAATGTAGGCTGGAGGAGGACACTGTATCTGAGTCTCCTGAGTGTAGAGTAGAGGAGGACATGGTGTCCGGAGTGTAGACTGGAGAAGGGCACTGTGTCCCGAGTGTAGACGGGAGGAGGACCCTGTGTCCGCAGTGTAGACTGGAGGAGGACGGTGTGTCCCGAGTGTAGACGGGAGGAGGACCCTGTGTCCGCAGTGTAGACTGGAGGAGGATGGTGTGTCCCAAGTGCCGACTGGGGGAGGACGCAGTGTGCTGGGTACATTCACGACCCTGCCCCTGCCAGGACTCTTCAGGCTCTGTGCCCTGGACTCCATCAGATCTGAGGGGTGTCGGGCTGGGTACTTCTGCAGGGAGGCTTCCTGAGGACACAGGCTCCCACGTGTCCTCTTCCCACACTGACCACAGAAGTGAAAGTGGTATTCCTCTGGCTGTTCTCAGGCTACACCTGACTTGGGCCGACCCTAGGAGGTCTGGGCCTCCAGCACCGCCTACTGCCCCGCCCCAGGCCCCCCGCGCTTGCCCTGGGCTCTGCCCTGCCCGCCGCCCCTGACCCCGCTTCCCCGCCCCGCCAGTCTAGCCACCAGCGTCCTCCAGGGCCTCCCTCCTCCAAGCCTGCGCAGCCCCCACTCCCCGCTGGACCCAGATCACCTCCCGCTGCCTTGTTCCCCTCCCCGCCTGCCCCCGGCCCATCCACCGCCTCTGGCCCTTCCAGTGCCCTCTGCGTGGCCCCCCGCGGTCCGCTCAGGACCTGGACACTCTGCGCCGCCCCTGAACCGGCTCTTTGGCCCTCGACTACTCCCTGCCAACATCGGCTCTTTGGGTCCCCCTTTTCCACACTGTCCTCGACCCTCGGCCCTTTCCGTACACACTCGGCCCTTCCGAGGCCACTCGGCTCTCAGCCGCCCTCGGCTCTTCGCGTTCTCTCGGGTTTCTCCGTACACACTCGGTGATGTCCCACCACCCTATATCTGACCACCCATTCCCCGATAATGTCCCATCACCCCGTTGTTGATCAGCTTCCTCACCCTTCCCCGTCCCCAGGTGGCATCTGCTCACCCCAATATCTGATCCCATGTCCCACCACCCACTCTCCCAGGGGACCTGAGGGCCTGTGCACACAGGAGCCAGCCCTGTGTCCAACCAGCTGTGATGAGGAAACACCGCCCGCTGCCCAGGAGGCAGGCTGGGTGCAGGCTGGTGGGGTTGCTGAGCCAGAGCAATGAGCTGACAAGTACCTAAACAACAGGGACCAGTGTCCCTCCATTGCCTCCACTGGGGACCCCCGCTCTCCCATCTCGAGTCCCTCTGAGCTCAGGCCAGGGGCCTTGATCTCCCAGACCCCAGGTTCCCCTCTATATGCCTGGGTTGTTGGTCCCCTCAGAGCTTAGCCCCCAGGCAGACGAGGGAGCAGGAGCCCTGAGGGTCAGGCCTGTCCCCCTTATCTCCAGGGAACACAGGTGTCACTGGGATGGCAACATTCTTGGCCTGCAGCTTCTGTCCTGCCTGGTAGCAGCCATCCTGGAATGCATGATGACCTTGGGCTAGTATGGCAAGGCCAGGGGTCATCCCCCTCATCACAGGCCCCTCGAGACAGCATGGCTCCTGCCCGCTGCCCAGCACCTGGGGGCCCACCTGTGTGACCAATTTTTCGGAACCCTCAGTAGGTCCCACCTGGTGTCCCATTAGTGGGGTGCAGCTCACTAGCCCAGGAGGGACCAGGAGGATTGTTATGGACACAGCTGAGGGGTCGACAGATCCTCTGTAATGGGGGCTGAATAGGAGAACCCTTGACTACAATATCCAGAATCCTCCCTCCTGCAGCTGCCCAGGGTATCTGTAGTGACACCACAGAGCGCCAAAGCACACTACCCAGAATCCCTGGGGGGCCTGCTGCTTGGCGGGGGAGGGGGCCCATCTTGGTGAGAGCTGCGTGGACAGACCTCTGAAGCCGACCTCTGGACTGCACTACCCAGAATGCTCGGGCCGCGGCTTCCGGGGAGGGGCATCACGGTGAGAGTTGCGTGGGCAGGATGCTGGACTGCAATACCCAGAATGCCCCGGGGCCATCATGGTGAGGTGCATGGAGAGAAGTGGACTACAGTGCCCAGGGGCCTTGGCTTTCAGGGGCCATCATGGTGAGGGCTTCCCGGGCAGGATGCTGGACTGCAATGCCCAGATTGCCTGGGGCCCGCTTCCCCAGAGGCCTCTGCGCCGGCCACTTGGGTTTCCGGCCTCCCCCAGTTGGACACAGAGGTGGGGAGTCTGGTGTGCTGTGTGGAGTGCTGGCCAGCGGCAGGTGGCCACCCGGGGCTGACTGGGACCGGTGTGTTCATTCCTCTGCCTGCTCCACGGGCCGCAGCTGTGCTGGAGGGGCCGAGTGCAGAGGATGGCGCTTAGGAAAGTGGTCTCCTTAACTCTCCTCCTGAACGTCCACTGCAGTGATGTCACCGATGGGTACAACTGGACATCAGATGATGTCCACATCTGTGATGTCACCGATGGGTACAGCTGGACATCAGATATAGCAGTGGGTCAGATTTCACTAGGTAGCTACTGAGGGTAGAGGAAAGAGCCGTTCCATTATGGTCTGCACAGAGGTGATTTGGGCATAATACAGGGGGAAGGAGGGAAGAGTTCAGCTTGGGGCTCGGTGAAGTAAGAAGTAGAGTCAGTCGTTGTGAACGCGGTTAGGCCAGCTGTGTCGGTGGCAGTGGTCTAAGAATTCTGTCTTCCCCCAGAGACTGGGAGAGAGAACCTGTCCTGCTGGATGGTTGTATTTCAAGGTAATGGCTCGCAGGCTCTGAGCTCCTCTGAGTTGCAAGAGGTGCATGTTGTCAATTGCAAGTCCTTTCTATTAAATGACCGGAGAAAGGGAGGTTGGGGCCTGTCCTCAGGTGTTGGCCAGGACAGAGTAAGTTTTCTTGGAAGCCTTGAGCTTTCCTCAGGCAGTTGTTTTGAGGGACGAGGTGGAGGTGGGGGTGTTGCACATGAGGCACAAACTATGCTGAGTCCCTGAGCTCAGGGAATTTGCTTCCATGGGGGTGTGTGGACTTGGGGGAACACCATCTGCCTACCTGCCTCAGGAGGTCTGGGCTCATGCATGCCCACCAGGAAGCCCCCTCACCCCAGACTCTAGAGGGCAGAGGCAGTGACTGCTCTGCCTTTGGCTGCTATGGGGAGTGCCCGTCCTCAGCCCTCCCAGGAAACACGCAGGGTCCCTAGCCATCCCTGTGTTGGCCTGTGGCCTTTTCTGCGGCCAGCAGGGCTGGTGTCCCACAAAGGAGATGCCTGTAAGGGAGGCACAGTTGGAGGCCTGGGCTGTGAAGGGCCTTTTGCTCCTCTTGTGCTGAACAGGAAGTGTGCTAGTCCTGAACGTCAGAATCCTGACTCAGCAAGCTGCATCAGGACCATTTTGGGAAAATGGACTAAGTCCCTGGATCTGCCCCTTGGCTGGGACTGGGCCTCCTGAGAAAGGGTGCCTGTGCAGTTATCAGAGGCCCTGGGTGGAGGCAGGAGGTCCCTCTTCAGCGCCTGCACTTGGCCTCTGTGGGGAGACATATCCACCCTCAGCGTCCTGACAACCAGCCCCCCCCATTCCCCTCTCCCCTTTCTGTCTTGTTTGACCCCCAGGCTGTTCTTCCCTCACCCCTTTAAAGGGCCATCTTGGGCCCAGTGGAATGTCCTCTCCTTTGCCTCCTGAGATTAAAAGGGACATCTTTGCTGTTACAAGCTGGGAGGTGGGGTTGAAGGACATGTAAGGGGTGGGATTGGTCTAGTTCTGTGCTTTCTGGGGCCCAGGAATAGCAAGGTGGAGGCTCAGTGTCCAGTCCCAGGAAGGCTGACCTCTTACTGCTCCTTGTCCTCATCCTCCACTGGCCCAGGAGGTTGAAAGATGAGGCCAGAGTGCCCAGACAGTCAGTGTGGGAAGTGACCACCTGGCAATGGTGAGGGTCTGTGAAGTGCCCTGCTCCTGTCCCCTCCCTATGTGGGGTGATCTTGGGGAGACAGGTATCTGCAGAGGGTGGAGCAGAATGTGCCTGTGTCATTCTCCTAGGGCTGCCTAGCAAAGTGCCACAAACTGGATAGCTTGGACACACAGAGACTTGTGGCCTCAGACTCTGAAGTCCAGAGCTCTGGAGCTGAGGTGTTGGCCGCATTCCCTGGGTGGTCTCCCTGCAACCTCTCTAGTTTCCTGGCTTTGGCAGCAGAGCTCCAGTCTCCACAGGGTGTTCTTCCTGGGTCTGATTCCTCCTATGTATAAGACACGAGGCTATGCAGATTTTTTTCTATAAACCTTACAATTTTGCACTTGAAAATTTGACTTTATGGATTATTTTGAGTAGCTTTTTGGGTAAGCCATAAAGATTGCGTTCAGGTTTCACGTGGTTCATTTTTATTTTCACAACTGTTCTGCAGCCATTTGTGGTTACAGATTTTTTTCTCTCCATCGAGTGGCCTTTGTCCCTTTGAGAGGACACTTGACTGGTTTTACATGGGTCTTTTTGGGGCTCATTCTTCTGTTCCTTTTGTCTATTTCCAATGCCTTTCCCACTGCCACACTCTGGGATCACTGAAGCTTTATGATAGTGCTTGTAACCAGATGTGCAGAGTCTTGATCTTTATTTTGTTTGTTTATTTTTATGTGGTGCTGAGGGTCCAACCCAGTGCTTCACATGTGCGAGGTAGGTGCTCTGCCACTGAGCCACAATCTCAGCCCCCTTTTGAGCTATTTTTGATCACTCCTATGCCATATCTTCTAGGCTCAGTATTTGTAGGTATCTTCTGTGGTACTGTGATTGGGATTCTGCTGCATCTAAAGATCAAATTAGAAAGAAGTATCTCGCTAACATTAATGGTTGAACTGATCCTGAGCAAGAAAAATCACTGCATTTATTTATGTTTCTTTTCATTCCTTTCAACCATGTTCAAAGTTCTCTGAATGCATACTTGTATATGTGTTGTCAGAGTAACCCTTCAGTATTTCAGGAGTGCTATTTTTTTTAAAATTCAAATTCCAGTAATTCCTGTGTTGCCTACATATAGCACACCAGTTTCCTCTAGTCCCTTAGCCGTCTGCTTTCCCTCTTGATATTTCCATGTCTTGGGCTGTTTTCTGTTGCTGTATCTGCTCAACTGAGGCTGAGTCATTCATTAAAAAGCTATTTTTAGTGCTGGGGATATAGCTCAGTTGGTAGAGTGCTTGTCTTACATGCACAAAGCCCTGGGTTCAATCCCCAGCACCTAAAGAAAAAAAAAAGGCTATTTTTAATTTAAAGTTTGAAGAGAGTCCCAGGTCAGGGGCTGCATCTGTTGAAGGCCTCTTCTGGCGGGGACTCTGCAGTATCCTGAGGCACTGCATGAAGGGACCAGCTGGCTTTTGTAGCAAATTTGTTCCCTTGACAACTCACTGATCCACTAATTAATTAACTAAGTAATTAATGTTTGTGGTGGTGGAGATTGGACCCAGGGTCGTGTACATGTGAACAAGCACTCTACCCACTGAGCCCTTGATCCATTAATTTATGAATGGATAAATCCACTCATGAGGGCCGAGTGCTCAGGGCCAGTCAGTCCTCAGAGTTCCCCTCACTGCTCCCACTTCACATCAAATGAATTCTGGATGACAAAAATTCAAACCATAGCACCTTCAAAGACAATCCAGGAACCGAATTTACTTGTGATATTTTTTCCCATGTTTTCTTTATTTTCATATTAATTCCTTCTCATTAAATACCTGGCTATTGGCCCCGTCCAGCAAGTATCCTCCACTACAAAGTCCCAGAGATGAGTCAGCTGGTCCCTGATAAATAGAAGGCAACCAAATGATGACATGAATTTATATTGTTCAGAGGACAGAGGAGTGTCTCTTTTTGAACAAGAGGAGACTGCCACACTTCTGCAGACCCCTGGACCCTCTCCTGGGCTTGCTGCTGCCCCACCTTGTAAAATTCAGTGTGGGGAGAGCACCCTGCTCAGTTTAGCAAGGACACCCCCTCCCCAGTAGCGGATCAGGCTCCTCATCCTCTGCCATCCCTGGTGACATCTGGCCACCCTGGCTGTCTCCAGAAGCATCCTGTTTGGTGGGTTTAGCAAGGACAACCCTTCTGCAGCATATAGGGCCCTGATTAAACCCTCTGCTTTAATGGGTAATTATTTCCCTAGTGCTGCAAGGCAGGAGCTTGTCAGCAGACACCAGAAGCTGAAGAGGCAAGGAAGGACCCTCCAACAGCTGTCAGAGGGAGAAAGGCCTTGCTGACACCCTCATTTGGGGATTCTGGCCTGCAGAATGGCGAGATCGCAGGTTTGTGTTTTAAGTCACACTTATTTCTGTGCTCTGTTTTGTTGGTCCTGGAAATGGACCCACTGGCTCTCCCTGTGCTAAAGATGTCTGCTCCTCCCAGTGCACCTTGCTAATCACCTCAGCAGGAAGGAGACTGTTCTGAATTTGAAGCTGAGGAGGCATCCTGGAGCAGTTTGGCTTTGGTTAGGGGAGGGACCAAGGAAAGTGGCCAAGGCATTTGGAGGGCTGAGTTGAAAGACCACAGGGCAGGTCAGGGGCATGTGGCAGGAAAGGAACTGTGTCAGTTTTGAGCCCCTCAGTTCTCCTGTTCTGAGTTCAGGCCATTCACTGATGTGCCTGGGGACATTTCTGTGTGACAGCACTGCTCTCAGCTCAGGGATGAGCATCAGATCCAAGATCAGAGACTGTGCTCTTCCTCTGTGGGCAGCAAAGTCCATGCCCTGAGCGTCGGGCATTGCTCCCTTCCAACCCTCTTGTTCTTCTGAGGGAGTCCTCACACATTCTAGTCCTTCTCTGCTCTGGGGTGCACAGCCCTGATTCCAGCCCCTCCAGCAGCACAGGAAGGGGTGCAGTGACAGAGGGAGCGACACCTCTATCCAGGTGGCCTGGATGGTCTCTCTGCCCTCCCTGAGCCAGGCTGGGCCTTGACCCAGGGTGTGAATGTTAATAAAAATACAGCATCACTTCTTAATATTCTTAAAAGAAAAAGGTATTTTTAGAAAAGAAAATTTCCATAGAAGGAAAGTGAGGATCTAGGATTCGTCCGGAGGAGTGGGGTGCACTCCTTCCCTGACTGGCACCCCAAGTGGACACACAAACACAAATACAAGTATAGACGTGTGTAGGTGCACACATACACAACACCCTCACAGCCTTCCCCACCAACTCTGTTACACATCCCCATGACACACCCATGCACCTCTGCGTGCCTTTACATACGTGCACACACCCCATCCCTGTCTGCCTTGCACCTCTGAGGCTGCAGATTGGAGGAAACCAGGAGAGGAGCCAGGAGAAGCCGAGGAGGAGCCTGGCCACAGACAGAGGGAGACCAGGGCATCCCTTCCTGACCCAACTCTGCCTCAGACCCTGGAGTTCTCTCCAGAGCCAGGAATGGATGTTCCAGGCCTGGGCTTCTCCAGGGGTTGATTCCTGTGGGGACCTGAGCTGATATGTGAGTTTCCTGGGTCCTCACTGTTCTGCCTTCAGTGACAAGGCGGGAAAGGGTCCATGCGTTGGGCTTTTGATTTATAAGCAGACAAAACAGAAGGCCAACAACCAAACACACTGTCAAGGGGTCAGTGTGGGACACAGAGCTAGTGAGCTCCCCCGAGCCCTTCAGGAGCCATCCCCTTTCCCCGCCTGGTGGCTGTGGTGCCACTGGAGCATTGGTGTGGTCTGCTCTCTGCAGAGTGTGATGTGTGGGGTCAGGTGTGTCCTCTGAGGCCCCCAATCCCCTCCACCCTCGGGGTAGGGATGTCCTTTGAAGTCCCCCAGCCCCATCCGCCCTCTGGGCAGGGACATTCTCTGAATACCCCCCTCCCCCACTATGGGCAGGGACGTCCTCTGAGGTATCTGGACACTGTGAACAGAACTGCTGTACATAACTCCATGCTGTTACCCAGGTGTGTTTTCGAGGCAGTCATCTGTATTCTTGGATCATGAGGTGACACCATGTCTAACTTTGGGGAAAATGGCCAGCTTTTTGATAGTAGTGAGCTGTTGAGTGTTCCACCAACAATGCACGAGAGTGCCTGTGGCTGCTCATCATCCTCAAGGTGGATACCGCACTTAGGAAAGACCTTAGCAGCTTACTAGGTGTGCAGTGCATCTCAGAATTTTAGTTTGTGCTTTCTTCATGACAGGTGATGCTAAGAATCCTGTTTATGCTTCTTTGCCATCTCATACTTTCTTGTGAGTTGTCTCTTTAGATTTTACCCACTGGGTTGTCTTATTGCTGAGTGTCTTACTATGTTCTGGACACAAGTTTATTTTAGACACATGTTTTCCAGATGTTTCACCCAGTCTTTTCCTTGTCTTTTCATTTCCTTAATATGGGTTTTTGCAGAGTGATTTAATGCAACTCACATCTCAGTTTTGTCTTTCATGGATTTGTTTTGGGGGCTTTATTTAAAGCCTCACCATGAAACGTGTGGTCATGCATGTCTTCTAGAGTTTTGCAGTTTCGCATTGTAAACGCAAGTCTATGGAGTATTTTGACAGGTTCTGGGCTCCAGATGTGTGCCTTCTTGAGGTGCATCTGGATCCTAGGTTCAGAAACAGCTTTCTGGGAATTTCACTTGGAATCACTGAATCTGCAGAGGAGGTTTATCTTAACGACATGGAGACCTGAACAAGGAGTATCTCTGCATTTATTTATATTGCATTTGATTTCTTTCTACTGTTTCAAGATTTTCTGAAAGCAGGTACTTCAATTTTGGGGGACGCTATTTTACATGTTAACACATTTAAAATTCTCTTATTCCAGTTTACACATTCCACTCTTTCCTCTACATGATTGCTACTGTATAGGAAATCGGTGGAATTTTGCCTAGGGGCCATGTACTTTGCAGCTTTCTATCTCCATCCATTTTGACCAAGACATAGGATGGGCTTTATTTTTTAAATTTTTTTTTGTAGTTGTAGGTGGACAGCATGTCTTTATTTATTTATTTATCTTATTTATATAATGCAGTGCTGAGGATCAAACCCAGTGCCTCACATGTGCTGGGCCAGAGCTTTGCCCTGATACAGCCCCATCCCTCTTTCTTTTTGATTTATGAAACTATGACCAGAAATCATCAGAACTATGAATTTCCGAGCTTCTCTGTTGACTGGCACTAGGGTGTGCAGAGGCAGCTCTGAAGGCTGAGCCTCCGGCGCCCTGCGCTGCCCATGGCGGTCAGCAGGGGGCACGCATAACAACTGTCTCCACCACCTGCTTTTGGGGGGTGGTGTTCTGTGTCCTCTGCAAGTTTCCTTTTCCTGGGGACCCAGTGGGAGATGCCACACCTGGGGATGCCTGGGGGCTCTGTCTAAGGTGGGGACCAGGGCTTCCTTACCCTGGGGACCCTTTGGAGAGACACCATGGCCTGGGGATGCCTGGGGGATATGTCTAAGAAGGGGACCAGGGCTTCCTTACCCTGGGGACCCTTGTGGAGAGACACCATGGCCTGGGGATGCCTGGGGGATATGTCTAAGGTGGGGACCAGGGCTTCCTTACCCTGGGGACCCTTGTGGAGAGTCACCATGGCCTGGGGATGCCTGGGGGATATGTCTGTGGTGAGGACCAGGGCTTCCTTCTCCTTGGCACCTACCCATGGAGACTCCACTGTGGATTCAGGATGACGGAGGTCCAGGTGAGGAAAACATGAGGAAGAGGCTTCCTGGGCACTGCCTGGTGGGCTGAGGAAGAAGTTCTGCCATGTCCTTTGCTTTCCCAGGTAATATTTCAGCAGAACTTCTTTTACAACAGTTTTCCTCACTGAGGCTTTGGCTGCTCGTCATGATGTCACTTCAGTGTGTTTTGTGTGGCTTGAGTGTATTTTGGGGAGAAATTCAAGGACACAGGAGAAACCCAGATGGCCACTCAGGATGGTGCAGGGAGGCCCAGTGCCTGGAGTCCCACTGGGGCCTGAGGGGAAGGGCTAATGTGCACCTCATTGCTTGCTCTTATTCATGTTTTAAGGACTAATTTTTCTTATAGGTTTAAGTACTTGAGAAATATTGAGAAGTCGATGTGTTAAAATTCAAAAGTTACGTTAAGTGTAAATATTGCATTTGTGTCGGTTACGAGAAGAACCTTGTGGTGGGGTTCTAGATCAGGGGTGGAGTGCTCCATCCCAGGAGCTCTGAGATGAAACCAAACGAAGAAGCAAAACACAGACTTGAAGATCTACAGTGTGAACCAACCACAAGTAAAGGAGGACTTCAGATGTATCGATCCCGTGCACTGCATGCTCCCATTAGAACCTCATCTGTCATTGTCTAAAGTCTATTGGAAATAGCTGGAGAAATCTGTGTATCAGTTGGGTGTTAGATATTAAAGAATCATGATTATTTCCAACGGTGGCTGTATTAAAGACTTCTTTCCATTACGTGACTACAATTTTTTAGAAGAAACCAGATGATGCTGGGGTTTGCTGGGGGAGTCTGTCCCAGTGGGGTGGGCCCTCTGGCCAGTCCCACAGTGGGGATGGCTGCGTGGGCAGTGTCTTGGCTGAAGTACCCATAATACTTGGGGTACCAGGGCCACAAGCTCTGAGGGGCCTGTGGGCAGAATGCTGGACAGCAGTGCCTAGAATCCTCAGGGCCCACAGTTCCCAGGAGCCTCTGGTGAGAACTGCATGGCAGACCACTACTACCCAGAATAATGGGGGCTCCTGTCAACTGTGTGGCCTGCAAACCCCAGAGGCCTTTGTGGAGGATTCTTGACTGGGCGGGCAGTCGCTGGGATATGCTGCCCAGAATCCTCAGTGTACCAGGGCAAGCACAGCCCAAAGCTCCCAGGGGCCTTGGTGGGTGTGAGCGGCAGAATGGTGGACTGCAGTGCCCAGAGTCCCTGGGTGGTTTGTGGGAATGCAGCCAGCAGCTCCCAGGAGACTCTGGGGTGAGAGCTGCGAAGGTTATGGTGGCTGTCCTACCTAGAATCCTTTAGGGCCTGCTGTCACCAGAGCCCTTTGCAGTGAGGGCAGCATAGGTCAAATGACAGAAGGCAGTATCCATCACCCTCGGGGACCTGCAGCTTGCAGGGACCTCTGGAGTGATGGCTGTGCTGACAAAATGACAAACTGTGCTACCCATTACCCTTGGATGCCTGCTGTTCCTAGGAACCTCTGGGGGCAGGGCTGCAAGGGCAGAACACCAGGCTTCAGTGCTCAGAATCCCTGGGGATCCCTGCAAACCCGGTAACTCCCAGAGTTTCTGTGGTGAGGGTTGTGTGGGTAGAGCATTACCTGGAATCTCTAGGGAACCAGGGAAAGCAAGGGGTCTGCAGCTCCTGTGGTCCTCCCAGCAGGGCTGTGCAGGCCAAACCTACCCTACCTTACCCAGAACCCTCAGGGGCTGCGGCTCCCAGGATCCTTTGTAGTAATTGAGCATGAACACTGCACTACATTACCCAGAACCCTCAGAGGCTGCGGCTCCCAGGATCCTTTGTAGTAATTGAGCTGCACTACATTACCCAGAATCCTCAGGGGCTGCGGCTCCCAGGATCCTTTGTAGTAATTGAGCATGAACACTGCACTACATTACCCAGAACCCTCAGGGGCTGCGGCTCCCAGGATCCTTTGTAGTAATTGAGCTGCACTACATTACCCAGAACCCTCAGGGGCTGCAGCTCCCAGGATCCTTTGTAGTAATTGAGCTGCACTACATTACCCAGAACCCTCAGGGGCTGCAGCTCCCAGGATCCTTTGTAGTAATTGAGCATGAACACTGCACTACATTACCCAGAACCCTCAGGGGCTGCGGCTCCCAGGATCCTTTGTAGTAATTGAGGTGCACTACATTACCCAGAACCCTCAGGGGCTGCAGCTCCCAGGATCCTTTGTAGTAATTGAGCATGAACACTGCACTACATTACCCAGAACCCTCAGGGGCTGCAGCCCCCAGGATCCTTTGTAGTAATTGAGGTGCACTACATTACCCACAATCCTCAGGGGCTGCAGCTCCCAGGAGCCTTTGTAGTAATTGAGCTGCACTACATTACCCACAATCCTCAGGGGCTGCAGCTCCCAGGAGCCTTTGTAGTAATTGAGCTGCACTACATTACCCACAATCCTCAGGGGCTGCAGCTCCCAGGATCCTTTATAGTAATTGAGCTGCACTACATTACCCACAATCCTCAGGACTACAGCTCCCAGAACCCTCTTTGGTGACTGAGCAAGCTGTTGGACTGAAGGACCCACAACCCTAAGGGGGGATTTAGCTCCCAGAACCCTCTGATGTGAGTGGGCAGAACTACATGACTCACTACCCTCAAGGGCTGTAGCTCTAAGGATCCTCTGTGGTGAGAACGGGAGGGCAGAGAACTTAACTGTACTACCTGGAATCCTTGGGGGAGGGGTTGTCCAGGTGAGTGTGCAGCCTGCAAGTCCCAGAGGCCTTCACAGTGCGGGCTGTGCAGAAGGCCAGACTACACTGCCCAGAATCCCTGAGCCCTGGGCGCCCAGACACCTTCCTGTCGAGGGCTTCAGGGAAAAGCATCGGGGGTGTCCAGGCAGATCCCAGGAGCCTTGATGGTGAGATCCACTTATATAGCATGGACTGGATTACCCAGAATAATCAATGGCCCACAGACCTCTGAGGTCAGGGCTTCCTGAGTAGTACAGACTACAATGCCCAGAATTCCTGGGGCTCAGAGTTCTAAGGTGCCACTATAATGTGGGCTGCACCAACAGCGCTCCACACTACAAGGTCCCTGGTGCTTGGGGGCCTGCAGCTCCCTGCCGCAGTCTGGCTGGGCACAAATCAGGAGCCACTCACAGCTTTGTAGATTCAAACAGCAACTCTTTATTCCCGAACTCACACCGGCCTCTACAAACACGTTCTGGGGAAATCCACGTTCTCTGCCCAAATCCACACCTCCACTGGGCTTCTGTCTCCCAAATATATTCTGAATGGGGAATGCCCTAAACTCGGATTATCCTAAACCAAGAACACCCTAAACACGGATCCGCCCTGGTCCTTGAGCAAGGTCACCTTACATGCAATGTCGCTGCAAAATGTCCTATTTCCATGAGTCCTTCCACTAAAGAAACATGGGGGTACGCTGGCAAGGAAATTGTCATACCTACTTGGCTGATGGCTCCCAGCAGCTCCCAGGAGCCTCTATGGTGAGGGCTGCATGGGCCAAATACACTTCCCAGAATCCTAGGGGCCCCCACGTAGCACCTCACAGAAACTTCGCAATGAGGGCCACATTGTAGAATACTGGACTGCACTGGCCAGAATCCTGGAGTATGTGGTACCTGCAGCCTCTGTAGGCTTCTGGGGTGAGGCCTGCATGGCCAAAACACCTGACTACACTGCCAGGGTCTTCCAGATGCCAGCATGTGGCACACAGCTCTCAGGTCCTCTGTGGCTAGGGTGTGTGGGCAGAACACCAGGTGACACTGCCAGGGTCCTTCAGGTGCTTGGACCAGTGTGGGGCAAAGAGCTCTATGGTCCTCTATGGCAGGGCTGTGTGGGAGGAAAACTAGATGCCACTGCCAGAGTCCTCCAGGGCATCTGGACCAGCACGTGGCAAACAGACCCATGGTCCTCAGTGCTCAGGGCTGTGTGGGCAGAACACCAGGTGACACTGCCAGGGTCCTCCAGGGCACCTGGACCAGCACATGGCACACAGCCCCATGGTCCTCAGTGCTCAGGGCTGTGTGGGCAGAACACCAGGTGACACTGCCAGGGTCCTCCAGGGCACCTGGACCAGCACGTGGCAAACAGCCCCATGGTCCTTAGTGCTAAGGTCTGTGTGGGCAGAACACCAGGTGACACTGCCAGGGTCCTCCAGGGCACCTGGACCAGCACGTGGCAAACAGACCCATGGTTCTCAGTGCTAAGGTCTGTGTGGGCAGAACACCAGGTGACACTGCCAGGGTCCTCCAGGTGCCTGGACCAGCACGTGGCACACAGCCCCATGGTCCTCTGTGGTTACAGTGTGTGGGAAGAACACCAGGTGACACTGCCAGGGCCCTCCAGGTGCCTGGAGAGCTCTCAGATCCTCTGTGGTTACAGTGTGGGGGCAGAACACCAGATTTCACAGTCAAGAATCCCTGGGAATTCTGAATGAAAGTGTAGCCTGTAGCTCCCAGGTGCATCCATGACTAGAGCTGAATCATCTAGAATGAATTATTTAGAATTAGTTAGAATGCCCCAAGGCAGGGGCTGAAGCCTGCGTTCCCAGAATCATCAGAGGGTTTGATCTGAAGTCAGTTCTCCTCCCCTTGACAGTGGTCACCATGGGCTGAGATTAAACTGTTTTGTTTTGTTTTTCCACCAGGTGTTGAACTCAGAGGTGCTTAACAACTGAGCCACAACCCAGCCCTGTTCAGTTTCTATTTTGAGGCAGGGTCTTGCCAAGTTGCTTAGGGTCTAACTAAATTGCTGAGACTAACCTTGAACTTATGAACCTCCTGCCTCAGCCCCCAGAGCCACTGGGATTTCAGGTGTGTGCTACTGCATCCAGCCTTAACTTCTTTTCTGAAAAACCATGATCTGAAAATGGGGCAGCCTCTGGCTAAGTCGCTCTGTCTCCAACACCTCACTTCCCAGAGGCCTCTGCAGTGGGCCATTTCTGGGCTTCTGTTGGGTGCATGAGAGAATTTCCCAGCTCCTGCAGCTGCACATGTCTGCACCCCTGCCCACCTGGCCCCTGGCTGCAGCAGCGCTTGGCCTGGTGGAGTGCAGGGCTGGGGTGCAGGTGTTAGGTAGTAGCTAGCAATGAGCAGTGAAATGCAGGCAAGGTCCCAAGAGTTCTTTAAACTACTCCCAAAGTAGATGAGAAAGCAAAGGTGTTAGTTAATTTGTAGAAATAAACTGAAGCAGAGGAGCTAATGGGAAGACATGTCAAGAGAAAGGAGTAATGGGACTAACTCTGTCCACTGAGGTTGGTGGGAAGCTAGAAATCATGGCTAAAGGTGGCTCCATTTGTCTGGAAAGGAAGTGCTGCAGGGCACAGACCAGGCAAGACACCAAACAAAAAGCAGATTTTATTTGTCTATAGCCAGGTTCAGAGGGCACAGCTTTTGGTGTAATCAATCAATCCCCCTGAACTTTGAGTTCAGTAGTTTCAGAACTCTATACCCAGCATGTAAGGGGAGGGGCTCAAAAGTTCCCAGTCTGCAGAAGTTCACACACAAGCAGCTTTGTCTTTCACTGTTGTGGGCAAGTTAACCCTTCAAGGACAGCGACTGAGAAGGGGGGAGCTGGTTCTCCCCTCCCTTCCTCCCCTGCCAGCTCTTACCATGGAGCCTGATTGGTAACTTCTCTCAGAAATGTAGCCATCTCAGTGAGGCTCCAGCTCACGGCCAGAGGCCTGGTTACAGGATTTGTCTTTTATTTATTTATTTATTTATTTATTTATTTTTATCACATTAAACAGTAAGAATCATTGGGCAATAAAGATCTTCCTTAAAGGAAATAAAAACATTTTAATAGGTTTTTATCATGACAAAATGTTAGCTCACATTAGCATAGTAAAATTAGGGAAATAGCCTGAAATATTCTTGAGTTGATCAGTTAAAATTTTGATAGTCAGTACAGTACATATAAATCTCTTTTTTAATTGTTTTAGCTTTTTATATTATCTGTCTAGATAATGATATAAAGATTTTCTGGTTTAGGAAAATACTTTTAAAGTTAAAATCTAGAAGACCTTGTTTCACCCAAAGATGATTTTTTGATTCTTCTTAGGACCTCCAATGTGTGCTTCCTCTCAGTTGAAGAATCTTTTCCTTTTAGAATTTTTCCTGGTTATACTTTGGTTATACTTTGGTTTCAGGGGGCTGAGTCTAGCTTCCTGATGTCTGTGTCAGCAGGTTGACTGACATCTAGGAAGGCCACACCCAAAGGCAGAGCAAGAGCAGGGGACACACAAAGGGAGTTTCCATGGACCATTCTATCCCAAACGGGGCAAAGGGGTAGGATTACAGAGGAACAGGTGAGTGTAGCTCAACCTCAGGGGAGAGACCTACATCTGAAGACATGCCTCGACTTTCTGAGCTGGGACAATGCCCAAGTCACCATGAATTGATTGAAATGATCAGTCAGAGTCTCTTGCTTCAGGACTGGAAGGTGTGGGTCATTCAGAGTGGCTCCCCACACTTCTACAAACTGCTAAACTGGATAAATGTCTGTGGTAAACTAGTAATGGGGTGTTGAGCACCTGGAGTGATGATGTCTTCCAGGGCAGTGGCCAAGTGAAATAGAGAAACAGGAAAATAGGAAGTTTACCTACATTGATCTCTCTTGTAGACAGAGACTCTTTTGCTGAGAGTCCTCAAATCAATTATGGTGAAGATTTCTGGGGAAAGTTAGTTAAGATTTTCTGTGGAGGAGGGGGTGCCACTACAGAAGATCCCTTTAGTAGCACAGTCACACTAAGGTAACTTCTGAGCATTAATTGACCCCAGTGCCCACATCAACACGGATTGACTTGTGGATGAAGCCCCCTAAATAGGATGGCCACCGTGACAGTTTTGGAGAGGACCAGCTAAGGTCAACAACTCCACTGCCCAACGTGAAGGAGGAGTTGATCCCCTGATGGGCAGAGTACAGAGGTGGTCCCCAGTTCTCCTGAAAACATCAACAGTAGTGAGGTTTGGGGACAGCCTTGTCTCCTTTTATTCCCTGCCTGGAGATGCCCACTCTCCCCCTTGAGAGTGCTTTTGCTGAAGCCTCACTTTTCTCTTAGTCTATTTCCACCTCACGGTCACTTCTCAGAACCCTCTCCTGCATGGCTTTTGGTGTCTGACTTTAAATTTTCTTTTGCTGCAGCACAAGGGCTGGGGTTTGGAGTTTCCGCTCCCTGCTCTCTGGTGACCGGGGAGGTGGGCTTCTGGCTCCTTTTTCTCCTCTCCTGAGATTCCACTCCATGGTGACACAACCAACTCTGCCAGACCTTGTGACAGCAGTGGGGACAGGTTCTATCCAGTAACAGCTGAGAGTGGAGAAAGGGCTGAGGTTTACCAGGAACTAGGGGTGAGCACAACCTCTGAGCATGAACAGGGTCCTGCGGGGCGTGGCCATCAAACTGGCCATTAGAGGCGTGGCCATCGGGCACGTGGCTATCCGGGCACTTGGCCATCGGGGGGCGTGGTCATCAGGGGCGGGGCCTCGACGCCATCTTCAACGCCAGTCCTCCTCCTTCAGGGTGAGAGGTGAGCTTTCTCCTCAGCACCCACTTGGCAGAGCCTGGCTCCTGGAAACTGTGGGTCGCCCTTCAGGGAGGGCCCGAGCCCCCTTTTCCTCACAGCTACCTCAGGTGGACGCCTGGCTCGGGGACACTGGGGGTCATGTCTCTAGGGACACCTGGAGCTCCCTTCTCAGAGCTGCCTCAGGTGGGCGCCTGGTTTGGGGGCACTGTGGGTCCTAGGGTCGCCCATAGTTCCCTTCTCCTCAGAGCTGCCTCAGGGAGCCACTGGGCTTGGTGACACTGTGGGTCATGTCTCTAGGGACCCCCGTAGCTCCCTTCTCCTCAGAGCTACCTCAGGGAGCCACCTGGGTCAGGGACAGTGTGGGTCATGTCTCTAGGGACCCCTGTAGCTCCCTTCTCCTCAGAGCTACCTCAGGTGGACACTGGGCTTGGGGACACTGTGGGTCATGTCTCTAGGGACCCCCGTAGCTCCCTTCTCCTCAGAGCTACGTCAGGTGGACACTGGGCTTGGGGACACTGTGGGTCATGTCTCTAGGGACCCCCATAGCTCCCTTCTCCTCAGAGCTGCCTCAGGGAGCCACCTGGCTCGGGGTCACTGTGGGTCACTGTTAGACCAGGACGCAAAGAAAAGACCAGTGACTCCAATTAAAATCAAATGAAATCAAGCTGATTATTTCCACCATCCGGGCTGCTTCTCCCACCCAAAACTACGGGAAAAGACAGCCCCAGCTCCCTCGCAGCGCAGCTCCATACCCAGGAAGTTCCACAAAGGGGGTTACAGCTAGCAACACTCGGACAGCAGAGCACAAAGGCTGGTTTACATTTTTGCTGGCCCCGACATCAGAATTTATGAAGGTCATTAGAGCCTCAGAGAGCAGCGTTGTCTGGCCAGGGAAGGCCAGGGTTTATGGGGCGTCACTGCAGTTTCAGAGTGGGCTGCTCTCTGGTCAGATGGCCAGGCAGGGGGAGTCCAAGGCCCTGGGCAGGCATTCCAAGCAGGTTCAGAATCTGCAGTAATTTACAGTGAAACCAAAATTAGCTTTTCATGGCTTTGTGGCAAGATGGTTCCCAATTTTAAGCGGGAATCAGGCTGGGTCTATTGTCATGTCTCTAGGGACCCCTGGAGCTCCCTTATTTTCAGAACTGCCTGAGGGTGATGCCTGGCTTGGGGACACTGTGGGTCATGTCTCTATGGATGCATGGAGCTCCCTTCTCCTCAGAGCTACCTCAGGTGGATGCCTGGCTTGGGGACACTGTGCGTCATGTCTGTAGGGATGCCCAGAGCTCCCTTCTCCTCAGAGCTACCTCCGGTGGATGCCTGGCTCGGGGACACTGTCGGTCATGTATCTAGGGATGCCTGGAGCTCTCTTGTTCTGAGTTGCCTGAGGGAATTGCACTAGAAGCTTCTGGAATGACCCGCAGTAGGTGTGGGAAATGTGGTGTTGGTGAGGAGAGAGCCCCACCTTGGGACTGAGCTGAGGAGAGCCTGGCTGTGCGCCCTGCTCCTTCACTATTTCATTCAGGCTAGGTCTAGGTTGTGACCCTCATCGTCTGTTTAAAAATAATTTACATTAGGTATATATTGCCATAATTTAAAATAAAATTTAGTTGTAGTTGGACCTAATACCTTTATTTAATTTATTTATTTTTATGTGGTGCTGAGGATTGAACCCAGAGCCTTGCACGTGTTCGGCGACTGCTCTACCCCGGAGCCCCAGCCCCTCATCATCTTCCTACAGTTACCCCAGGTTTTTCCTGGAGATCCTAGGTGGGATGAAGGAGGAATGATGCACGAGGGTTCTAAGCCCAGGAGAGACTCCATTACTTGTGTTCCTTATTGCTTATTTTTTCAAATATTATTTTAGTTGTCCATGATTGTGTTTTATTTATTGATACTGAGAATCAAACCCAGTGCTTCGCACATCCTGGCAAGTGCTCTGCCACTGAGCCACAACCCCAGCCCTCCTTATTATTGTCAAAGTAGTGTCAAAGTAGTAGAAAAGAACATGGAAATATGGAAAAGCACATGTGTTACCAGCCTACTACTTTATTTCAGTTTAGTATGTTATTTGTAACAAATTCATTTATTAAAAATGTATTTCAGGGCTGGGACTGAAGCTTCCTGGTAGAGTGCTTGCCTAGCATGTGTGAGGCCCTGGGTTTGATCCTCAGCACCACATATAAATAAATAAGATACAGGTGTTTGTTTGATCTACATCTAAAAATATTAAGAAAGTTTATTCCATGTACTAAACTCATGAACCACATTTCATGGAACTAAACTCACAAAACTAAACTCATAAACCACATTTTTCTTTGGTTGAGAGAATTCCAGTTTAATTGTCAGTATATATGCATCTTCCCTCTTTTGAAAATTTTTTTAAATATTATTTTTAGTTGTAGTTGGACACAATACCTTTATTTATTTATTTTTATGTGGTGCTGAGGATAAAACCCAGGGCATCACGTGTGCTAGGTGAGTGCTGTACCACGGAGCCACAGCCCCAGCCCTGGTGTATTTTACTTATCCATAATAGTGGGGTCCATTTTGATGTATGCAGACATGCATGGAGTATAATTTGTTCAGTTTCACCCCAGTCTTTCCATGTTTCCTCCACCTCCGTCCTCCTGCTCCCCTTTCTCTAGTGGTCTTCCTTCTATTTATTTATTGTTTTGTTAAACTGGTGGTTTATAGACAGACACGGAGGGGGGATTCACTGTGGTGTGGTCGTATATGTACTTAGATCGTTTGGTCAGTTTCATTCTTCAGTTCCTCCCTTTTCCCATCCCTCCTCTCTCCCCCTACACCCCCTTCTATTCCACTGACCTCCTTTCTATCTTTATGGGATCTCCCCATTTTATATTTCCTTATTTACCTCTAGTTTTTGTGTATAAGATAAAACATTTGACCCTTGGCTTTCGGAGTATGGCTTATTTCAGTTAGCATGATGTTCTCCAGTTCCATTCATTTACCAGCAGATGCAGTAATTTCATTCTCCTTTATGGCCGAGTAAAACTCTGATGTTTGTATATGCCATGCTTTCTTTACCTGCTCATCTGTTGACAGACACCTGGGAAGGTTTCATAGCTTGGCTACTGAGAATTGTGCTGGCTTAAACATTGATATGGCTGTATTCCTATAGCATGCTGATTTTTGTTCTTTCAGGTAAATACCCCCCCCCCCCCAAAAAAAAAGGGTGGGAGGAAGAGCTAGATCATGTGATGGCTTCATTTCTAGTTTCTTAAGGAATCTCTGTACTGCTGTCCATAGTGGTTGGTTTCACTCATCTGCACAAACAACAGGTGAGTGTACCTTTCTCCCTATCCTCACCAGAGTCTGTTGGTTTTTGTATTCCTGATGTTTGCCCTTCTAACTGGAGATGAAATCTTAATGTAGATGTGATTTGCATTTCTCTGATTGTCAGGCATGTTGAACCTTTTTTTTCCCATGTTTTTTGGCCATTTGTATTTCTCCTTTTGAGAAATGTCTGCTTAGTTCTTTCACCCATTTTTGTGTTGAGCTATTCATTTTTCTGTTGTTACATGTTTTGAGTTATATTTCTGGATATTAATCCCTTGTTGGAAAAGTAGATGGAAAAGACTTTCTCCCATTCTGAGGGGCTTTCTTCATGATCCTATTTCCCTCGCTTGTCAGAGCATTTTAATTTGAAGGCATTTCACTTATTGCGTCTTGGTTTTATTTTTTGAATTTTATGGATCTTGTTGAGGAAGTCAGTGCCTGCCCTGCACCAATATGTTGGAGAGTCAGGTTTCTATGAGCCCAATCTACTTTTCCACTGACTTACATCTTCATTTTAGAAATCATTTATCTTGAATTGATTGATCTATAATAAATAGCATCTTACATTTTAGTTTTCAAGTGCTCTACAGCTTCTGCCAAAATAATTCATTGTTCATGAATGTGGTAATGCATTTAAATGATGATAAGATGAATGTAGAATAAAAGGAATTGGGTCTTATAAAAACAGTGTACCCGTTGCCTTAAATTATATACATATTTTAGACTGGGATTTGAACTCAGGACTTCATGTATCCTATGTAAGTGCTCTACCCCTATAAGTGAGCAACACCCTCACTTCTCTTTTTGAGAGGATCTTGCTAAATTGCCCAGACTGGCCTCAAATTTAGAATTTTCATTTCTCTGTCTCCCTAAGTAGCTGGGATTATGATGGTGTACACTACTGTACCTGGGTCCTCTCCTCTTTCAGTGGAATACCTGCTACTTCCATGCACTTTATGGTGGCTGGTACAGAGCAGGCAGGGGTGGTGGATGGCCAGGGACTTCTGCCCAGGAGTCAGTGAAGCTGCTGGGGCCTACTGTACCAGGTGGAGGGTGGTGGGTGAGGCAGACTGTTGCTGCCTCCACCCAGCTCAGGTCAGTTTCCCTGAGGTGGGTTGTTGGGATGGAAGGCTAGAGAACTAGGGGCTCTGAGTGAGTGACCACCAAGGCCAGTATTCCTCACCATCTGTTGTCCCTCCTGTTGGCTCTGACCCTCCTCCAGACCCCTCTTCCAGGCCTGCCTTTCTTCTCCTGACCCCACCCCATCCCCCAGACCACATCCTCCATAGACTCTGCCTAGACCCCTCCCCCAAGGCCCCCACATCTCTTCTCCAGATCCCTGCCCTGTCCAGACTGTGGCCCTCCTCCAGACCCTACCCTGTTTCCAGGCCCTGACTCTCTCAGCCACAGCTCAGGGCACTAATTGACAGTACATTTGCAGTGGTGCACAAAATAGCCTGTTGAATAAACATTGACGTTCTACATGGATGAAATATCTTGACTATATCAGGCTTTGATGGAACATGAACTGAATTTAGGAAAGTCACCTTTTTTTTTTTTTTATCTAGATCATAAACATTTGAAATAAAATCAGAATTTGTGAAAGGTCAGGTAACACTTAGCTGTGAGACCTAATGATCCCAGGGTCTTTTCCAGTGGGAGATCTCCCAGCAGCAGTTCCAACTTTGCTATGCTAATGGATCGATTGAGTTTTCTTAATTTAGTTGTTTTGCAATGTCTGTATTTCCTAGGAAATGCCCCATGTCCACCAGGTTTTCAGTTCTTTTTAATTTTCTACAGAATTCTTAATCCTGTGAACTTCTGCTGTTTTCCCTCAGCAATATTTTTAAAATATGCTTTTTGCTTTCTTTGTTTTCCATTGAGAAACTTGTCTTGTTTGGAAATTCTCATGATAATCTTAAATGATTTTAATTATTTTCTGCTTATTGAGATGTCTTTGCATACTGGGTATGCAGCTCATTGACAGAGCACTTGCCTAGCAATTGAGAGGCCTTGGGTTCCATCCCAGCACCATACACACACACATATATTTTTACACACACACAATGTCATTTGCTAGAACTCAAGCATCAGAGGTATCCAGAGATATGTTCAAAAACATTATGTATTTATACACACACACACACACACACACACATATATCTCACAATATCTCTTCCAGATTTAGATGAAATTTTTCTAAGAAAAAATTTCAATGTCAACTATTATATTGCATGATTCTTTTTTTTTAACCTTTATTTATTTTTATGTGCTTTTGAGGATCTAACTCAGGGCCTCGCACATGCTAAGGAAGCACTCTATCGCTGAGCCACAACCCCACATGATCCTTTTTTTAATATTTATTTTTTAGTTGTACACAGTACCTTTATCTTATTTTATTTATATGTGGTGCTGAGGATTGAACCCAGGGCCTTGCACATGCTAGGCGAGTGCTCTATCACTGGGCCGCAACCCCAGTCCCCTGCATGATTCTTTTTTTTTTTTTTTTTTTTTTTTTTTAGAGAGAGAATTTTTTAATATTTATTTTTTAGTTTTCGGCGGACACAACATCTTTGTTTGTATGTGGTGCTGAGGATCGAACCCGGGCCGCATGCATGCCAGGCGAGCGCGCTACCGCTTGAGCCACATCCCCAGCCCATCCCCTGCATGATTTTTAAAACCACTGTAGATGAAGTTTCCTTAGGATCCAAGTCATTACAATGTGTAAGAGACAAGTCAATAGCTGAGTTGTGTAATTAAGAAATATTTTTTACTAAAAATAAATTTTTAAACAAACATTTTCTTTTCTATTTTTCAATTTAGAAAGCATATCCCTATGTCTTATTAAAGTTCTACATTTGTTTATTTTTATGTGGTCCTGAGAATCGAAGCCAGTGCCGCACATATGCTAGGCAAGTGCTCTACCACTGAGCAACATCCTCAGGCCCTAAAGTTTTACATTTATAAAAAGTTGTTTTCTTATTCATTGCAAGCAAGGGATTGGGTTTTCTGATGAGCATGATGCTTTGTATATTGCCAGGAATTCTTTTGGAGAACTCTGTTTGTGTTTTGTATCTGTTTGAAGTATCATTGAAAATATACCATTATGTTTTGAGTTCAGAAATTTGAATTTCTTCTTTTGAGGTTATATGTTTATTAACACTAAGAGTTATTTCATGTGAAGTGCCATAATTACATTTTATCCTAATGATTGTGCCCCTATGTGCTTATAAGTTGGCTTTTAGAGCAGAGTTGAGTATATTGCACATCTGCTGGATTTATTAGAAAAATACATACACTTTTTATCATATTTAAAAAGCTATCATATTTAAAATATTATCATATTTAAATTAGTAGAAGTAGAGGTTAGATATGTTAGCATTGTGAGCTGAATGAAGTGCAGGTTTACTTTAATTATTTTAGGGAGGTTGATATAATGGCTTCTTCCCTGTTGTATTCCTGCAATGGTTGTCTATGATCAGTTGTGTGGCCTGGAGAGTTTTTGTTTACACTGGGTGTTGACCTCAGGGCCTTGTATGTGCTTGGCAAGCACGTAGCTACATACATCCCTAGCCCTTTTTAAAATTTAATTTTGAGACATGGTCTTGCTGTATTGCCCAGGTGAGCCTCAAATGTATGATCCTCTTGCCTTAGCCTCCCAAGTAACTGGGATGACAGGCATGTGACTGGCATGTCCTTGTGCCTTGTGCATGCTAGGTGAGCTCTCTACCATGGAGCCACAACCCAGCTGGAAATGTAGTCATGTTTAAAGTTTTATTTGAGTATCTTTATCTTTATACAGAAATTTCAAAGGAAGTCTCAACCTGACTTTGCCCTTGTGATGACTTAGGTGCACTATCTCAGATGTCTTAACATCTTAGACCATTTGTCATGAAGAATCAACACTAGTATGCTATAAATAACTGAAGTTGTATTTCCTCTGGATTCTCAGTTCTGCCTCTTCCTGTTCCAGGACCCCATCCAGGACCCCAAATGACATCCAGTCAACATGTCTCTGTAGACTCCTCTTGGGGTGACAGTTTCTCTGAACTTCCTTGTTCCAGTGACCTCGGCACATGGGGAGGACCTGTCAGGTATTTGTAGATTGTTCTACTTTGGGGTTTACTTGTTTTTCCTCACATCTAGACTTGGGCCATGGTCTGGGGGAAGCAGTCACAGAGGTGGAGAGCTGCTCTGTCATCTCAAGTCCTCAAGGTGAATGTCACCTTAGTACTGAGTGCTCAGCTGGCTGGGGAGTGCCTTTCAAGTTTCCATGTTTTTCTCATATTTATCCTGGGGCTGTGGGTCTGGGGCAAGCAGGTCACAGAGGTGGAGAGCTGCTCTGTCATCTCAAGCCCTCAAGGTGAATGTCACTTTAGTGCTGAGTGTGCTCAGCTGGCTGGGGAGTGCCTTTCAAGTTTCTGACTGTGGAGTTACTGTTCTCTGCATGTCCCTATTGTATGTGTTTCTGGAGGAAGTCATTATAGAGGGCCCATTATAGAGGGAGTTAGCTGCACCTCCTCGATGGCCTTGTCTGCCTTAGTTATGTGGTATGCTTCTTCACAAGAGGTTTCTGCACAAGAGTATTGCATGTTGTAAATAATTTATCTCAGTCTGTAGCTTTTCTTTTTGTTCTGTCTTTCACAGAGTATACAATTTAATTTTTTCATGTGATGCTGGGGATTGAACCCAGGGCCTCACATATGCCAGGCAGGTGCTCTACCACTGAGCTATACCCCATCCCTTTAAAAATCTCCCAGGCTGGCCTTGAATTTGCAATCTCCCTGCCTCAGCCTTTTTTTTAAAGAGAGAGAGAGAGAGAGAGAGAGAGAGAGAGAGAGAGAGAGAGAGAATTTTTTAATATTGATTTTTTTAGTTTTCGTCGGACACAACATCTTTGTTTGTATGTGGTGTTGAGGATTGAACCTGGGCCGCACGCATGCCAGGTGAGTGTGCTACCGCTTGAGCCACATCCCCAGCCCCCCTGCCTCATCCTTTTGAGTAATTAGGATTCTTGGCATGCAACACCACACTTGGTAAAAATTTGATTTTATAAAGTCCATGCTATCAATATTTTCTTCTGCCAATTTACTTTTAGTATTGTGTGTTAAAACTCATCACCAAGGGCTAGGGATGTAGCTGAGTATTGTAGCTGAGGTTGTATGTAGCTGAGGTTGTCCACCATGTGTGCTGCCCTGCATTTGGTCCCCAGTTCCAGAACACACACACACACACACACACACACACACACCAAACACACAGTATCACTAAGATTACATGGATTTTCTTCTGTTTCTCTTTAATTTTTTTTTCAAATTTTAGTTATGGATGATTATGAGTCAATTTTTGTGGAAATTTTGGTTTGCATATACTTTCATTTCACTGAATATAGTTTTCAAAGCTTGTTAAATCACCACTTTTTGACAAATAGTGTTTAATGGGTTTCATTTCCATTTGAATTTCCAAAATCATGTGCCAGGTTTCTCTTCTTGCAACTAAAAGGCTCAGGGGCCACTCCAGGTAAACTGGGCTGACTGGGCTGTGCAAAATGACCACACAAGAGATACAAATACCTTTTTCTTTGGGGTCGTTGTGACGGCTCCTCTGACCTTAAGGGTCCTCAGGAAGAGAGAGAGAGAGAGCATGCACTGACCCCTTTTATTGAGGAGAAGCTATTCAAATGAGGCAAGGGGTCAGGTTTCAGGGGGCTGAGTCTATCTTCATGATGTCCACTGTCAGCAGGTTGACTGACACCTGGGTAGGCCACACCCAAGGACACAGTAAGAGAAGGGGACCCACAAGGCACTTCCATGGAAGATTCTACCCAAAACAGGGCAAGGGTTATATCACAAAGGAACAGGTGAGCGTAGGTCCACCCATGGGCTGTAGCAAGACAAATCCATGCCCCAGACACCGACCCTCGAACCCAAGAAGGTGGGGAAAGCTCTGCCACATTTCTGTGACTGAGCACCTCAGCACCCAGCGGGGGAGTGTGACTCAGTCACGTCAAAGTTGGTCTCCCACACAGTTGCCTCCTGGACTCCCAGCCCCTGAGCAGACAGTGGTGGTCAGCAGGAGGATGCCCACTTCCTGGGCCCCTGCTTGGCCTCCCTAAGGTCCCCGCCTGGCCCCTCAGCACCCTGTATCAGGGGCTGCACCTGAGACCAGGTCTCTCCCTCTTCCCAGGCCAGCTGCCCCTCTCCAGGACTGACCACTAGGCCAGGACCAACTCCACACAGGCCTCACTCCCAGGATGGAGGCTCGAGCCCCAGGACGGCCTTCCTGTTCACAGCACTGCCTGCCCCTGCCCACAGCACAAGCTGCACTCTGCCACCATGACCACAGGGACCCCAGGACAGAGACTCTCAGCAGCTGGCAAGCAGAGCCGTGTGCAGCTGCAGGCCACCTTTGTGGGGACCTCCAGGAGCTCTGTGCTGAGCCCTCTGGAGTCGGGGACTCAATGTTCTACGTCACTCTTAGCATGTGCATTTGAGGAGGGCAGCGTGGAGCCCCTGTGCAGGGACAGTGCGCAGGGGCTTCTTGGGGTTATGCAGGGAGTTCACATTTCACATTACCTCCAGCCTAGGTACATCCCTGAAGACCCAGAAACAGACGCTGGAATGAAAACTTGTGTGTGAACATTCACAGCAGCACCATGCACAAGCGTCAGAAAGGAGAAGTAACCCAGTTGTCCACTGAGGAGGAATGGGGAACAGGACGAGTCCATCCACATGATGGAATATTACTCAGTCCTGAAAAGGACTTCAGCTCTGACACATGCTACAAGTGGGACGGACCTTGAGACCTGGGGCTCAGTGAGAGAAGCTGACACAGAGGGTCTCATAGTGTGGATTCCATGGGCAGGACCTATCCACATCAGGCCATCGAGACACAGGCAGTGGGCAGGTGATGGGGCTGGGCAGGGGACTGGGTACTGCTGGAGTGCAGGTGCCTTCCAGGGGTAAATGGGCTATTTGGAAGTAGAGGCGCTGGGCGCCCAGTGCTGTGAAGGCAGCTGATGTCCGGCTTGATCCCTGGCTGATGGACTCATGCATGTCCAGCATAGCTACAGCCCATGCTCAGGTTCCAGCTCTCAGTGACCCAGCACCAAGTGGAGGCAGAGAGGCCAACCTCAGAGACACCAGTGTGGCCACATGCTCTGGGGAATGCAGGTGACCTGTGGGGACCTTGGAGAACACACAGGGGCATTACAAGCTGAAGCTGGGTGACGCTGGACATAGCATGGGGCAGTCCTGGGGGGGACCACATCCCAGGGCAGCAGCTGCACAGATGACGTTGAGGTGGCCACATTTATTATCAGCTGTGAACAGCGGTCAGGCAGGGAGTGCCCTGCCAGAGCCGAGCCTGGCCTGACCCCAGGGACGGAGGCCTGGCTCAAGCTGCATTGGACGGTGGGGTTTCTCAGCCAGAGAAGTGGCAGGATGCAAGGCCTCTCACCCCCAGACCCAGGACCTGCGGGAGGAGAGGGTGGAGGTGAGTCCCTGGGCACAGCTGAGTCTCCCGGCAGCACCAGCCACGGCAGTGCCAGCCACACCAGCTTCCTAAACCTCCCGTAAACGTCTCTGTGTACAGCAGGGCACATGGGGCCTAGGGAGGGCTGTTTTCCAGGTGGACAGATGTCCCCATGGATGCTGCCAAGCCCGCTCCAGTCCCCTAGGTCAAGATGCGTTACACCTGGCCGAGCAGACATGGCCGGGAGCCAAGCTGACCCTGGCAGGGACACCCCACTGACCTTGAAGACGTGTCCTGCCTGCGGCTCCCGCAACAGCTGCTCTGGACTCAGGCTGTCCGCTGCAGAGGTCACGTACAGGTCGGAGTAGTCAGCCCCCCCGAAACAGCAGGACGTCACCCTGGACACTGGCACCTCCGGGGTGCACAGCCGCGTCCCTGTGAGTAAAGCTCAGGTACATCCCTGAAGCCCAGCCACCCATCTGCTGCTGGACCCCAGGTGGCCTGACTGTGCCCACTCCCCAGTGGGGCCCTGGGCCGGCTGGTTCTCCCTGGCACCTGCAGCACTTGATCCCCAAGTCTGCCCTTCCTCATGGACTGCAGGGTTCAGCAGGGCCACCTGAAGCCCAGGAGCTGGAGAGGCCAGTCTCCTGGAGGGAGCTGGACACATTGTAAGAGGTTGGTCCTGTCCACATTTGCACCCCAGAACCTGTGAGTGGGACCTGGTGTGGGAACAGGGTCTCTGCAGAGGTTGTTAGTGAAGGGTCCTGAGATGGGCTCCTCCTGGGTCAGGGGACCCTCATGCAATGGCCATGTCCTCCCAAGAGACAGAGGAGGGGACACAGACCCAGAGGAGGAGCCCCGTGGAGACAGAGGCAGAGACTGGAGTGAGGGGCCACCTGGAGCCCAGGAGCTGGAGAGGCAGGAGGAGCCTCTCTGGAGCTCATGGAGGGAACTGGACACCATGGTAAGAGGTGGGTCCTGTCCACATTTGCACCCCAGAACCTGTGAGTGGGACCTGGTGTGGGAACAGGTCTCTGCAGAGGTCGTTAGTGAAGGGTCTGAGATGGGCTCCTCCTGGGTCAGGTGGCCCTCATGCAATGGCCGTGTCCTCCCAAGAGACAGAGGAGGGGACACAGACCCAGAGGAGGAGCCCCGTGGAGACGGAGGCAGAGACTGCAGGGAGGGGCCACCAGCCCAGGGCCACCTGGAGCCCAGGAGCTGGAGAGGCAGGAGGAGCCCCCTGGAGCCTGTGCAGGGAGCTCAGCCTGTGACCCTGGTCCAGCCTCCGCCCTCTAGGGTGGGAGAGGACAAGGTCTTGTAGTTTTCAACCGCTGCTTTGTGGTCATTTTCTACATCAGCCCCTGTGTTCCCTGCACTGCCCATCTGCACAGGTCCCCCTGTAGCTGGACAAGCAAGTGGTCCCACTCCTGGACCCTGAACACCTGGGACAGAGCACCCCATGGCCCCTCCTTGACCGACTGCCCTGTGCACACACCTGTCTCAGCGTCCATGCGGATCACCCTGTCTCCTTCAATGCAGGCCACCCAGAGTGTCCCCGTGGTGTCCATGAACAGCCCATCTGGCATGCCTTGCTCTGGCTCCAGCTGGCACACCAGTCGTGGGTTTGCTGCGGCAGGACAGACAGAGGCGCGTGGCCCCTCACTGCCCAGACCAGGGGGTGACATAGTGTGGCCTCAACAACGTGAGGGAGTGACAGACCCCATGGTGCATCTGGGACCCCAGGAGGGGACTCAGGAGGGTGTGGGGGGCTGGCCATAAAAGGCCCTCCCCGAGAAGGGCATGGGGGGCTGGCCATGGAGGCCCGTACTTCAGGGAGGATGTGGGGAGCTGGCCATGGAGGCTCCTACCCCAGTGAGGGTATGGGGGGCTGGCCACAGAGGCCCATACCTGAGGGAGGGCGTGCTGGGCTGGCCAGGGAGGCCCCGCTCAGGTAGGGCATGGGGGCTGGCCATGGTGGCCCCACCCATAGAGGGTGTGAGGGCTGACCACGGAGGCTCCTACCCCAGGGAGGGTGTGGGGGGGGCTGGTCACGGTGGCCCATCCAGGGAGGGTGTGGGGGCTGGCCACGGAGGCCTTCCTCTGGGGAGGGCGTGGGGGGCTAGCAACGGTGGCCCCTACCCAGGCCTCCTGTCTGCACGTCGTAGTCATAGGACCGCACAGAGTAGTCCAGGCCGTCCACGTGGTAGAGAGTGTGATGGTCCAGGGACCAGTCCAGCCCGTTGGGGATGCCCAGCTGGTCCAGCTGTCTGACCACGGAGCGGTCAGCATAGAGTGTGTACAGGGAGCCCTGCCCTGGCTCCTACACTCCTGGGGCGGACGCCTCTGGCATGGTGCCTGGAGAGAGTGGAAGGTCAGTGGTCAGCACCCCACCCTGTCCTGCCCACCCCACACAGACCCACTGTGCAGAGAGCTGTGGTCACCCTCAGTCGGGGGACAGCAGGCAGGATGGCCCTCAGGCGGCATCTGTGAGTGAGCCTCTGTGCTGGGCGAAGGGGGGACCCCAGGGATGTTCCACTGGGAAGAGTCCTGCTCAGGCAGAGGTGCAGGGCCCTCAGCCGCACGTGAATGGCCTCTGGCCACTGCCCCACCCTGGCTGCTTCGACCCTCCCAGGGTCCTCTCTGGGCAGGGATCTGGGAAGAATGACATGGAAGCCATGGGCTTTGGAGAGGGAGGGAACCTGTGGGCTGCCCAGCACCTACATGGCCCCCGGGGGCCACTTGCCAGCAGCCTGGGGAGGGCTCCTGAGGTCCCCACCCAGCTGGCACCCACCATGACGGGAGGCTCTGCAGGTGGCCTGGGCCAGTTCTTTCAGCAGCCCACCTGCCACAAACCTCCCGGCGGGGTCCACCTTCCCGTCGTTGAACCTGTTGTGGGGCTTGTCCCTGTCCAGCCAGGCCGCCCACTCCACCTGCCCCTTCTCCCAGTCCAGGAGGCCAAGGCAGGTGCCAGAGGCCACCACATAGCTGCCCTCTCGGTGCAGAGCCACACAGCCAACAGGGTCTCCTGGGAGGACAGAGGACAGCAGGGTGGCCCGGCTGCTGCTTCTCCAGGAGACTCCACCCACGGGGCTCCCGCCAGGAGGCACCATCAGGGCACAGAGCATGTCTCAGCACAGGACCAGTCCTGCTGGGCCTGCGTGGACCACCTCTCTGCACCCCCTCCCCACGATGGCCACCACAGGGCCTCCAGATGGGACTGGAGGCTGCCAAGCCTGCCTGCAGGGCCACCAGGACTGCAGGAGTGGAGAGCGCTGGCCTCTCCTCACGTCAGTGCCAGTGTGAGAGCCGCGGGTGCCCCTGAGCCCTCGGGTAGGACGCTGGGCCTGGGGCAGGCTCCACAGGAGGGCGCCTGAGCCCAGACACAGACTTGAGGCCAGCCCTGATCTGCAAGGGGGACAGTGGCACCTGCCCTTGGGGAGGGGGAGGGTGAGTGGGGGATGCTCCCAGAGTGCTGCTTCTGCTCCTCAGAAAACCCACAGGGGTCATCATCCACACAGGTGTGCAAGCCCCACAGACACACAGGTACCTCCCAGGTGTGTGTATCCACAGGGGTCGTCATCCACACAGGTGTGCAAGCCTCTCAGACACACAGGTACCTCCCAGGTGTGTGGGTCCACAGGGGTCATCAGCCACACAAGTGTGCAAGCCCCACAGACACACAGGTACCTCCCAGGTGTGTGAATCCACAGGGGTCATCAGCCACACAAGTGTGCAAGCCCCACAGACACACAGGTACCTCCCAGGTGTGTGAATCCACAGGGGTCAGCAGTCCACACAGGTGTGCAAGCCGCACAGACACACAGGTACCTCCCAGGTGTGTGAATCCACAGGGGTCAGCAGTCCACACAGGTATGCAAGCCCCACAGACACACAGGTACCTCCCAGGTGTGTGGGTCCATGCACACACATGAGCCTGGAAAATGCACAGTCACCCCCACCCTAGCTCCTGAGTCAGGACAGGTGCATGTGTGGCATAACCCGGGGTCAGAGCCAGGTGTGGGCTCCACACAGCAGCCAGGAGGATGTCAGTGTTTCCAGGATTTAACCTGGATGACAGCAAGGCCGGCTTTGGTCCTTCCAACTATAGCTATACATCAGGACTTCCCACCCCATGGTCTGTGCCCAGGGTGTGACAGCCCACACTTCAGGGGCTCTGGAGCACGGGGACAGGTGCTGAAGAAGCAGGTGCCCCGGCTGGGCCCCTGCAACCCTCAGGCCACGACTGATGCTGGACACCTGTGGCAAAGGTACCAACGAGCCCTAGGACCTGAGGGACATGGGTCCACAAGCAGGCAGGACAGCTTCAAAGCTAAACAAGCCCCAGGACTTCAGGGGACACGGGGCCCTGGGCACATAGGATGGTCTCACAGCTCCCTTCCCAGGAGCACCTGGATCTCCAGGGGACCCATACTTCCTCAGGCTTATGTTCTGCAGGTCCCAGGCCCACTTCCTCTGGCCCAAAGTCTCCACCTCTCAGACCCACTTCCTTTGTCCGACCCTCTGCAGCCCCCCAGGCCCACTTCCTTTGTCCCACCCTCTGCAGCTCCCCAGGCCCACTTCCTCTGGCCCAAAGTCTCCACCCCCCAGTCCCACTTCCTTTGTCCCACCCTCTGCAGCCCCCCAGGCCCACTTCCTCTGGCCCAAAGTCTCCACCCCCCAGACCCACTTCCTTTGTCCCACCCTCTGCAGCCCCCCAGGCCCACTTCCTTTGTTCCACCATCTGCAGGCCCCAGTTCCACTTAAGTCTGCACCTCCCCAGAGAGTGGGTTCCACCAGCACACAGTCCTGGTGTTGATGTCCACAAACACCAGCTGCCCGGTCTCCTCTTCCCACATGGGACACTCCCCCATCCTGTGCCTGTCCCGGATGACAGCCTCGATCCTGGGGGACGCCATGGCCTGGGAGGAGGACAGGGCTGTGAGTGCCCTGTTCTCTGTCCCATTCTGGTCATCAGGTGAGGGCTGCTGGACCATGCAGGCTGGGCGCTCCCGGGTGTGTGACATTCTGTGGTCTCAAGGACAGCCCTCTTCTCATGAAGCCTCACCCAGGCAGACAAGGGGATGCAGAGAGGGAGCAGGCCGAGCCCACGCCCCTCCTGGCTCCTCTGTGCCTCGTGTCACTCTGCATGACCCGAGAGGTTGACAGAACGTGCAGGTGCCCCGTCACTTGAAGAGGCACCCCCCTGGCAAGGTTCCAGGAGTCCCCCTTTTCCTCTGGTGGCACAGTGTGCCTACCTCCCCCACCTTCCAGGCCCCCCACCTACAGCCTGGGAAGCAGGGGCTGCTAAGCTGAGCTGCTGTCCAGGTGGGCCCGGCTCAGAGGCTGGGGTGGGTGCGATCTGCAGGTGGCTGGCTCTGGAGCACACACCCTGGCCTCTCCGCCCAGGAGACCTCTGCCCCAGAAGGGCTCACTTCTCAATGCTCATGTTAATTGGGTTGCTGTGAGACCCCTGCGCTCCGTGGGGCTCAGTTCACAGGGCCTTTCCTGGACAGCACCAGGAGGCCCAGCAGGCCAGGGCTCCCATACTGGGGCGGCTCACGTGCTCCTCAGCCCTGGTCCTGTCCTGCTCGCTCAACTCTTGGGACTCCACGGCACTCTGGCCTCAGCCAGCTGAAGGCTCCACCAGGTGGGGGGGGCGACTCCCTTCTCCCCTCCCCTCCCCTTCCCTCCCTCTGTGCTTCCCCAAATCAACAGAGCCCCAGGCGGTGGCATGTCACCTGCTGTGTCCTGCAGAGCCAAGGTAGCAGTTGCAGGAGTCGCCCGTGCGCTCTGCATTAGAGTGGGAGAAGCAGCAGCCCCTGGGACCTCGCTTCCGTAGAGACCCCCCGAGGTCGCGGCCAGCGCCCCGCCAGGCATCGCTGAGCCTTCCCCTTAGGGCCGACCATTCGGCTCCCCAGCCCTCCTGGGTTCTCCCCTCGCACAGGCGCTGACCTGGGCAGCAGGACACTGTGCTCTTCTCCTACTGCAGAAGCGCGCCGGCTTGCAACTGGGGCTCCACGGGCTCACCCAGGCAGGCTCACAGGGAGCACAGGCTTGGCCGGGCAGGCGCAGAGGGACGCAGGGAGGCACGGGGAGCCCTGGGCAGGCACACGGGGCGCTGGACAGGCGCAGAGGGGGCGAAGGGGAGCCCTGGGGAGGCACAGAGGGCACTGGGCAGGCACAGAGGGGGCGCAGGGGAGGAACAGGGTGCCCTGGACACCCACTCGGGGCGCTGGGCAGGGCTCTACTCACAGGCATCCTGTAAAGAACGGACTGCTGATCCCCGAGCTTCACCTGCTGACCCGACCCGGCCTCGCACACCTGGCTGTGTCACCCACACGTTCACAGGCACCAGCGCCCCCTCCCCCCGTCTTCCTCCGCCCTCTGAGATGGTCTGGGCGCCACTCCCCCAGCCACGGGTTCATCCCGCTGTGGAGCAGGGCTTGGCACAGGCATGTCGTCCCCCGTCCCCGAAAGGAGAGGTGCTGGCTTTGTGGAGTCCCTGCACCCACGTCTCCATGCCGCTAAGTGAGCCCAGCTCCTCCACACCCCAGGCTCCAGCCCCAGAACCCAAGGACTCCAGGCTCCAAGGTCCCCTCCCCATGGGCTAGAACCGGCCTTGTGGGTGAAGGACTCCCTTGGGAACCTTCTCCTCCTGGGTTCCAGCCAGCGCTCGGCAGCATCCTCACCCCAACCCTGGTCCCAGAGCTCCTTAGGGCCCCGGACTGCAGGCGCCTGTCTGGGAGACCACCAAGGTCGGTGCTGGGGGCTGATTCCTGCTCCCACAGCCCAGGAGAGGCCACTGCCTGCGTGGAGGGGGTCTAAAGGAAAAAGGATGGAGAGCTTGGACTGGAGCTCCTCCACTCCATGGAAGGTGCTGGGGCTCTTGGGAGCACTGGCTGCACCCAGGGGGCGCCCGCTCACCCCGAAGGCTCCTGCTCAAGGGGAGGTCAGTGTGTAACCCTAGCACCAAACCACTTGTCATGCTCCTGTGACCCCACAACAGGACGCCAGGCACCCACCCTTCCCGGCTCCCTGGTGGTCCGGCCGTCCTACCTCCAGAGTGCTCGTCCTCCACCTGCCAAACGCTGGCCCCTTCCCAGGCCCTGCCTGGAGTCCTGGGGCGGCTGATCTCATCTGTCTCATGACTTACACCCTCCGACCTGCCCATGGCTCCCCCGTTTGTAGATGAGAACACACGGGCTCCCAGACGGGACTCCGTGCCCAGCACCCTGCTTGAAAGTCTATCAGGCATCCCACGTGGGCTGGCCCACTCGCCCCTGCTCCCCTGCCTTCCTCCTCCTGTCAATCACCTGCCTTCCTCCTCCCCACCTGGGATGCCTTCCAGATGTCCTGTCCACCAGGCTCCTCCCCCCCTCCCCTCTGCTCAGCTCTGCAGACCCCTGGGGCTCCTTCCTGCTCAGTTCTGCAGCTCCCTGGGCCCTGGGGCTCCTTCCCCCCTCCCCCCTTCTCAGCTCTGCAGCTCCCTGGGCCCTGGGGCTCCTTCCCCCCTCCCCACTTCTCAGCTCTGCAGCTCCCTGGGCCCTGGGGCTCCCCCCCTCTCTGCTCAGCTCTGCATACCCCTTGGGTTTGGGAGCCTCTTCAACCAGGTCTCCCTGGCACCACCCTATCCCCGTCTGCTCCCCCAGAGCAGGAGCCTTGTGCCAAGTCAGTGTGAGCTGTGTCCCCTGCAGTGACTCCTCTGATGTCCTGCAGCCACCCTGCTGGCATGGGGTGGGCTCCCCCACCAGAGCAGGGCTCAGTCACATGGACAGTGTCCAGTTCTCACCCTCCTGGTGACACTCCTTCCTCCCTGTGGGACAGCTGGAGATAGTTTGCTGGACCTGGCCTGCTGGCCCCACGTCCCACTTGGCTGTCCAGGGAAGCCGTGGTGGCCCTGGGGCACCTTGGGAGCCGCAGTGGCCTGCGTGCTTGTGGTGAGCCCACCAGGCGGTACTCGCTGTGGGAGACCTGCTGGAGTTAATGGGTGCAGAGCAGGCCGAACAGAGGTTGGCTGCAAGATAGCCCCGCACTCAACCCCCTCCCTCTGGTCCTTTGTCACCTTGCCTCAATCTGAACATGCAGCCCCCTCAAGGCTGAGCACTCAACCCCCCCTTGGGCCAACAAGGCAGCTTGCAGACCCAGAGGCCCCCTTAGATTTGGGCTATAAAAACTCCCTCCTGCCAGGCCCCCTCTCTCTTGCTCTCTCTCTCTCTTACTCTCTGTCTCTCTCTGGCTCTTGCTCTCTGCCCGGCTCACCTGCCTGGTGTGTCCCGCCCGGGCAGGACCAGGACAGCCCCGCCCTGCTCACCTGCCCTGTGTGTCACCATGGGATGGACCCAGTCCCTGCCTCAAGGCTGACAGCGGCGCTGATGCTCAGAAGACTCCCTGCGCCCCCTGCTGGCCGCCGTCAGCCCTACACCCTCGGGGCTCAGAGCACCTCCTGCCTCTGGTATACATCTCTGGGGCTGGGGTCCTGAAGGGCAGGCCGTCCTCTGCAGGGTCCTGGGAAGCTCCTTCCTGCATCTCTCCCCACCCAGGACCCCAGGCCCTAAGCTTGGGTCCTCATCACTCCCGTTGTCTCCCTGTCCCCTCTGTCCCTTCTCCATCTGCCCCTCTTCTCAGCACCCTGCTGACTCCTTGGGCCCCAAGACCCTCCAGGTCACCTCCATGTCCGCATCCCTACCTATCAGGTGGCAGAGGGCCTTTGGCATTCCCAGGGCCAGCAGTGGATGTGGACACTGACATCAGCGGGCTACAGAACTCATGCCCTGGGCAGCAAGGACCTCCCTAACCAGAAGACAGTCTGTGGGAGACCCTGCCCCAAAGGCATGACGCCCACAGTCCCAGGAGAGCTACTGGGGGAAAGGGGGGCTCTCATATGGAGAGACTGGGACCCTGCATCCTGTAGACCTGGGGTGGCCATGGCAGCTGTGGGGTGGGGTGCCCAGTGAAAGGTCATCTGCCTGTAGAGGGAATCGGGGCACCCACCCACCCATCCCTGCTCACAGACCCCTGTACCCCTCCCTCCCTCCCTCTCCCTGCTCACACCCTCCCTGTACCCCTCCCTCCCTCTCCCTGCTCACACCCCCTGTACCGCTCCCTCTCCCTCCCTGCTCACACCCCCTGTACCTCTCCCTCTCCCTCCCTGCTCACACCCCCTGTACCCCTCCCTCCGTCTCCCTGCTCACACCCCCTGTACCCCTCCCTCCCCCTCCCTGCTCACAGCCCCTGTACCCCTCCCTCCCCCTCCCTGCTCACAGCCCCTGTACCCCTCCCTCCCTCTCCCTGCTCACAGCCCCTGTACCGCTCCCTCCCCCTCCCTGCTCACACCCCCTGTACCCCTCCCTCCCCCTCCCTGCTCACAGCCCCTGTACCCCTCCCTCCCCCTCCCTGCTAACAGCCCCTGTACCCCTCGCTCCCCCTCCCTGCTCACACCCCCTGAAACACTCCATCCCTCTCCCTGCTCACACCCCCTGTACCCCTCCCTGCCTCTCCCTGCTCACAGCCCCTGTACCCCTCCCTATCCCTGCTCACACCCCCTGTACCCCTCCCTCCCTCTCCCTGCTCACACTCCCCTGTACCCCGCCCTCCCTCTCCCTGCTCACAACCCTGTACCCCTCCCTCCCTCTCCCTGCTCACACCCCCTGTACCCCTCCCTCCCTCTCCCTGCTCACACCCCTGTACACCTCCCTTCCTCTCCCTGCTCACACCCCCTGTACCCCTCCCTCCCTGTCCCTGCTCACATTCTCCGGTACACCTCCATCCCTCTCCCTGCTCACACCCCCTGTACCCCTCCCTCCCTCTCCCTGCTCACACCCCCTGTACCCCTCCCTCCCTATCCCTGCTCACAACCCCTGTACCCCTCCCTCCCTCTCCCTGCTCACACCCCCTTACCCCTCCCTCCCTCTCCCTGCTCACAGGCCCCTGTACCCCTCCCTCCCTCTCCCTGCTCACAGGCCCCTGTACCCCTCCCTGCCTCTCCCTGCTAACACCCCCTGTACCCCTCCCTCTCTCTCCCTGCTCACACCCCCTGTACCCCTCCCTCCCTCTCCCTGCTCACACCCCCTGTACCCCTCCCTTCCTCTCCCTGCTCACACCCCCTGTACCCCCCTCCCTCTCCCTGCTCACACCCCCTGTACCCCTCCCTGCCTCTCGCTGCTCACAGGCCCCTGTACCCCTCCCTCCCTCTCCCTGCTCACAGGCCCCTGTACCCCTCCCTGCCTCTCCCTGCTAACACCCCCTGTACCCCTCCCTCTCTCTCCCTGCTCACACCCCCTGTACCCCTCCCTCCCTCTCCCTGCTCACACCCCCTGTACCCCTCCCTTCCTCTCCCTGCTCACACCCCCTGTACCCCCCTCCCTCTCCCTGCTCACACGCCCTGTACTCCTCCCTGCCTCTCCCTGCTCACACCCCCTGTACCCCTCCCTGCCTCTCCCTGCTCACATCCCCTGTACCCCTCCCTCCCTCTCCCTGATCACACCCCCTCTACCCCTCCCTCCCTGTCTCTGCTCACACCCCCTTTACCCCTCCCTCCCTCTCCCTGCTCACACCCCCTGTACCCCTCCCTTTCTCTCCCTGATCACACCCCCATGTGCCCCTCCCTCCCTCTCCCTGCTCACACCCCCTGTACCCCTCCCTGTCCCTGCTCACACCACCCTGTACCCCTCCGTCCCTCTCCCTGCTCACACCCCCCTGTACCCCTCACTCCCTCTCCGTGCTCACACCCCCTGTACCCCTCCCTCCCTCTCCCTGATCACATGCCCATGTGTCCCTCCCTCCCTCTCCCTGCTCACACCCCCTGTACCCCTCCCTCCCTCTCTCTGCTCACACCACCCTGTACCCCTCCCTCCCTCTCCCTGCTCACACCCCCTGTACCCCTCCCTCCCTCTCCCTGCTCACACCCCCTGTACCCCTCCCTCCCTCTCTCTGCTCACACCACCCTGTACCCCTCCCTCCCTCTCCCTGCTAACACCCCCTGTACCCCTCCCTCCCTCTCCCTGCTTACAGGCCCCCTGTACCCCTCCCTCCCTCTCCCTGCTCACATTCCCTGTACCCCTCCCTCCCTCTCCCTGCTCACAGGCCCTGTACCTCTCCCTCCCTCTCCCTGATCACACCCCCTGTACCCCTCCCTCCCTGTCCCTGCTCACACCCCCTGTATCCTTCCCTCCCTATCCCTGCTCACACCCCCTGTACCCCTCCCTCCCTCTCCCTGCTCACAGCCCCTGTACCCCTCCCTTCTCCCTGCTCACAGCCCCTGTACCCCTCCTTCCCTCTCCCTGCTCACACCCCCCTGTACCCCTCCCTCCCTCTCCCTGATCACAGCCCCCTGTACCCCTCCCTCCGTCTCCCTGCTCACACCCCCCTGTACCCCTCCCTCCCTCTCCCTGCTCACACCTTCTGTACCCCTCCCTCCCTGTCCCTGCTCAGTCCTGCTACACTACTGAGGGTCCCCACCTGCTGCAGAGCTGAACTCTGAGCCACCTGAGTCAGTCTGGCCAAGGGGCCTGGGTTAAGCAGCACAAGATCATCAGGAAGAGGGCAACCCCCAAGGTGGGCACTGGGTGTTCGGGGCCCTTTGGTCTAGTGGGGAGTGACCCCAGGCGTCAGCCCTGACTTCACATCAAAACTGAGATTCAGAAGTGAGGCCCCCTCAGCATAAGGGGAGGGTCCCCATGGCCCTCTGCACAGGGGCTTGTGCAGCACCCGAGGTGGGATGCCCACATGTGGCAACGGGCAGGACCCCAAAGACACCAGCTCCTCCACGGTCATTCGTCCAGACCCTGTCACACAGCTCCTGTGACCACTGCAGCAGGGTCCATCTGCCTTCATGAGACCCACACAGCAGAGGGCCTGCTCGAGCCAGTGACCACCAACCTGGGGCCTTAAGTGGAAATGCATCTTCCACGTGGCTCCTCCTCTGAGTCTGACCCCTCTTCTGTTTTAAGGACACGGCCATTGCATGAGGGCCATCTGACCCAGGGGAGCCCATCTCAGGACCCTTCACTAACGACCTCTGCAGAGACCCTGTTCCCACACCAGGTCCCACTCACAGGCTCTGGGGTCAAGATGTGGACAGGACCCACCTCTTACAATGGTGTCCAGCCCTCTCCACAGGCTCCAGGGAGGCTCCTTCTGCCTCTCCAGCTCCTGGGGCTCCAGGTGGCCTTGGATGGTGGCCCCTCACTCCAGTCTCTTCCTCCATCTCCATGTGGCTCCTCCTCTGTGTCTGTGTCCCCTCTTTCTCTCTTGGGAGGACACTGTCATTGCGTGAGGGCCCCGTGTCCAGGAGGAGCTCATCCCAAGACCCTTCACCTGTTACACCTGCACAGACTCTTTCTCCAGCAGCAGACAGCTCACAGTCCTGGGGGACGTTCCTGGTGGGGCCCATCCATCCCTACAACATCACCTGGGGAGATGGCCAAGGTCAGTACCCTGGTATAGACAGCAGTGGGGACAGGTTGAGGCCTTGGGGAACAATGGTACAGAAAGCCCCTCCTGGTTGGGGGGATCCAAGGCCCACTCTGTCTAAACGTGAAGTCGCCCTGGAAAAATTCAGCTGTCCTTAGCCCAGGAAGAGGGCGGTGCAGGGCCGGGTTCCTGGGCAGCTGGCTCCTCTGGCATTTCCCTGTGGTGAAGGTCTCCTAACAGATAATTACTGCCCAGCAAGACAAACCAGGAGCACAGGCAGGGGCCTGGACTGCCAACAGGCTGCTCCAGCAGGGGGCAGGCGGCCTGGGGAGCCAACAGGGCCTTCCCAGGGCTTGAGGACCTGAGTAGGGCTGAGTCCTTCCCACATGGGCTGGGAAAAGGGGAATTGGGTCTTTGCTGGGTTTGTGGGCCAGGTACCTTTGTTGTTAGGGCAAGTCTAAGTTCTGAATGGAGAGTCCCACAGACAGGGCTGGAGGCGGGGGCCTCCTCCACTGGGCAGCCTTTTAGACAGGTGCCCTCCAAGGGAAGTGCCTCGTCTACTGTCTGGGGTGTGCACACACGTGCTCCTCATGGTCACTCTCATGGGAAGCCAAGGTCACTGAGGAGGATAAGGTGTCCGGTGTGTAGACTGCAGGAGGACACTGCATCCCGAGTGTGGGCTGGAGGAGGACACCGTGTCCCGAGTGTAGGCTGGAGGAGGACACCGTGTCCCCAGTGTGGGCTGGAGGAGGACACCATGTCCCCAGTGTAGACAGGAGGAGGACACTGTGTCCCCAGTGTAGGCTGGAGGAGGACACTGTGTTCCGAGTGTAGGCTGGAGGAGGACACTGTGTCCCCAGTGTAGGTTGGAGGAGGACACTGTGTCCCGAGTGTAGGCTGGAGGAGGACACTGTGTCCGGAGTGTAGGTTGGAGGAGGACACCATGTCCCCAGTGTAGACAGGAGGAGGACACTGTGTCCCGAGTGTAGGCTGGAGGAGGACACTGTGTCCCGAGTGTAGGCTGGAGGAGGACACTGTGTCCCGAGTGTAGGCTGGAGGAGGACACGGATGTCCCGAGTGTAGACTGGAGGAGGACACTGTATGTGAGTCTCCCGAGTGTAGACTGGAGGAGGACACTGTATGTGAGTCTCCCGAGTGTAGACTAGAGGAGGACACCGTGTTCCGAGTATAGACTGGAGGAGGACACTGTGTCCGAGTGTTGGCTGGAGGAGGACACTGTGTCCCGAGTGTAGACGGGAGGAGGACTCTGTGTCCGCAGTGTAGGCTGGAGGAGGACACTGTGTCCGGAGTGTAGACTGGAAGAGGACCCTGTGTCTGAGTGTTGGCTGGAGGAGGACCCTGTGTCCGCAGTGTAGACGGGAGGAGGACCCTGTGTCCGCAGTGTAGACTGGAGGAGGACGGTGTGTCCCAGTGCCGACTGGGGGAGGACGCAGTGTCCTGGGTACATTCACGACCCCATCCCTGCCAGGACTCTTCAGGCTCTGTGCCCTGGACTCCATCAGATCTGAGGGGTGTCGGGCTGGGTACTTCTGCAGGGAGGCTTCCTGAGGGACACAGGCTCCCACGTGTCCTCTTCCCACACTGACCACAGAAGTGAAAGTGGTGTTCCTCTGGCTGTTCTCAGGCTACCCCTGACCTGGGCCGACCCTAGGAGGTCCCCGCTGAAGGCCCTACTGCCCTGCCCCAGGCCCTCCCCCGACACGCCCTTCCGCCCCAGGCTCTGCCCCGCCGGCCACTCCGGACCCCAGCGTCCTCCAGGGCCTCCCTCCTCCAAGCCTGCGCCGCCCCCACTCCCCGCCGGACCCAGAGCACCTCCCGCCGCCCCGCTCCCCTCCCTGCCTGCCGACCGCCCCCGCCCGTCCACCGCCTCTGGCCCTCCTGGTGCCCTCTGTGTGGCCCGCCGCGGTCCGCTCAGGACCTGGACACTCTGCGCCGCCCCTGAACCGGTTCTTTGGCCCTCGACTACTCCCTGCCAACATCGGCTCTTTGGGTCCCCTTTTTGCACTCTGCCCTGGACCCTCGGCCCTTTCCGTACACACTCGGCCCTTCCGAGGCCACTCGGCTCTCTTCGTCAGTCCCCGCACTTCAGCCGCCCTCGGCTCTTCGTGTTCTCTCGGGTTTCTCTGTTCACACTCGGCTCTCTTCGTGAAGTCTCTGCACTTCCGCCACCCTCGGCTCTTCCTGTTCTCTCGGGTTTCTCCGTACACACTCGGCCCTTCCGAGGCCACTCGGCTCTCTTCGCCAAGTCTCCGCACTTCAGCCGCCCTCGGCTCTTCGCGTTGTCTCTCGGGTTTCTCCGTACACACTCGGCTCTCTTCATGAAGTCTCTGCACTTCCATCTCCCTGGGCCCTTCGCGTTGTCTCTCGGGTTTCTCCGTACACACTCGGTGATGTCTCACCACCCTATATCTGACCACCCGTTCCCCATAATGTCCCATCACCCCGTTATTGATCAGCTTCCTCTCCCTCCCCCCTCCCCCCTCCCCAGGTGGCATCTGCTCACCACAATATCTGATCCCATGTCCCACCACCCACTCTCCCAGGGGACCTGAGGGCCTGTGCACACAGGAGCCAGCCCTGTGTCCAACCAGCTGTGATGAGGAAACACCGCCCGCTGCCCAGGAGGCAGGCTGGGTGCAGGCTGGTGGGGTTGCTGAGCCAGAGCAATGAGCTGACAAGTACCTAAACAACAGGGACCACTGTCCCTCCATTGCCTCCACTGGGGACCCCCGCTCTCCCCTCTCGAGTCCCTCTGAGCTCAGGCCAGGGGCCTTGATCTCCCAGACCCCAGGTTCCCCTCTATATGCCTGGGTTGTTGGTCCCCTCAGAGCTTAGCCCCCAGGCAGACGAGGGGGCAGGAGCCCTGAGGGTCCAGGCCTGTCCCCCTTATCTCCAGGGAACACAGGTGTCACTGGGATGTCAAGATTCTTGGCCTGCAGCTTCTGTCCTGCCTGGTAGCATTCATCCTGGAATGCATGATGACCTTGGGCTAGTATGGCAAGGCCAGGGTCATCCCCCCTCATCACAGGCCCCTCGAGACAGCATGGCTCCTGCCCGCTGCCCAGCACCTGGGGGCCCACCTGTGTGACCAATTTTTACGGAACTCCCAGTAGGTCCCACCTGGTGTCCCATTCGTGGGGTGCAGCTCCCCTTAGTGTACGCCAGGAGGGGCCAGGAGGATTGTTATGGACACAGCTGAGGGGTCGACAGATCCTCTGTATTGGGGGCTGAATAGGAGAACCCTTGACTACAATATCCAGAATCCTCCCTCCTGCAGCTGCCCAGGGTATCTGTAGTGACACCGCAGAGCGCCAATACACTACCCAGAATCCCAGGGGGGCCTGCTGCTTGGCGGGGGAGGGAGTCCATCTTGGTGAGTGCTGCGTGGACAGACCTCTGGACTACACTACCCAGAATGCGAATGGCCCCCGGCTTCCCAGGAGGGCCATCACGTAATGGTTACATGAGCAGACCTCTGGACTACACTACCCAGAATGCTTGCCCCCCCTCGACTTCCAGGAAGGGGGGGAAATCACCATAAGGGTTGCGTGGGAAAACCTCTGGACTACACTACCCACAATGCTTAGGGTCCTTGGCTTCCAGGACGTGGGGCAATCACGGTGAGGGTTGTATGAGCAGACCTCTGGACTACACTACCCAGAATGCTTGGGGCCCCCGACTTTCAGGAAGGGGGGTGAAATCACCATAAGTGGTGCGTGGGAAGACCTCTGGACTACACTACCCAGAATGCTTGGGGCCCTCGGCTTCCAGGAGGTGGGGCACCATGGTGAGGGCTGTGAGGGCGGACCTCTGGACTACACTACCCAGAATGCTCAGGGTCCTCGGCTTCCAGGAGTGTGGGCATCATGGTGAGGGTTGTGTGGGCAGGATGCGGGACTGCAATACCCAGAATGCTCCAGGGGCCATCACAACGAGGGCTTCCCGGGCAGGATACTGGACTGCAATGCCCAGAATGCCTGGGGCCCTCTTCTGCAGGGGCCTCTGCTGCCGGCAGCTTGGGTTTCCTGCCTCCCACAGTTGGGCACAGAGGTGGGAGTCTGGTGTGCTGTGTGGAGTGCTGGCCAGCGGCAGGTGGCCACCCAGGGCTGACTGGGACAGGCGTGTTCTTTCCTCTGCCTGCTCCACGGGCTGCAGCTGTGCTTGGAGGGGCCGAGTGCAGAGGATGGCGCTTAGGAAGGTGGTCTCCTTAACTCTCCTCCTGAACGTCCACTGCAGTGATGTCATCGATGGGTACAACTGGACATCAGATGATGTCCACGTCTGTGATGTCCCGATGGTTATAGCTGGACATCATATGATGTCCACGTCTGTGATGTCATCGATGGGTACAACTGGGCATCAGATGATGTCCACGTCTGTGATGTCCCGATGGTTATAGCTGGACATCATATGATGTCCACGTCTGTGATGTCATCGATGGGTACAGCTGGACTTCATATGATGTCCACGTCTGTGATGTCACCGATGGGTACAGCTGGACATCGGATGATGTCCACATCTGTGATGTCACCGATGGGTACAGCTGGACATCAGATGATGTCCACGTCTGTGATGTCACCGATGGGTACAACTGGACATCAGATGTAGCAGTGGGTCAGATTTCACTAGGTAGCTACTGAGGGTAGAGGAAAGAGCCGTTCCATTATGGTCTGCACAGAGGTGATTTGGGCATAATAAAGGGGGAAGGAGGGAAGAGTTCAGCTTGGGGCTTGGTGAAGTAAGAAGTAGAGTCAGTCGTTGTGAACATGGTTAGGCCAGCTGTGTCGGTGGCAGTGGTCTAAGAATTCTGTCTTCCCCCAGAGACTGGGAGAGAGAACCTGTCCTGCTGGATGATTGTATTTCGAGGTAATGGCTCTCAGGCTCTGAGCCCCTCTGAGTTGCAAGAGGTGCATGTTGTCAATTGCAAGTCCTTTCTATTAAATGATGGAGAAAGGGAGGTTGGGGCCTGTCCTCAGGTGTTGGCCAGGATATAGTAAGTTTTCTTGGAAGCCTTGAGCTTTCCTCAGGCAGTTGTTTTGAGGGACGAGGTGGAGGTGGGGGTGTTGCACATGAGGCACAAACTGAGCTGAGTCCCTGAGTTCAGGGGATTTGCTTCCAGCAGGTGTGTGGACTTGGGGGAACACCATCTGCCTACCTGCCTCAGGAGGTCTGGGCTCATGCATTCCCCACCAGGAAGCCCCCTCACCCCAGACTCTAGAGGGCAGAGGCAGTGACCTCTCTGCCTTTGGCTGCCATGGGGAGTGCCCGTCCTCAGCCCCCCAGGAAACACACAGAGTCCCTAGCCATCCCATGCACCTCTGCGTGCCTTTCCATACGTGCACACACCCCCATCCCTGTCTGAGGCTGCAGATTGGAGGAAACCAGGAGAGGAGCCAGGAGCAGCCTAGGAGGAGCCTGGCTGCAGACAGAGGGAGCATGTGGTCATGCACATCTTCTAGAGTTTTGCAGTTTCGCATTGTGAACGCAAGTCTATGGAGTATTTTGACAGGTTCTGGGCTGCAGTTGTGTGTCTTCTTGAGGTGCGTCTGGATCCTAGGTTCAGAAACAGCTTGCTGGGAATTTCACTGGGAATGCACTGAATCTGCAGAGGAGGTTCATCTTAACGACACTGAGACCTGAACAAGGAATACCTCTGCATTTATTTATATTGCATTTGATTTCTTTCTACTGTTTCAAGATTTTCTGAAAGCAGGTACTTCAATTTGGGGGGGGGTGCTATTTTACATGTTAACACATTTAAAATCCTCTTATTCCAGTTTACACATTCCACTCTTTCCTCTACATGATGCTACTATATAGGAAATCAGTGGAATTTTGCCCAGGGGCCATGACTTTGCAGCTTTCTATCTCCATCCATTCTGACCAAGATATAGGAAGGCTCTATTTTTTTTTTCTTTTTAGATTTATAGTTGTAGATGGACAGCATGTCTTTATTTATTTATCTTATTTATATAATGCAGTGCTGAGGATCAAACCCAGTGCCTCACATGTGCTAGGCCAGAGCTTTGCCACTGATACCGCCCCATCCCTCTTTCTTTTTGATTTATGAAACTATGACCGGAAATCATCAGAACTATGAATTTCCGAGCTTCTCTGATGACTGGCACGAGGGTGTGCAGAGGCAGCTCTGAAGGCTGAGCCTCCGGCGCCCTGCGCTGCCCATGGCGGCCAGCAGGGGGCGCGCATTATAACTGTCTCCACCACCTGCTTTTGGGAGTGGTGTTCTGTGTCCTCTGCAAGTTTCCTTCTCTTGGGGACCCAGGTGGGAGCTGCCACATCTGGGTATGCCTGGGGGTCCTAAGGTGGGGAGCAGCAGTTTATTATCCTGGAGACCCACGTGGAGAGACACCATGGCCTGGGGATGCCTGGGGGCCCTAAGGTGGGGACCAGGGCTTCCTTATCCTGGAGACCCTCTTGGGGAGACACCATGGCCTGGGGATGCCTGGGGGATATGTCTAAGGTGGGGACCAGGGCTTCCTTATCCTGGGGACACATGTGGAGAGACACCACGGCCTGGGGATGCCTGGGGACTCTGCCTAAGGTGGGGACCAGGGCTTCCTTCTCCTTGGCACTTACCCATGGAGACTCCACTGTGGATTCAGGATGACCGAGGTCCAGGTGAGGAAAACATGAGGAAGAAGCTTCCTGGGCACTGCCTGGTGGGCTGAGGAAGAAGTTCTGCCATGTCCTTTGCTTTCCCAGGTAATATTCAGCAGAACTTCTTTTACAACAGTTTTCCTCACTGAGGCATTGGCTGCTCGTCATTATGTCCCTTCAGTGTGTTTTGTGTGGCCTGAGTGTATTTTGGGGAGAAATGCAAGGACACAGGAGAAACCTAGATGGCCACTCAGGATGGTGCAGGGAGGCCCAGTGCCTGGAGTCCCACTGGGGCCTGAGGGGACCTCATTGCTTGCTCTTATTCATGTTTTAATGACTAAATTTTCTTATAGGTTTAAGTACTTGAGAAATAATGAGAAGTTGATGTGTTAAAATTTAAAGTTATGTTAAGTGTAAATATTGCATTTGTGTCGGTTACAAGAAGGACCTTGTGGTGGGGTTCTAGACCAGGGGTGGAGTGCTCCGTCCCAGGAGCTCTGAGATGAAACCAAACGAAAAAGCAAGACACAGACTTGAAGATCTACAGTGTGAACCAACCACAAGTAAAGGAGGACTTCAGATGTATCGATCCCGTGCACTGCATGCTCCCATTAGAACCTCATCTGTCATTGTCTAAAGTCTATTGGAAATAGCTGGAGAAATCTGTGTATCAGTTGGGTGTTAGATATTAAAGAATTACGATTATTTCCAACGGTGGCTGTATTAAAGACTTCTTTCCATTACGTGGCTACAATTTTTTAGAAGAAACCGGATGATGCTGGGGTTTGCTGGGTGAGTCTGTCCCAGTGGGGTGGGCCCTCTGGCCAGTCCCACAGTGGGGATGGCTGTGTGGGCAGTTTCTTGGCTGAAGTACCCATAATACTTGGGGTACCAGGGCCACAAGCTCAAGGGGCCTGTGGGCAGAATGCTGGACAGCAGTGCCTAGAATCCTCAGGGCCCACAGTTCCCAGGAGCCTCTGGTGAGAACTGCATGACAGACCACTACTACCCAGAATGATGGGGGCTCCTGGCAACTGTGTGGCCTGCAGACTCCAGAGGCCTTTGTGGAGGATTCTTGACTGGGCGGGCAGTCGCTGGGATATGCTGCCCAGAATCCTCAGTGTACCAGGGCAAGCACATGGCCCAAAGCTTCCAGGGGCCTTGGTGGGTGCTGAGCAGCAGAATGCTGGACTGCGGTGCCCAGAGTCCCCGGGTGGTTTGTGGGAATGCAGCCAGCAGCTCCCAGGAGACTCTGGGGTGAGAGCTGCGAAGGTTATGATGGCCTGTCCTACCTAGAATCCTTTAGGGCCTGCTGTCACCAGAGCCCTTTGCAGTGAGGGCAGCATAGGTCAAATGACAGAAGGCAGTATCCATCACTCTCGGGGACCTGCAGCTTGCAGGGACCTCTGGAGTGATGGCTGTACTGACAAAATGACAAACTGTGCTACCCATTACCCTTGGATGCCTGCTGTTCCTAGGAACCTCTGGGGGCAGGGCTGCAAGGGCAGAATACCAGGCTTCAGTGCTCAGAATCCCTGGGGATCCCTGCAAACCCGGTAACTCCCAGAGTTTCTGTGGTGAGGGTTGTGTGGGTAGAGCATTACCTGGAATCTCTAGGGAACCAGGGAAAGCAAGGGGTCTGCAGCTCCTGTGGTCCTCCCAGCAGGGCTGTACAGGCCAAACCTACTCTACCTTACCCAGAACCCTCAGGGGCTGCGGCTCCCAGGATCCTTTGTAGTAATTGCGCATGAACACTGCACTACATTACCCAGAATCCTCAGGGGCTGCGACTCCCAGGATCCTTTGTAGTAATTGAGAATGAACACTGTACTACATTACCCAGAACCCTCAGGGGCTGCGGCTCCCAGGATCCTTTGTAGTAATTGAGCATGAACACTGCACTACATTACCCAGAACCCTCAGGGGCTGCGGCTCCCAGGATCCTTTGTAGTAATTGCGCATGAACACTGCACTACATTACCCAGAATCCTCAGGGGCTGCGACTCCCAGGATCCTTTGTAGTAATTGAGAATGAACACTGTACTACATTACCCAGAACCCTCAGGGGCTGCGGCTCCCAGGATCCTTTGTAGTAATTGAGCATGAACACTGCACTACATTAACCAGAATCCTCAGGGGCTGCAGCTCCCAGGATCCTTTTTAGTAATTGAGCATGAACACTGCACTACATTACCCAGAACCCTCAGGGGCTGCGGCTCCCAGGATCCTTTGTAGTAATTGAGGTGCACTACATTACCCAGAACCCTCAGGGGCTGCAGCTCCCAGGATCCTTTGTAGTAATTGAGGTGCACTACATTACCCACAATCCTCAGGGGCTGCAGCTCCCAGGATCCTTTGTAGTAATTGAGCATGAACACTGCACTACATTACCCAGAACCCTCAGGGGCTGCAGCTCCCAGGATCCTTTGTAGCAATTGGGCATGAACACTGCAATACATTACCCAGAACCCTCAGGGGCTGCAGCTCCCAGGATCCTTTGTAGTAATTGAGGTGCACTACATTACCCACAATCCTCAGCGGCTGCAGCTCCCAGGATCCTTTGTAGTAATTGAGCATGAACACTGCACTACATTACCCAGAACCCTCAGGGGCTGCAGCTCCCAGGATCCTTTGTAGTAATTGAGGTGCACTACATTACCCACAATCCTCAGCGACTGCAGCTCCCAGGATCCTTTGTAGTAATTGAGCTGCACTACATTACCCACAATCCTCAGCGACTGCAGCTCCCAGGATCCTTTGTAGTAATTGAGCTGCACTACATTACCCACAATCCTCAGGGGCTGCAGCTCCCAGGATCCTTTGTAGTAATTGAGCATGAACACTGCACTACAATACCCAGAACCCTCAGGGGCTGCAGCTCCCAGGATCCTTTGTAGTAATTGAGGTGCACTACATTACCCACAATCCTCAGGGGCTGCAGCTCCCAGGATCCTTTGTAGTAATTGAGCATGAACACTGCACTACATTACCCAGAACCCTCAGGGGCTGCAGCTCCCAGGATCCTTTGTAGCAATTGATCATGAACACTGCACTACATTACCCAGAACCCTCAGGGGCTGCAGCTCCCAGGATCCTTTGTAGTAATTGAGCTGTACTACCTTACCCACAATCCTCAGGGGCTGCAGCTCCCAGGATCCATTGTAGTAATTGAGCTGCACTACATTACCCACAATCCTCAGGGGCTGCAGCTCCCAGGATCCTTTATAGTAATTGAACTGCACTACATTACCCACAATCCTTAGGGGCTGCAGCTCCCAGGATCCTTTATAGTAATTGAGCTGCACTACATTACCCACAATCCTCAGGACTACAGCTCCCTGAACCCTCTTTGATGACTGAGCCAGCCCTGGGACTGAAGTACCCACAACCCTAAGGGGGAATTTAGCTCCCGGAACCCTCTGATGTGAGTGGGCAGAACTACATGACTCACTACCCTCAAGGGCTGTAGCTCTAAGGGTCCTCTGTGGGGAGAAGGAGAGGGCAGAGAACTTAACTGTACTATCTGGAATCCTTGGGGGAGGGGTTGTCCAGGTGAGTGTGCAGCCTGCAAGTCCCAGAGGCCTTCACAGTGCGGGCTGTGCAGAAGGCCAGACTACACTGCCCAGAATCCCTGAGCCCTGGAGTGCCCAGACACCTTCCTGTCGAGGTCTTCAGGGAAAAGCATCTGGGGTGTCCAGGCAGATCCCAGGAGCCTTGATGGTGAGATCCACTTAGATAGCATGGACTGCATTACCTAGAATAATCAATGGCCCACAGACCTCTGAGGTCAGGGCTGCCTGCCTAGTACAGACTACAATGCCCAGAATTCCTGGGGGCTCAGAGTTCTAAGGTACCACTATAATGTGGTCTGCACCAACAGAACTCCACACTACAAGGTCCCTGGTGCTTGGGGGCCTGCAGCTCCCTGCTGCAGTCTGGCTGGGTACAAATCACGAGCCACTCACAGCTTTGTAGATTCAAACAGCAACTCTTTATTCCTGAACTCACACCGGCCTCTACAAACACGTTCTGGGGAAATCCACGTTCTCTGCCCAAATCCACACCTCCACTGGGCTTCTGTCTCCCAAATATATTCTGAATCCCGTGAGAACTCAAGGGGAACTCAGGCAGCAGGATATGCCCTATTCTAAACGGGGAATGCCCTAAACTCGGATTATCCTAAACCGAGAACACCCTAAACACGGATCCGCCCTGGTCCTTGAGCAAGGTCACCTTACATGCAATGTCGCTGCAAAATGTCCTATTTCCATGAGTCCTTCCACTAAAGAAACATGGGGGTATGCTGGCAAGGAAATTGTCATACCTACTTGGCTGATGGCTCCCAGCAGCTCCCAGGAGCCTCTATGGTGAGGGCTGCATGGGCCAAATACACTTCCCAGAATCCTAGGGGCCCCCATGTAGCACCTCACAGAAACTTCACAATGAGGGCCACATTGTAGAATACTGGACTGCACTGGCCAGAATCCTGGAGTATGTGGTACCTGCAGCCTCTGTAGGCTTCTGGGGTGAGGCCTGCATGGCCAAAACACCTGACTACACTGCCAGGGTCTTCCAGATGCCAGCATGTGGCACACTGCTCTCAGGTCCTCTGTGGCTAGGGTGTGTGGGCAGAACACCAGGTGACACTGCCAGGGTCCTTCAGGTGCTTGGACCAGTGTGGGGCAAAGAGTTCTATGGTCCTCTATGGCAGGGCTGTGTGGGAGGAAAACTAGATGCCACTGCCAGAGTCCTCCAGGGCATCTGGACCAGCACGTGGCAAACAGCCCCATGGTCCTCAGTGCTAAGGTCTGTGTGGGCAGAACACCAGGTGACACTGCCAGGGTCCTCCAGGTGCCTGGACCAGCACGTGGCACACAGCCCCATGGTCCTCTGTGGTTACAGTGTGTGGGCAGAACACCAGGTGACACTGCCAGGGCCCTCCAGGTGCCTGGACAGCATGTGTCACACAGCTCTCAGATCCTCTGTGGTTACAGTGTGGGGGCAGAACACCAGATTTCACAGTCAAGAATCCCTAGGAATTCTGAATGAAAGTGTAGCCTGTAGCTCCCAGGTGCATCCATGACTAGAGCTGAATCATCTAGAATGAATTATTTAGAATTAGTTAGAATGCCCCAAGGCAGGGGATGAAGCCTGCATTCCCAGAATCATCAGAGGGTTTGATCTGAAGTCAGTTCTCCTCCCCTTGACAGTGGTCACCATGGGCTGAGATTAAACTGTTTTGTTTTGTTTTTCCACCAGGTGTTGAACTCAGAGGTGCTTAACAACTGAGCCACAACCCAGCCCTGTTCAGTTTCTATTTTGAGGCAGGGTCTTGCCAAGTTGCTTAGGGTCTAACTAAATTGCTGAGACTAACCTTGAACTTATGAACCTCCTGCCTCAGCCCCCAGAGCCACTGGGATTTCAGGTGTGTGCTACTGCATCCAGCCTTAACTTCTTTTCTGAAAAACCATGATCTGAAAATGGGGCAGCCTCTGGCTAAGTCGCTCTGTCTCCAACACCTCACTTCCCAGAGGTCTCTGCAGTGGGCCGTTTCTGGGCTTCTGTTGGGTGCATGAGAGAATTTCCCAGCTCCTGCAGCTGCACATGTCTGCACCCCTGCCCACCTGGCCCCTGGCTGCAGCAGCGCTTGGCCTGGTGGAGTGCAGGGCTGGGGTGCAGGTGTTAGGTAGTAGCTAGCAATGAGCATTGAAATGCAGGCAAGGTCCCAAGAGTTCTTTAAGGTACTCCCAAAGTAGATGAGAAAGCAAAGGTGTTAGTTAATTTGTAGAAATAAACTGAAGCAGAGGAGCTAATGGGAAGACATGTCAAGAGAAAGGAGTAATGGGACTAACTCTGTCCACTGAGGTTGGTGGGAAGCTAGAAATCATGACTAAAGGTGGCTCCATTTGTCTGGAAAGGAAGTGCTGCAGGGCACAGACCAGGCAAGACACCAAACAAAAAGCAGATTTTATTTGTCTATAGCCAGGTTCAGAGGGCACAGCTTTTGGTGTAATCAATCAATCCCCCTGAACTTTGAGTTCAGTAGTTTCAGAACTCTATACCCAGCATGTAAGGGGAGGGGCTCAGAAGTTCCCAGTCTGCAGAAGTTCACACACAAGCAGCTTTGTCTTTCACTGTTGTGGGCAAGTTAACCCTTCAAGGACAGCGACTGAGAAGGGGGGAGCTGGTTCTCCCCTCCCTTCCTCCCCTGCCAGCTCTTACCATGGAGCCTGATTGGTAACTTCTCTCAGAGATGTAGCCATCTCAGTGAGGCTCCAGCTCAGGGCCAGAGGCCTGGTTACAGGATTTGTCTTTTATTTATTTATTTATTTTTATCACATTAAACAGTAAGAATCATTGGGCAATAAAGATCTTCCTTAAAGGAAATAAAAACATTTTAATAGGTTTTTATCATGTCAAAATATGGACAAAATGTTAGCTCACATTAGCATAGTAAAATTAGGGAAATAGCCTGAAATATTCTTGAGTTGATCAGTTAAAATTTTGATAGTCAGTACAGTACATATAAATCTCTTTTTTAATTGTTTTTGCTTTTTATATTATCTGTCTAGATAATGATATAAAGATTTTCTGGTTTAGGAAAATACTTTTAAAGTTAAAATCTAGAAGACCTTGTTTCACCCAATGATGATTGTTTGATTCTTCTTAGGACCTCCAATGTGTGCTTCCTCTCAGTTGAAGAATCTTTTCCTTTTAGAATTTTTCCTGGTTATACTTTGGAGTAATTTTTGAAAACCTAGAATCTAAACAAATTTTTGTACTTTGATAAGAAGAAATATCAATGAAAATATAGTTAAAGCCCTTGAATATTTCTGAAGATAGAATTATATTTGTTTATCATCTTATAAAAGTTTATACAGGAGCTGGGGTTGTGGCTCAACAGTAGGGTGCTTGCCTAGTACGTGTGGTGCGCTGGATTCAATCCTCAGCACCACCTAAAAACATTAAAAAATACAAATATTGTGTCCAACGACAACTAAACTAAAAATTTTTAAGAAAAAAATTTGTATAATAACTTTGAGAACTAGAGATTACTTGAAGGTTTTATTCTCTCTTGAAAGCAAATTTATAGTAAAATATATTTATCTAAGATGTCTGTATCTAAAATATCTGTAAACAGAAGCAGAGGAGCTAAGGCAGAACATCAGATAAATGCATGTATAAGAAGTATATAAATCATGTGTTTTCTGTTGAAGAAAAGCAATTAGATAAATATATATTAACTAAACAATTGGACATATATGCTAATCATTTTATGAATTAAGAACTATAGGTTGGGCTGGGGATGTGGCTCGAGTGGTAGCGCGCTCGCCTGGCATGCGTGCGGCCCGGGTTCGATTCTCAGCACCACGTACAAAGAAAGATGTTGTGTCCGCCGATAACTAAAAAATAAATATCAAAAAATTCTCTCTGTCTCTCTCTCCTCTCTCACTCTCTCTTTAAAAAAAAAAAAAAGAACTATAGGTTATCCAAGTACCTAGAAAAATATATTAATAATCAGGGCATAACTTATAATTGTATTAACTTTATGTAACCACGTGGTTCTTAAGACATTTGGATCCATTTTAATTTACTTTTAAGTAGGAGTGCATTAATAAATGTGTGATGTCACATGATGTCGCTGAAATAAGACCCTTATGTTTATTTTTTGGTAATTACTTAGTCAGGAATGAGAGTAAGGGTTTTATGCTCATCACAGGAACATTGCTGGCTTTTGTTCCTGCGACAAGCAAGTGCACCCCCATAACCTTCAAAATTAAAAGCAAAATATAAAAAAGCATAGTTGGAAACCCGCCCATAAATAGCATTACTGAGTAACATAACCACAGAGAAAAGTCAGGTTATTTAATTCAAAAATAACTGAAATGTGGGAGGCGGGACCAGGAAGCCCACTCTGCCAGGCTTCCAGTGGTTACCATGGTGACGGAAACAGCATGGAGCCTGCTGCCCACAGTCAGGCAAGGGTTCCCTGAGCTCCCCTAGCAGGTGGGACTCTGTTAGATTTGTCTCTATCCCCAACCTGGGCAGGATCCTAGGGACGGGTAGCAGCTGGCCTTGTCTCTGCGACCTGCGCTTGCAGCTTGTATTCTCCTGTGTTTTGTACTTTTCCTTGTAGCATGGAGGATTTTAAAAGTGAGTTTTAATGGCAGACACCAGTGTTTCTCTCAGATTTTAGGGCAGTCTTCATTTGGCACCAGGCCAGGTTGCTTAAGGGTTAAAAGCACTGCTGGATGTGAGCCTAGGTACAGACCCCACAGGGAACAGCAGCTAAAGTCTTTTGACCTCAGTGGCTGAGTTCCAGCCTTTCTGATTCAGTAGGACAAGAATGTAGCAAACAGGTTCAGTATAAACCTTCTGAGTATTCACAAAAATAACATTCACTCCTCCACAGCTAAAGAATCCTTGTACCAAGTCTCATCAGAAAATCCTCCTTCCCCTTTTCTCACTTTCCAAGCACAGACTTCTAGTATATAACCCCCCAAAATCTTTACCTAATATTTCAAAATACAAAAAAATTCACAAAAACAATCCAAAAAAGTCCACAAAAGCACTTTCCCCATGGGGGAGGCCTGACTTAACAACGTATCCCATTAATCATCTTAATAATTCTTTACATTTAGAGTCTCTAGAATTATAATTTTTTTTTCTTTCTAAAGACAAACTACTCCCAAATATTAAAAAGTTAATGTCACAGATTTTTCTTCTACTTCACTTACTTTCTGCAATTCAGCCCACAATACTCTGCAATCCTAAGCGTGCTTAACTTCTGGAGAGAAATTCCAAACCCACTAAATTTCCAAAATTCATCCTGGGGTTCCATATGGGCCACAAATGGTCACCTTTCTAATGACTAAAACACTCAGGGTCACTCCAGGTGAACTGGGCTGTGTGAAATAATCACATAGAGACAGAGAAATACCTTTTCCTTTGGGTCCTATGGTGATGGCTTCTCTGACCTTAAGGGTCTGCAGAGAGAGAGAGAGAGAGAGAGAGAGAGAGAGAGAGAGAACACACAGACACACACACACACACACACACACACACACACACACACACACTCCTGCTGAACACTTTTATTGAGGAGAAGCCATTCAAATGAGGCAAGGGGTGAGGTTTCAGGGGGCTGAGTCTAGCTTCCTGATGTCTGTGTCAGCAGGTTGACTGACATCTAAGGCCACACCCAAAGGCAGAGCAAGAGCAGGGGACACACAAAGGGAGTTTCCATGGACCATTCTATCCCAAACGGGGCAAAGGGGTTGGATTACAGAGCAACAGGTGAGTGTAGCTCAACCTCAGGGGAGAGACCTACATCTGAATACATGCCTCGACTTTCTGAGCTGGGACAATGCCCGAGTCACCATGAATTGATTGAAATGATCCGTCAGAGCCTCTTGCTTCAGGACTGGAAGGTGTGGGTCATTCAGAGTGGCTCCCCACACTTCTACAAACTGCTAAACTGGATAAATGTCTGTGGTAAACTAGTAATGGGGTGTTGAGCACCTGGAGTGATGATTTCTTCCAGGGCAGTGGCCAAGTGAAATAGAGAAACAGGAAAATAGGAAGTTTACCTACATTGATCTCTCTTGTAGACAGAGACTCTTTTGCTGAGAGTCCTCAAATCAATTATGGTGAAGATTTCTGGGGAAACTTAGTTAAGATTTTCTGTGGAGGAGGGGGTGCCACTACAGAAGATCCCTTTAGTAGCACAGTCACACTAAGGTAACTTCTGACCAGCAATTGACCCCAGTGCCCACATCAACACGGACTGACTTGTAGATGAAGCCCCCTAATAGGATGGCCACCGTGACAGTTCTGGAGAGGACCAGCTAAGGTCAACAACTCCACTGCCCAACGTGAAGGAGGAGTTGACCACCTGATGGGCAGAGTACAGAGGTGGTCCCCAGTTCTCCTGAAAACATCAACAGTAATGAAGTTTAGGGACAGCCTTGTCTCCTTTTATTCCCTGCCTGGAGATGCCCTCTCTCCCCTTGAGAGTGGTTTTGCTGAAGCCTCACTTTTCTCTTAGTCTATTTCCACCTCACTGTCACTTCTCAGAACCCTCTCCTGCATGGCTTTTGGTGTCTGACTTTAAATTTTCTTTTGCTGGAGCTCAAGAGCTGGGGTTTGGCGTTTCAGCTCCCTGCTCTCTGGTGTACGGGGAGGTGGGCTTCTGGCTCCTTTTTCTCCTCTCCTGAGATTCCACTCCATGGTGACACAGCCAACTCTGCCAGACCTGTGACAGCAGTGGGGACAGGTTCTATCCAGTAACAGCTGAGAGTGGAGAAAGGGCTGAGGTTTACCAGGAACTAGGGGTGGGCACCACCTCTGAGCATGAGCAGGGTCCTGCGGGGCGTGGCCATCAAACTGGCCATTAGGGGCGTGGCCATCGGGCACGTGGCTATCCGGGCACTTGGCCATCGGGGGGCGTGGTCATCAGGGGCGGGGCCTCGCTGCCATCTTCAACGCCAGTCCTCCTCCTTCAGGGTGAGAGGTGAGCTTTCTCCTCAGCACCCACTTGGCAGAGCCTGGCTCCTGGAAACTGTGGGTCGCCCTCCAGGGAGGGCCCGAGCCCCCTTTTCCTCACAGCTACCTCAGGTGGACGCCTGGCTCGGGGACACTGGGGGTCATGTCTCTAGGGACACCTGGAGCTCCCTTCTCAGAGCTGCCTCAGGTGGGCGCCTGGTTTGGGGGCACTGTGGGTCCTAGGGTCGCCCATAGTTCCCTTCTCCTCAGAGCTGCCTCAGGGAGCCACTGGGCTTGGTGACACTGTGGGTCATGTCTCTAGGGACCCCCGTAGCTCCCTTCTCCTCAGAGCTACCTCAGGGAGCCGCCTGGCTCGGGGACACTGGGGGTCATGTCTCTAGGGACACCTGGAGCTCCCTTCTCAGAGCTGCCTCAGGTGGGCGCCTGGTTTGGGGGCACTGTGGGTCCTAGGGTCGCCCATAGTTCCCTTCTCCTCAGAGCTGCCTCAGGGAGCCACTGGGCTTGGTGACACTGTGGGTCATGTCTCTAGGGACCCCCGTAGCTCCCTTCTCCTCAGAGCTACCTCAGGGAGCCACCTGGGTCAGGGACAGTGTGGATCATGTCTCTAGGGACCCCCGTAGCTCCCTTCTCCTCAGAGCTACCTCGGGTGGACACTGGGCTTGGGGACACTGTGGGTCATGTCTCTAGGGACCCCCGTAGCTCCCTTCTCCTCAGAGCTACCTCAGGTGGACACTGGGCTTGGGGACACTGTGGGTCATGTCTCTAGGGACCCCCATAGCTCCCTTCTCCTCAGAGCTGCCTCAGGGAGCCACCTGGCTCGGGGTCACTGTGGGTCACTGTTAGACCAGGACGCAAAGAAAAGACCAGTGATTCCAATTAAAATCAAATGAAATCAAGCTGATTATTTCCACCATCCGGGCTGCTTCTCCCACCCAAAACTACGGGAAAAGACAGCCCCAGATCCCTCGCAGCGCAGCTCCATACCCAGGAAGTTCCACAAAGGGGGTTACAGCTAGCAACACTCGGACAGCAGAGCACAAAGGCTGGTTTACATTTTTGCTGGCCCCAACATCAGAATTTATGAAGGTCATTAGAGCCTCAGAGAGCGGCATTGTCTGGCCAGGGAAGGCCAGGGTTTATGGGGCGTCACTGCAGTTTCAGAGAGGGCTGCTGTCTGGTCAGATGGCCAGGCAGGGGGAGTCCAAGGCCCCGGGGAGGCATTCCAAGCAGGTTCAGAATCTGCAGTAATTTACAGTGAAACCAAAATTAGCTTTTCATGGCTTTGTGGCAAGATGGTTCCCAATTTTAAGAGGGAATCAGGCTGGGTCTATTGTCATGTCTCTAGGGACCCCTGGAGCGCCCTTATTTTCAGAACTGCCTGAGGGTGATGCCTGGCTTGGGGACACTGTGGGTCATGTCTCTATGGATGCATGGAGCTCCCTTCTCCTCAGAGCTACCTCAGGTGGATGCCTGGCTTGGGGACACTGTGCGTCATGTCTGTAGGGATGCCCAGAGCTCCCTTCTCCTCAGAGCTACCTCCGGTGGATGCCTGGCTCAGGGACACTGTCGGTCATGTATCTAGGGATGCCTGGAGCTCTCTTGTTCTGAGTTGCCTGAGGGAATTGCACTAGAAGCTTCTGGAATGACCCGCAGTAGGTGTGGGAAATGTGGTGTTGGTGAGGAGAGAGCCCCATCTTGGGACTGAACTGAGGAAAGCCTGGCTGTGCGCCCTGCTCCTTCACTATTTCATTCAGGCTGGCTCTGCAGCAGGTCTAGGTTGTGACCCTCATCGTCTGTTTAAAAATAATTTACATTAGGTATATATTGTCATAATTTAAAATAAAATTTAGATGTAGTTGAACCTAATATCTTTATTTAATTTATTTATTTTTATGTGGTGCTGAGGATTGAACCCAGAGCCTTGCACGTGCTCAGCGACTGCTCTACCCCGGAGCCCCAGCCCCTCATCATCTTCCTACAGTTACCCCAGGTTTTTCCTGGAGATCCTGGGTGGGATGAAGGAGGAATGATGAACGAGGGTTCTAAGCCCAGGAGAGACTCCATTACTTGTGTTCCTTATTGCTTATTTTTTCAAATATTATTTTAGTTGTCCATGATTGTGTTTTATTTATTGATACTGAGAATCAAACCCAGTGCTTCGCACATCCTGGCAAGTGCTCTGCCACTGAGCCACAACCCCAGCCCTCCTTATTATTTTAATGGTGTCAAAGTAGTAGAAAAGAACACGGAAATATGGAAAAGCACAAGTGTTACCAGCCTACTACTTTATTTCAGTTTAGTATGTTATTTGTAACAAATTCATTTATTAAAAATATATTTCAGGGCTGGAACTGAAGCTTCCTGGTAGAGTGATTGCCTAGCATGTGTGAGGCCCTGGGTTTGATCCTCAGCACCACATATAAATAAATAAGATACAGGTGTTTGTTTGATCTACATCTAAAAATATTAAGAAAGTTTATTCCATGTACTAAACTCATGAACCACATTTCATGGAACTAAACTCACAAAACTAAACTCATAAACCAAATTTTTCTTTGGTTGAGAGAATTCCAGTTTAATTGTCAGTATATGTGCATCTTCCTTCTTTTGAAAATTTTTTTAAATATTATTTTTAGTTGTAGTTGGACACAATACCTTTATTTATTTATTTTTATGTGGTGCTGAGGATCAAACCCAGGGCATCACGTGTGCTAGGTGAGTGCTGTACCACGGAGCCACAGCCCCAGCCCTGGTGCATTTTACTTATCCATAATAGTGGGGTCCATTTTGATGTATGCGGACATGCATGGAGTATAATTTGTTCAGTTTCACCCCAGTATTTCCATGTTCCCTCCACCTCCGTCCTCCTGCTCCCCTTTCTCTAGTAGTCTTCCTTCTATTTATTTATTGTTTTGTTAAACTGGTGGTTTATAGACAGACATGGAGGGGGAATTCACTGTGGTGTGGTCGTATATGTACTTAGATCGTTTGGTCAGTTTCATTCTGCAGTTCCTCCCTTTTCCCATCCCTCCTCTCTCCCCCTACACCCCCTTCTATTCCACTGACCTCCTTTCTATTTTTATGGGATCTCCCCATTTTATATTTCCTTATTTACCTCTAGTTTTTGTGTATAAGATAAAACATTTGACCCTTGGCTTTCAGAGTCTGGCTTATTTCAGTTAGCATGATGTTCTCCAGTTCCATTCATTTACCAGCAGATGCAGTAATTTCATTCTCCTTTATGGCTGAGTAAAACTCTGATGTGTGTATATGCCATGCTTTCTTTATCTGCTCATCTGTTGACAGACACCTGGGAAGGTTTCATAGCTTGGCTACTGAGAATTGTGCTGGCTTAAACATTGATATGGCTGTATTCCTATAGCATGCTGATTTTTGTTCTTTTAGGTAAATACCCCCCCTCCCCCCAAAAAAAGGGTGGGAGGAAGAGCTAGATCATGTGATGGCTTCATTTCTAGTTTCTTGAGGAATCTCTGTACTGCTGTCCATAGTGGTTGGTTGCACTCGTCTGCACAAACAACAGGTGAGTGTACCTTTCTCCCTATCCTCACTAGAGTTTGTTGGTTTTTGTATTCCTGATGTTTGCCCTTCTAACTGGAGATGAAATCTTAATGTAGATGTGATTTGCATTTCTCTGATTGCCAGGCATGTTGAACCTTTTTTTTCCCATGTTTTTTTTGCCATTTGTATTTCTCCTTTTGAGAAATGTCTGCTTAGTTCTTTCACCCATTTTTGTGTTGAGCTATTCATTTTTCTGTTGTTACATGTTTTCAGTTATTTATATTTCTGGATATTAATCCCTTGTTGGAAAAGTAGATGGAAAAGACTTTCTCCCATTCTGAGGGGCTCTCTTCATGATCCTATTTCCCTCACTTGTCAGAGCATTTTAATTTGAAGGCATTCCACTTATTGCGTCTTGGTTTTATTTTTTGAATTTTATGGATCTTGTTGAGGAAGTCAGTGCCTGCCCTGCACCAATATGTTGGAGAGTCAGGTTTCTATGAGCCCAATCTACTTTTCCACTGACTTACATCTTCATTTTAGAAATCATTTATCTTGAATTGATTGATCTATAATAAATAGCATCTTACATTTTAGTTTTCAAGTGCTCTACAGCTTCTGCCAAAATAATTCATTGTTCATGAATGTGGTAATGCATTTAAATGATGATAAGATGAATGTAGAATAAAAGGAATTGGGTCTTATAAAAACAGTGTACCCGTTGCCTTAAATTATATACATATTTTAGACTGGGATTTGAACTCAGTACTTCATGTATCCTATGTAAGTGCTCTACGCCTATAAGTGAGCAACACCCTCACTTCTCTTTTTGAGAGAGGATCTTGCTAAATTGCCCAGACTGGCCTCAAATTTAGAATTTTCATTTCTCTGTCTCCCTAAGTAGCTGGGATTATGATGGTGTATACTACCGTACCCGGGTCCTCTCCTCTTTCAGTGGAATACCTGCTACTTCCATGCACTTTATGGTGGCTGGTACAGAGCAGGCAGGGGTGGTGGATGGCCAGGGACTTCTGCCCAGGATTCAGTGAAGCTTCTGGGGCCTACTGTACCAGGTGGAGGGTGGTGGGTGAGGCAGACTGTTGCTGCCTCCACCCAGCTCAGGTCAGTTTCCCTGAGGTGGGTTGTTGGGATGGAAGGCTAGAGAACTAGGGGCTCTGAGTGAGTGACCACCAAGGCCAGTATTCCTCACCATCTGTTGTCCCTCCTGTTGGCTCTGACCCTCCTCCAGACCCCTCTTCCAGGCCTGCCTTTCTTCTCCTGACCCCACCCCATCCCCCAGACCACATCCTCCATAGACTCTGCCTAGACCCCTCCCCCAAGGCCCCCACATCTCTTCTCCAGATCCCTGCCCTGTCCAGACTGTGGCCCTCCTCCAGACCCTACCCTGTTTCCAGGCCCTGCCTCTCTCAGCCACAGCTCAGGGCACTAATTGACAGTACGTTTGCAGTGGTGCACAAAATAGCCTGTTGAATAAACATTGACGTTCTACATGGATGAAATATCTTGACTATATCAGGCTTTGATGGAACATGAACTGAATTTAGGAAAGTCACCTTTTTTTTTTTATCTAGATCATAAACATTTGAAATAAAATCAGAATTTGTGAAAGGTCAGGTAACACTTAGCTGTGAGACCTAATGATCCCAGGGTCTTTTCCAGTGGGAGATCTCCCAGCAGCAGTTCCAACTTTGCTATGCTAATGGATCGATTGAGTTTTCTTAATTTAGTTGTTTTGCAATGTCTGTATTTCCTAGGAAATGCCCCATGTCCACCAGGTTTTCAGTTCTTTTTAATTTTCTACAGAATTCTTAATCCTGTGAACTTCTGCTGTTTTCCCTCAGCAATATTTTTAAAATATGCTTTTTGCTTTCTTTGTTTTCCATTGAGAAACTTGTCTTGTTTGGAAATTCTCATGATAATCTTAAATGATTTTAATTATTTTCTGCTTATTGAGATGTCTTTGCATACTGGGTATGCAGCTCAGTGACAGAGCACTTGCCTAGCAATTGAGAGGCCTTGGGTTCCATCCCAGCACCATACACACACACATATATTTTTACACACACACACACACACACATACAATGTCATTTGCTAGAACTCAAGCATCAGAGGTATCCAGAGATATGTTCAAAAACATTATGTATTTACACACACACACACACACACACACACACACACACATATATATATATATATATATCACAATATCTCTTCCAGATTTAGATGAAATTTTTCTAAGAAAAAATTTCAATGTCAATATTATATTGCATGATTCTTTTTTTTTTTTAACCTTTATTTATTTTTATGTGCTTTTGAGGATCTAACTCAGGGCCTCGCACATGCTAAGGAAGCACTCTATCACTGAGCCACAACCCCACCTGATCCTTTTTTTAATATTTATTTTTTAGTTGTACACAGTACCTTTATTTTATTTTATTTATATGTGGTGCTGAGGATTAAACCCAGGGCCTTGCACATGCTAGGCGAGTGCTCTATCACTGGGCCGCAACCCCAGTCCCCTGCATGATTCTTTTTTTTTTTTTTAGAGAGAATTTTTTAATATTTATTTTTTAGTTTTCGGCGGACACAACATCTTTGTTTGTATGTGGGGCTGAGGATCGAACCCAGGCCGCATGCATGCCAGGCGAGCGCGCTACTGCTTGAGCCACATCCCCAGCCCATCCCCTGCATGATTTTTAAAACCACTGTAGATAAAGTTTCCTTAGGATCCAAGTCATTACAATGTGTAAGAGACAAGTCAATAGCTGAGTTGTGTAATTAAGAAATATTTTTTACTAAAAATAAATTTTTAAACAAACATTTTCTTTTCTATTTTTCAATTTAGAAAGCATATCCCTATGTCTTATTAAAGTTCTACATTTGTTTATTTTTATGTGGTCCTGAGAATCGAAGCCAGTGCCGCACATATGCTAGGCAAGTGCTCTACCACTGAGCAACATTCTCAGGCCCTAAAGTTTTACATTTATAAAAAGTTGTTTTCTTATTCATTGCAAGCAAAGGATTGGGTTTTCTGATGAGCATGATGCTTTGTATATTGCCAGGAATTCTTGTTGGAGAACTCTGTTTGTGTTTTGTATCTGTTTGAAGTATCATTGAAAATATACCATTATGTTTTGAGTTCAGAAATTTGAATTTCTTCTTTTGAGGTTATATGTTTATTAACACTAAGAGTTATTTCATGTGAAGTGCCATAATTACATTTTATCCTTATGATTGTGCCCCTATGTGCTTATAAGTTGGCTTTTAGAGCAGAGTTGAGTATATTGCACATCTGCTGGGTTTATTAGAAAAGTACATACACTTTTTATCATATTTAAAAAGCTATCATATTTAAAATATTATCATATTTAAATTAGTAGAAGCAGAGGTTAGATATGTTAGCATTGTGAGCTGAACAAAGTGCAGGTTTACTTTAATTATTTTAGGGAGGTTTGATATAATGGCTTCTTCCCTGTTCTATTCCTACAATGGTTGTCTATGATCAGTTGTGTGGCCTGGAGAGTTTTTGTTCACACTGGGTGTTGACCTCAGGGCCTTGTATGTGCTTGGGAAGCACGTAGCTACATACATCCCTAGCCCTTTTTAAAATTTAATTTTGAGACATGGTCTTGCTGTATTGCCCAGGTGAGCCGCAAATGTATGATCCTCTTACCTTAGCCTCCCAAGTAACTGGGATGACAGGCATGTGACTGGCATGTCCTTGTGCCTTGTGCATGCTAGGTGAGCTCTCTACCATGGAGCCACAATCCAGCCTGGAAATGTAGTCATGTTTAAAGTTTTATTTGAGTATCTTTATCTTTATACAGAAATTTCAAAGGAAGCCTCAACCTGACTTTGCCCTTGTGATGACTTAGGTGCACTATCTCAGATGTCTTAACATCTTAGACCATTTGTCATGAAGAATCAACACTAGTATGCTATAAATAACTGAAGTTGTATTTCCTCTGGATTCTCAGTTCTGCCTCTTCCTGTTCCAGGACCCCATCCAGGACCCCAAATGACATCCAGTCAACATGTCTCTGTAGACTCCTCTTGGGGTGACAGTTTCTCTGAACTTCCTTGTTCCAGTGACCTCGGCACATGGGGAGGACCTGTCAGGTATTTGTAGATTGTTCTACTTTGGGGTTTACTTGTTTTTCCTCACATCTAGACTTGGGCCATGGTCTGGGGGAAGCAGTCACAGAGGTGGAGAGCTGCTCTGTCATCTCAAGCCCTCAAGGTGAATGTCACCTTAGTACTGAGTGTGCTCAGCTGGCTGGGGAGTGCCTTTCAAGTTTCCGTGTTTTTCTCATATTTATCCTGGGGCTGTGGGTCTGGGGCAAGCAGGTCACAGAGGTGGAGAGCTGCTCTGTCATCTCAAGCCCTCAAGGTGAATGTCACTTTAGTATGAGTGTGCTCAGCTGGCTGGGGAGTGCCTTTCAAGTTTCTGACTGTGGAGTTACTGTTCTCTGCATGTCCCTATTGTATGTGTTTCTGGAGGAAGTCATTATAGAGGGCCCACACTTAAGGAACAGGGAGTTAGCTGCACCTCCTTGATGGCCTTGTCTGCCTTAGTTATGTGGTATGCTTCTTCACAAGAGGTTTCTGCACAAGAGAATTGCATGTTGTAAATAATTTATCTCAGTCTATAGCTTTTCTTTTTGTTCTGTCTTTCACAGAGTATACAATTTAATTTTTTCATGTGATGCTGGGGATTGAACCCAGGGCCTCACATATGCCAGGCAGGTGCTCTACCACTGAGCTATACCCCATCCCTTTAAAAATCTCCCAGGCTGGCCTTGAATTTGCAATCTCCCTGCCTCAGCCTTTTTTTTAAAGAGAGAGAGAGAGAGAATTTTTTAATATTGATTTTTTTTAGTTTTCGTCGGACACAACATCTTTGTTTGTATGTGGTGTTGAGGATTGAACCTGGGCCGCACGCATGCCAGGTGAGTGTGCTACCGCTTGAGCCACATCCCCAGCCCCCCTGCCTCATCCTTTTGAGTAATTAGGATTCTTGGCATGCAACACCACACTTGGTAAAAATTTGATTTTATAAAGTCCATGCTATCAGTATTTTCTTCTGCCAATTTACTTTTAGTATTGTGTGTTAAAACTCATCACCAAGGGCTAGGAATGTAGCTGAGTATTGTAGCTGAGGTTGTATGTAGCTGAGGTTGTCCACCATGTGTGCTGCCCTGCATTTGGTCCCCAGTTCCAGAATACACACACACACACACACACACACACACACACACACACAGTATCACAAAGATTACATGGATTTTCTTCTGTTTCTCTTTAATTTTTTTTTTTTCAAATTTTAGTTATGGATGATTATGAGTCAATTTTTGTGGAAATTTTGGTTTGCATATACTTTCATTTCACTGAATATAGTTTTCAAAGCTTGTTAAATCACCACTTTTTGACAAATAGTGTTTAATGGGTTTCATTTCCATTTGAATTTCCAAAATCATGTGCCAGGTTTCTCTTCTTGCAACTAAAAGGCTCAGGGGCCACTCCAGGTAAACTGGGCTGACTGGGCTGTGCAAAATGACCACACAAGAGATACAAATACCTTTTTCTTTGGGGTCGTTGTGATGGCTCCTCTGACCTTAAGGGTCCTCAGGAAGAGAGAGAAAGAGCATGCACTGACCCCTTTTATTGAGGAGAAGCTATTCAAATGAGGCAAGGGGTCAGGTTTCAGGGGGCTGAGTCTATCTTCATGATGTCCACTGTCAGCAGGTTGACTGACACCTGGGTAGGCCACACCCAAGGACACAGTAAGAGAAGGGGACCCACAAGGCACTTCCATGGAAGATTCTACCCTAAACAGGGCAAGGGTTATATCACAAAGGAACAGGTGAGCGTAGGTCCACCCATGGGCTGTAGCAAGACAAATCCATGCCCCAGACACCGATCCTTGAACCCAAGAAGGTGGGGAAAGCTCTGCCACATTTCTGTGACTGAGCGCCTCAGCACCCAGCGGGGGAGTGTGACTCAGTCACGTCAAAGTTGGTCTCCCACACAGTTGCCTCCTGGACTCCCAGCCCCTGAGCGGACAGTGGTGGTCAGCAGGAGGATGCCCACTTCCTGGGCCCCTGCTTGGCCTCCCTAAGGTCCCCGCCTGGCCCCTCAGCACCCTGTATCAGGGGCTGCACCTGAGACCTGGTCTCTCCCTCTTCCCAGGCCAGCTGCCCCTCTCCAGGACTGACCACTAGGCCAGGACCAACTCCACACAGGCCTCACTCCCAGGATGGAGGCTCGAGCCCCAGGACGGCCTTCCTGTTCACAGCACTGCCGGCCCCTGCCCACAGCACAAGCTGCACTCTGCCACCATGACCACGGGGACCCCAGGACAGAGACTCCCAGCAGCTGGCAAGCAGAGCCGTGTGCAGCTGCAGGCCACCTGTGTGGGGACCTCCAGGAGCTCTGTGCTGAGCCCTCTGGAGTTGGGAACTCAACGTTCTACGTCACTCTTAGCATGTGCATTTGAGGAGGGCAGCGTGGAGCCCCTGTGCAGGCACAGTGCGCAGGGGCCTCTTGGGGTTATGCAGGGAGTTCACATTCCACATTACCTCCAGCCTAGGTACGTCCCTGAAGACCCAGAAACAGACGCTGGAATGAAAACTTGTGTGTGAACATTCACAGCAGCACCATGCACAAGGGTCAGAAAGGAGAAGTGACCCAGTTGTCCACTGAGGAGGAATGGGGAACAGGATGAGTCCATCCACATGATGGAATATTACTCAGTCCTGAAAAGGACTTCAGCTCTGACACATGCTACAAGTGGGACGGACCTTGAGACCTGGGGCTCGGTGAGAGAAGCTGACACAGAGGGTCACATAGTGTGGATTCCATGGGCAGGACCTATCCACATCAGGCCATCGAGACACAGGCAGTGGGCAGGTGATGGGGCTGGGCAGGGGACTGGGTACTGCTGGAGTGCAGGTGCCTTCCAGGGGTAAATGGGCTGTTTGGAAGTAGAGGCGCTGGGCGCCCAGTGCTGTGAAGGCAACTGATGTCCAGCTCGATCCCTGGCTGATGGACTTGTGCACGTCCAGCACAGCTACAGCCCATGCTCAGGTTCCAGCTCTCAGTGACCCAGCACCAAGTGGAGGCAGAGAGGCCAAGACACCAGTGTGGCCACATGTTCTGGGGAATGCAGGTGACCTGTGGGGACCTTGAACACACAGGGGCATTACAAGCTGAAGCTGGGTGACACTGGACATAGCATGGGGCAGTCCTGGGGGGGGGCACATCCCAGGGCAGCAGCTGCACAGATGACGTTGAGGTGGCCACATTTATTATCAGCTGTGAACAGTGGTCAGGCAGGGAGTGCCCTGCCAGAGCCGAGCCTGGCCTGACCCCAGGGACGGAGGCCTGGCTCAAGCTGCATTGGACGGTGGGGTTCCTCAGCCAGAGAAGTGGCAGGATGCAAGGCCTGTCACCCCCAGGCCCAGGACCTGCGGGAGGAGAGGGTGGAGGTGAGTCCCTAGGCACAGCTAAGTCTCCCGGCAGCACCAGCCACGGCAGTGCCAGCCACACCAGCTTCCTAAACCTCCCGTAAACGTCTCTGTGTACAGCAGGGCACATGGGGCCTTGGGAGGGCTGTTTTCCAGGTGGACAGATGTCCCCATGGATGCTGCCAAGCCCGCTCCAGTCCCCTAGGTCAAGATGCGTTACACCTGGCCGAGCAGACATGGCCGGGAGCCAAGCTGACCCTGGCAGGGACACCCCACTGACCTTGAAGACGTGTCCTGCCTGCGGCTCCCGCAACAGCTGCTCTGGACTCAGGCTGTCCGCTGCAGAGGTCACGTACAGGTCGGAGTAGTCAGCCCCTCCGAAACAGCAGGACGTCACCCTGGACACTGGCATCTCCAGGTTGCACAGCCGCGTCCCTGTGAGTAAAGCTCAGGTACATCCCTGAAGCCCAGCCACCCATCTGCTGCTGGACCCCAGGTGGCCTGACTGTGCCCACTCCCCAGTGGGGCCCTGGGCCGGCTGGTTCTCCCTGGCACCTGCAGCACTTGATCCCCAAGTCTGCCCTTCCTCATGGACTGCAGGGGTCAGCAGGGCCACCTGGAGCCCAGGAGCTGGAGAGGCCAGTCTCCTGGAGGGAGCTGAACACATTGTAAGAGGTTGGTCCTGTCCACATTTGAACCCCAGAACCTGTGAGTGGGACCTGGTGTGGGAACAGGGTCTCTGCAGAGGTCGTTAGTGAAGGGTCCTGAGATGGGCTCCTCCTGGGTCAGAGGGCCCTCATGCAATGGCCATGTCCTCCCAAGAGACAGAGGAGGGGACACAGACCCAGAGGAGGAGCCCCGTGGAGACAGAGGCAGAGACTGGAGTGAGGGGCCACCTGGAGCCCAGGAGCTGGAGAGGCAGGAGGAGCCTCTCTGGAGCTCATGGAGGGAACTGGACACCATGGTAAGAGGTGGGTCCTGTCCACATTTGCACCCCAGAACCTGTGAGTGGGACCTGGTGTGGGAACAGGTCTCTGCAGAGGTCGTTAGTGAAGGGTCTGAGATGGGCTCCTCCTGGGTCAGGTGGCCCTCATGCAATGGCCGTGTCCTCCCAAGAGACAGAGGAGGGGACACAGACCCAGAGGAGGAGCCCCGTGGAGACGAAGGCAGAGACTGCAGGGAGGGGCCACCAGGCCAGGGCCACCTGGAGCCCAGGAGCTGGAGAGGCAGGAGGAGCCCCCTGGAGCCTGTGCAGGGAGCTCAGCCTGTGACCCTGGTCCAGCCTCTGCCCTCCAGGGTGGGAGAGGACAAGGTCTTGTAGTTTTCAACCGCTGCTTTGTGGTCATTTTCTACATCAGCCCCTGTGTTCCCTGCACTGCCCATCTGCACAGGTCCCCCTGTAGCTGGACAAGCAAGTGGTCCCACTCCTGGACCCTGAACACCGTGGCACAGAGCACCCCATGGTCCCTCCTTGACCGACTGCCCTGTGCACACACCTGTCTCGGCGTCCATGCGGATCACCCTGCCTCCATCAATGCAGGCCATCCAGAGTGTCCCCGTGGTGTCCATGAACAGCCCATCTGGCATGCCTTGCTCTGGCTCCAGCTGGCACACCAGTCGTGGGTTTGCTGCGGCAGGACAGACAGAGGCGCGTGGCCCCTCACTGCCCAGACCAGGGGGTGACATAGTGTGGCCTCAACAACGTGAGGGAGTGACAGACCCCGTGGTGCATCTGGGACCCCAGGAGGGGACTCAGGAGGGTGTGGGGGGCTGGCCATAAAAGGCCCTCCCCGAGAAGGGCATGGGGGGCTGGCCATGGTTGGTCCCGCCCAGTGAGGGCTTATGGGGCTGGCCATGGAGGCCCATACTTCAGGGAGGATGTGGGGAGCTGGCCATGGAGGCTCCTACCCCAGTGAGGGTATGAGGGGCTGGCCACAGAGGCCCATACCTGAGGGAGGGTGTGCTGGGCTGGCCAGGGAGGCCCCGCCCAGGTAGGGCATGGGGGCTGGCCATGGTGGCCCCACCCATAGAGGGTGTGAGGGCTGACCACGGAGGCTCCTACCCCAGGGAGGGTGTGGGGGGGGCTGGTCACGGTGGCCCCATCCAGGGAGGGTGTGGGGGCTGGCCACGGAGGCCTTCCTCTGGGGAGGGCGTGGGGGGCTAGCAACGGTGGCCCCTACCCAGGCCTCCTGTCTGCACGTCGTAGTCATAGAACCGTACAGAGTAGTCCAGGCCGTCCACGTGGTAGAGAGTGTGATGGTCCAGGGACCAGTCCAGCCCGTTGGGGATGCCCAGCTGGTCCAGCTGTCTGACCACGGAGCGGTCAGCATAAAGTGTGTACAGGGAGCCCTGCCCCGGCTCCCACACTCCTGGGGCGGACGCCTCTGGCATGGTGCTTGGAGAGAGTGGAAGGTCAGTGGTCAGCACCCCACCCTGTCCTGCCCACCCCACACAGACCCGCTGTGCAGAGAGCTGTGGTCACCCTAGTTGGGGGACAGCAGGCAGGATGGCCCTCAGGCGGCATCTGTGAGTGAGCCTCTGTGCTGGGCGAAGGGGGCACCCCAGGGATGTTCCACTGGGAAGAGTCCTGCTCAGGCAGAGGTGCAGGGCCCTCAGCCGCAGGTGAATGGCCTCTGGCCACTGCCCCACCCTGGCTGCTTCGACCCTCCCAGGGTCCTCTCTGGGCAGGGATCTGGGAAGAATGACATGGAAGCCATGGGCTTTGGAGCGGGAGGGAACCTGTGGGCTGCCCAGCACCTGCATGGCCTCGGGGGCCGCTTGCCAGCAGCCTGGGGAGGGCTCCTGAGGTCCCCACCCAGCCGGCACCCGCCATGACGGGAGGCTCTGCAGGTGGCCTGGGCCAGTCCTTTCAGCAGCCCACCTGCCAAAAACCTCCCGGCGGGGTCCACCTTCCCGTCGTTGAACCTGTTGTGGGGCTTGTCCCTGTCCAGCCAGGCCGCCCACTCCACCTGCCCCTTCTCCCAGTCCAGGAGGCCAAGGCAGGTGCCAGAGGCCACCACGTAGCTGCCCTCTCGGTGCAGAGCCACACAGCCAACAGGGTCTCCTGGGGGGACAGAGGACAGCAGGGTGGCCCAGCTGCTGCTTCTCCAGGAGACTCCACCCATGGGGCTCCCGCCAGGAGGCACCATCAGGGCACAGAGCACATCTCAGCACAGGACCAGTCCTGCTGGGCCTGCGTGGACCACCTCTCTGCACCCCCTCCCCACGATGGCCACCACAGGGCCTCCAGATGGGACTGGAGGCTGCCGAGCCTGCCTGCAGGGCCACCAGGACTGCAGGAGTGGAGAGTGCTGGCCTCTCCTCACGTCAGTGCCAGTGTGAGAGCCGCGGGTGCCCCTGAGCCCTCCTGGGGCAGGCTCCACAGGAGGGCGCCTGAGGCCAGATACAGACTTGGGGCCAGCCCTGATCTGCAAGGGGGACAGTGGCACCTGCCCTTGGGGAGGGGGAGGGTGAGTGGGGGATGCTCCCAGAGTGCTGCTTCTGCTCCTCAGAAAACCCACAGGGGTCTTCATCCACACAGGTGTGCAAGCCCCACAGACACACTGGTACCTCCCAGGTGTGTGTATCCACAGGGGTCAGCAGTCCACACAGGTGTGCAAGCCCTCTGACACACACCTCCCAGGTGTGTGAATCCACAGGGGTCATCAGCCACACAAGTGTGCAAGCCCCACAGACACACAGGTACCTCCCAGGTGTGTGAATCCACAGGGGTCGTCATCCACACAGGTGTGCAAGCCTCTCAGACACACAGGTACCTCCCAGGTGTGTGAATCCACAGGGGTCAGCAGTCCACACGGGTGGACTGGGTCCACGCACACACATGAGCCTGGAAAATGCACAGTCACCCCCACCCTAGCTCCTGAGTCAGGACAGGTGCATGTGTGGCATAACCCGGGGTCAGAGCCAGGTGCGGGCTCCACACAGCAGCCAGGAGGATGTCAGTGTTTCCAGGATTTAACCTGGATGACAGCAAGGCCGGCTTTGGTCCTTCCAACTATAGCTATACACCAGGACTTCCCACCCCATGGTCTGTCCTGTGCCCAGGGTGTGACAGCCCACACTTCAGGGGCTCTGGAGCAGGGGGACAGGTGCTGAAGAAGCAGGTGCCCCGGCTGGGCCCCTGCAACCCTCAGGCCACGAGTGATGCTGGACACCTGTGGCAAAGGTACCAACGAGCCCTAGGACCTCAGGGACATGGGTCCACAAGCAGGCAGGACAGCTTCAAAGCTAAACGATCCCCAGGACTTCAGGGGACACGGGGCCCTGGGCACATAGGATGGTCTCACAGCTCCCTTCCCAGGAGCACCTGGATCTCCAGGGGACCCATACTTCCTCAGGCCCATGTTCTGCAGGCCCCAGGCCCACTTCCTCTGGCCCAAAGTCTCCACCTCTCAGACCCACTTCCTTTGTCCCACCCTCTGCAGTCCCCCAGGCCCACTTCCTTTGTCCGACCCTCTGCAGCCCCCCAGGCCCACTTCCTTTGTTCCACCATCTGCAGGCCCCAGTTCCACTTAAGCCCCCTGTCTGCACCTCCCCAGAGAGTGGGTTCCACCAACACACAGTCCTGGTGTTGATGTCCGCAAACACCAGCTGCCCTGTCTCCTCTTCCCACATGGGACACTCCCCCATCCTGTGCCTCTCCTGGATGACAGCCTCAATCCTGGGGGACGCCATGGCCTGGGAGGAGGACAGGGCTGTGAGTGCCCTGTTCTCTGTCCCATTCTCCTGGTCATGAGGTGAGGGCTGCTGGACCGTGCAGGCTGGGCGCTCCCGGGTGTGTGACATCCTGTGGTCTCAAGGACAGCCCTCTTCTGCTCATGAAGCCTCACCCAGGCAGACAAGGGGATGCAGAGGGAGCCGGCCGAGACCACGCCCCTCCTGGCTCCTCTGTGCCTCCAGTCACTCTGCATGAGAGGTCGACAGAACGTGCAGGTGCCCCGTCACTTGAAGAGGCACCCCCTGGCAAGGTTCCAGGAGTCCCCCTTTTCCTCTGGTGGCACAGTGTGCCCACCTTCCAGGCCCCCCACCTACAGCCTGGGAAGCAGGGGCTGCTAAGCTGAGCCACTGTCCAGGTGGGCCGGGCTCAGAGGCTGGGGTGGGTGCGATCTGCAGGTGGCTGGCTCCGGAGCACACACCCTGGCCTCTCCGCCCAGGAGACCTCTGCCCCAGAAGGGCTCACTTCTCAATGCTCCTGTTAATTGGGTTGCTGTGAGACCCCTGCGCTCCGTGGGACTCAGTTCACAGGGCCCTTCCTGGACAGCACCAGGAGGCCCAGCAGGCCAGGGCTCCCATACTTGGGCGGCTCACGTGCTCCTCAGCCCCCAGCAGGTGGGGGCGGCGATTCCCTTCCTCCCTTCCCTCCCTGGTCCCTCCCTCTGTGCTTCCCCAAATCAACAGAGCCCCAGGCGGTGGCATGTCACCTGCTGTGTCCTGCAGAGCCAAGGTAGCAGTTGCAGGAGTCGTCAGTGCACTCTGCATTAGAGTGGGAGAAGCAGCAGCCCCTGGGACCTCGCTTCCGTAGAGACCCCGGAGGTCGCGGCCAGCGCCCCGCCAGGCATCGCTGAGCCTTCCCCTTAGGGACGACCATTCGGCTCCCCAGCCCTCCTGGGTTCTCCCCTCGCACAGGGCTGCCCTGGGCAGCGGGACACTGTGCACCTCCCCTACTGCAGAAGAGCTCCGGCTTGCAACTGGGGGTCCACGGGCTCACCCAGGCAGGCTCACAGGGAGCACAGGCTTGGCCGGGCAGGCGCAGAGGGGCAGGGAGGCAAGGGTAGCCCTGGGCAGGCACACGGGGCGCTGGACAGGCGCAGAGGGGGCGAAGGGGAGCCCTGGGGAGGCGCAGAGGGGGCGCAGGGGAGGCACGGGGAGCCCTGGACACGGACACGGACGCGGGGTGCTGGGCAGGGCTCTACTCACAGGCATCCTGTAAAGAACGGACTGCTGACCCCCGAGCTTCACCTGCTGACCCGACCCGGCCTCGCACACCTGGCTGTGTCACCCACACGTTCACAGGCACCAGCGGGCCCCCCCCTCCCCCCCCCCCCCCCCCCCCCGTCTTCCTCCACCCTCTGAGATAGTCCTGGGCGCCACTCCCCCAGCCACGGGTTCCTCCCGCTGTGGAGCAGGGCTTGGCACAGGCATGTCGTCCCCGTCCCCGAAAGGAGAGGTGCTGGTGGTGGAGGTGGAGTCCCGCACCCACGTCTCCATGCCGCTAAGTGAGCCCAGCTCCTCCACACCCCAGGCTCCAGCCCCGGAACCCAAGGACCCCAGGCTCCACGGTCTCCTCCCCGTGGGCTAGAACCGGCCTTGTGGGTGAAGGACTCCCTTGGGAACCTCCTCCTCCTGGGTTCCAAGCCAGCGCTCGGCAGCATCCTCACCCCAACCCTGGTCCCAGAGCTCCTTAGGGCCCCGGACTGCAGGCGCCTGTCTGGGAGACCACCAAGGTGGGTGCTGGGGGCTGGTTCCTGCTCCCACAGCCCAGGAGAGGCCACCGCCTGCGTGGAGGGGGTCTAAAGGGAAAGGATGGAGAGCTTGGACCTGGAGCTCGTCTACTCCATGAAAGGTGCTGGGGCTCTTGGGAGCACTGGCTGCACCCAGGGGGCGCCCGCTCACCCCGAAGGCTCCTGCTCAAGGGGAGGTCAGTGTGTAGCCCTGGATCTCACCCAGATTGGGAGGTGCCCTCTGGTCCTTCTGATTGGCCCTCAGGGTTTGAAGACAGGTCAGGCCCCCCTGCTGGGCAGCCTGCAGTTACCCCTGGAGCCAGCCCCAGCATGGGTGCGTCCACTCACTCTCTGGCCACAGTGGGCAGGACACACACCTACTCTGCCGGGCTCTTGTAGAAGCAGACACCTCCCAGGACCACCAGTGATGTGCAACTCTTCAAAGCTAAGGGGACATATTTAGGGAGCCATGTGGGACCCTGAGGTCAAGATGGCTGAGGTGGCCCCTGATCCATCCCAATGGCTCTCCTCTCTATGCTCAAGCCGAGGACAGACAGCAGCCGGGCAGTGTCAGACCTCACGACATCTTGAGCATCAGGACACAATGCTGCCTTGGCTTGGTGGGAAGGTACAGTGGTCTGGAGAGAGAAACCAAGGGTGGCAGGCAGTCCCTTGGCTGGGCAGGCAGGGTGATGGGCCTCCATGCAGAGCACCTAGCTCTCCCAGAGACACACTGTGAGGGCGCAGAGCCCCACACGCCCTTTGCTCCCACATTCCAGGGGCCCTGGCACCAAACCGCTTGTCATGCCCCTGTGACCTCACAACAGGAAGCCAGGCACCCACCCTTCTCCGCTCCCTGGTGGTCCGGCCGTCCACCTGTGCTCGTCCTCCACCTGCCAAATGCTGGCCCGTTCCGAGGCCCTGCCTGGAGTCCCGGGCAGCTTCCTTCTGCACCTGGGGCGGATGATCTCATCTGTCTCATGACTTACACCCTTTGACCTGCCCATGACTCCCCCGTTTGTAGATGAGAACACACGGGCTCCCAGACGGGACTCCGTGCCCAGCACCCTGCTTGGAAGTCTATCAGGCATCCCACATGGGCTGGCCCACTCGCCCCTGCTCCCCTGCCTTCCTCCTCCTGTCAATCACCTGCCTTCCTCCTCCCCACCTGGGATGCCTCCCCATGTCCTACCCCAGTGGGCTGAATAGCACCCCAAGTGCACTGGGACCTCGGGTAGGGCTTCTTTTGCATGTAGGGTCTCTGCAGATGTAATTAGGTAATGATCTCAACATGACACCATCCTGGGTCAGGTGGCCCTCATGCAATGGCCGTGTTCTCACTAGAGACAGAGGAGGGGCCACGTGGAGACGGAGGCAGAGACTGCAGTGAGGGGCCACCAGGAGCCTGTGCAGGGATCTCAGCCTGGGGCCCCTGGCCTTGGCCTCTGCCCTCCAGGGCTGGCAGAGGACAAGGTCCTGTGGTTTTCAACCGCTGGTTTGTGGTCATTTCCTACATCAGCCCCAGGGTTCCCCTGCACTGGCCAAGTGCTGAAAGGCCACCTTGGCACTCCCGCCATCTGTAAAGTTCCCTCTGTAGCTGGACAAGTCCTGCCTGGAGCCTGTGGAGGGAGCTAAGCCCTGTGACCCCTCCTCTCAGCCTTCTGCCCTCCAAGGCTGGGGGAGAAGATTCCACTGGACTGGCAAAATGGTTTAAGCCCCTGTGACTCTTTGTTTCCAAGCGCAGGACACTAACAGGGCCATGAAATTGCATCCAAAGTTGGCCCCTCATCCCAGCCTTCCAGATGTCCTGTCCACCAGGCTCCTTCCTGCCTCCCTCTGCTCAGCTCTGCAGCTCCCTTGGCCCTGGGGCTCCTTCCTGCTCAGCTCTGCAGCTCCCTGGGCCCTGGGGCTCCTTCCCCCCTCCCCTCTTCTCAGCTCTGCAGCTCCCTGGGCCCTGGGGCTCCTTCCCCCCTCCCCCCTTCTCAGTTCTGCAGCTCCCTGGGCCCTGGGGCTCCTTCCCCCCTCCCCCCTTCTCAGCTCTGCAGCTCCCTGTGCCCTGGGGCTCCTCCCCCCCTCCCCTCTGCTCAGCTCTGCAGACCCCTGAGTTTGGGAGCCTCTTCAACCAGGTCTCCCTGGCACCACCCTCTCCCCGTCTGCTCCCCCAGAGCAGGAGCCTTGTGCCAAGTCAGTGTGAGCCTGTGTCCCCTATAGTGACTCCTCTGATGTCCTGCTACCACCCTGCTGGCATGGGGTGGGCTCCCCCACCAGAGCAGGGCTCAGTCACATGGACAGTGTCCAGTTCTCACCCTCCTGGTGACACTCCTTCCTCCCTGTGGGACAGCTGGAGATAGTTTGCTGGACCCGGCCTGCTGGCCCCACGTCCCACTTTGCTGTCCATTGAAGCCGTGATGGCCCTGAGGCACCTTGGGAGCTGCAATGACCTGTGTGCTTGTGGTGAGCCCACCAGGCGGTACTCCCTGTGGGAGACCTGCTGGAGTGACTCGCTGGACCCCGACACAGGCCTAGGCCCTGGGGTCATGCCCCCTGCCCCCTGGTGGGTCAGCTGGCTCCCTCTGTCCAGAGCATGAGACCCTGCCCTCCTCTCTTTGGGTCTGTGAGTGGTGGCACTGCTTTATCACATCTCCTGTCTAGGAGTGGCCCCCCCTGGGGCTCAGCTGAGCACCCCCCATCCCAACTCCTTCCTGACTGGTGTTGTCGCCCAGGGACCCTGTGACAGGAAAGCACCCTGGGTCTGCCAGAGCCTTGGGTCAACTGGCCTTAGGCTGCTTCCTGGGAGAGGCACAGGGGCAAGGTGGGGCTCAGGCTGTGGTCTGCCTGGGGACAGACGTCTCCCTGAGAGAGAGGCTCAGCGCTCCTCCATCACCAAATCCCACAGCCCAGGGCCTGAGCCTCCCTCCTCCTGCGCCCAGCACTCCATGTCCCTCATGAGCCCTGGCTGGGCCTCAAGGTCCCGCAGGTGCACTTTCCTCTCCCGCAAGTGACAAGCTGACTTCTTCCCCAGGCTGCGGCCTGAGCCTCCACCTGAGCCTCTCCTGAGTGACTCTGGGTCCTGCCGCTGCCCACGTCACAGCCCTGAGTCTGTATCAAGGTCACCTTCCATGAGCACCTGTTCATCAGACTGCCCAGCTCACCTGCCTGGTGTGTCCAGTTCGGGCAGGACCAGGACAGCCCCGCCCACCTGCCCTGTGTGTCCACGCGGGCAGGACTAGTACAGCCCCGCCCATCTGCCCCTGTGTGTCCAGCGCCGGCAGGACCAGGAGAGCCCCGCCCTGCTCACCTGCCCTTTGTGTCACCATGGGATGGACCCAGTCCCTACCTCAAGGCAGACAGCGGTGCTGATGCTCAGAAGACTCCCTGCGCCTCCTGCTGGCCGCCGTCAGCCCTACACCCTGCACTGCTCACCTGCCCTGTGTGTCACCATGGGATGGACCCAGTCCCTGCCTCAAGGCTGACAGCGGCGCTGATGCTCAGAAGACTCCCTGCGCCTCCTGCTGGCCACCGTCAGCCCTACACCCTCGGGGCTCAGAGTACCTCCTGCCTCTGGTCCACATCTCTGGGGCTGGGGTCCTGAAGGGCAGGCCGTCCTCTGCAGGGTCCTGGGAAGCTCCTTCCTGCATCTCCCCCCACCCAGGACCCCAGGCCCTAAGCTTGGGTCCTCTTCACTCCAGTTGTCTCCCTGTCCCCTCTGTCCCTTCTCCATCTGCCCCTCTTCTCAGCACCCTGCTGACTCCTTGGGCCCCAAGACCCTCCAGGTCACCTCCCTGTCCGCATCCCTACCTATCAGGTGGCAGAGGGCCTTTTGCATTCCCAGGGCCGGCAGTGGATGTGGACACTGATATTAGCGCGCCACAGAACTCATGCCCTGGGCAGCAAGGACCTCCCTAACCAGAAGAGAGTCTCTGGGAGACCCTGCCCCAAAGGCATGACCCCCATAGTCCCAGAAGAGCTTCTGGGGGAAAGAGGGGGCTCTCATATGGAGAGACTGGAACCCTGCATCCTGTAGACCTGGGGTGACCATGGCAGCTGTGGGGTGGGGTGCCCAGTGGAAGGTCATCTGCGTGTAGAGGGAATCGGGGCACCCACCCACCCATCCCTGCTCACAGACCCCTGTACCCCTCCCTCCCCCCTCCCTGCTCACACCCCCCTGTACCCCTCCCTCTCCCTGCTCACACCCCCTGTACCCCTCCCTCCCTCTCCCTGCTCACATGCTCTGTACCCCTTCCTCCCTCTCCCTGCTCACACCCCCCTGTACCCCTCCCTCCCTCTCCCTGCTCACACCCCCTGTACCCCTCCCTCCCTCTCCCTGCTCACACCCCCTGTACCCCTCCCTCCCTCTCCCTGCTCACAGCCCCCTGTACCCCTCCCTCCCTCTCCCTGCTCACAGGCCCCTGTACCCCTCCCTCCCTCTCCCTGCTCACACCCCCTGCACCCCTCCCTCCCTGTCCCTGCTCAAAGCCCCTGTACCCCTCCCTCCCTCTCCCTACTCACACCCCCTGTACCCCTCCCTCCCTCTCCCTGCTCACATGCCCTGTACCCCTCCCTCCCTCTCCCTGCTCACAGCCCCCTGTACCCCTCCCTCCCTCTCCCTGCTCACACCCCCTGTACCCCTCCCTCCCTCTCCCAGCTCACAGGTCCTGTACCCCTCCCTCCCTCTCCCTGCTCACAGCCCCCTATACCCCTCCCTCCCTCTCCCTGCTCACAGCCCCCTGTACCCCTCCCTTCCTCTCCCTGCTCACACCCTCTGTACCCCTCCCTCCCTGTCCCTGCTCAGTCCTGCTACACTACTGAGGGTCCCCACCTGTTGCAGAGCTGACCTCTGACCCACCTGAGTCAGTCTGGCCAAGGGGCCTGGGGTACACAGCACAAGATCATCAGGTAGAGGGCAGCCCCCAGGGTGGGCACTGGGTGTTCGGGGCCCTCTGGTCTAGTGGGTAGTGACCCCGGACATCAGCCCTGACTTCACATCAAAACTGAGATTCAGAAGCAGTGAGGCCCTGTCAGCATGAGGGGAGGGTCCCCATGGCCCTCTGCACAGGGGGCTTGTGCAGCACCTGAGGTGGGGTGCCCACATGTGACAACAGGAAGGACCCCAAAGACACCAGCTCCTCCATGGTCATTCGTCCAGACCGTGTCGCACAGCTCCTGGTGACCGGTGCAGCAGGGTCCATCTGCTTCATGAGACCCACACAGCAGAGGGTCTGCTGGAGCCAGTGACCACCAACCTGGGGCCTTAACTGGAAATGCATCTTCCACGTGGCTCCTCCTTTGAGTCTGTCCCCTCTTCTGTTTTAAGGACATGGCCATTGCATGAGGGCTCCCTGACCCAGGAGGAGCCCATCTCAGGACCCTTCACTAACGACCTCTGCAAAGACCCTGTTTCCACACAAGGTCCCACTCACAGGTTCTGGGGTCAAGATGTGGACAGGACCTGCCTCTTACAATGGTGTCCAGCTCCCTCCACAGGCTCCAGGGAGGCTCCTTCTGCCTCTCCAGCTCCTGGGGCTCCAGGTGGCCCTAGGCTGGTGGCCCCTCGCTCCAGTCTCTTCCTCCATCTCCATGTGGCTCCTCCTCTGTGTCTGTGTCCCCCCTTTCTCTCTTGGGAGCACAGTGGCATTGCATGAGGGCCCTGTGTCCAGGAGGAGCTCATTTCGAGACCCTTCACCTGTTACACCTGCACAGGTGGCAGGCAGCCTGGGGAGCCAACAGGGCCCTTCCCAGGGCTTGAGGACCTGAGTAGGGCTGAGTCCTTCCCGCGTGGGCCAGGAAAAGGGGAATTGAGTCTTAGCTGGGTTTGTGGGCCAGGTACCTTTGTTGCTAGGGCAAGTCTAAGTTCTGAATGGAGAGTCCACAGACAGGACTGGAGGCGGGGGCCTCCTCCACTGGGCAGCCTTGAATACAGGTGTCCTCCAAGGGAAGTGCCTTGTCTACTGTCTGGGGTGTGCACACACGCGCTCCTCCTGGTCACTCTCATGGGAAGCCAAGGTCACTGAGGAGGATGAGGTGTCCAGTGTGTATACTGCAGAGGACACTGTGTCCCAAGTGTGGGCTGGAGGAGGACACTGTGTCCCCAGTGTAGACAGGAGGAGGACACTGTGTCCCCAGTGTAGACAGGAGGAGGACACTGTGTCCCCAGTGTAGGCTGGAGGAGGACACTGTGTCCCCAGTGTAGGCTGGAGGAGGACCCTGTGTCTGACTGTAGGCTGGAGGAGGACACTGTGTCCCCAGTGTAGGCTGGAGGAGGACACTGTGTCCCAAGTGTAGGCTGGAGGAGGACCCTGTGTCTGACTGTAGGCTGGAGGAGGACACTGTGTCCCCAGTGTAGGCTGGAGGATGACACTGTGTCCCAAGTGTAGGCTGGAGGAGGACACTGTGTTCCGAGTGTAGATTGGAGGAGGACACCGTGTTGCGAGTATAGACTGGAGGAGGACACTGTGTCCGAATGTAGGCTGGAGGAGGACACTGTGTCCGAGTGTAGGCTGGAGGAGGACACTGTGTCCGAATGTAGGCTGGAGGAGGACACTGTGTCAGAATGTAGGCTGGAGGAGGACCCTGTGTCCGCAGTGTAGACTGGAGAAGGACACTGTGTCCCGAGTGTAGACTGGAGGAGGACCCTGTGTCCGCAGTGTAGACTGGAGGAGGACGGTGTGTCCCGAGTGCCTACTGGGGGAGGACGCAGTGTCCTGGGTACATTCAAGACCCCATCCCTGCCAGGACTCTTCAGGCTCTGTGCCCTGGACTCCATCAGATCTGAGGGGTGTCGGGCTGGGTACTTCTGCAGGGAGGCTTCCTGAAAGACACGGGCTCCCACGTGTCCTCTTCCCACACTGACCACAGAAGTGAAAGTGGTGTTCCTCTGGTTGTTCTCAGGCTACACCTGACCTGGGCCGACCCTAGGAGGTCCCCGCTGAAGGCCGGACCCACGCCCCAGGCCTCCACCACGCCCTACTTCCCCGCCCCAGGCCCTCCCCCGCTGTGCCTGCCCCGCCCTGGGCTCTGCCCTTCCCGCCCTGGGCTCCGCTTCCGCCCGGCCACTCCGGATCCCAGCGTCCTCCAGGGCCTCCCTCCTCCAAGCCTGCGCCGCCCCCACTCCCCGCGGGACCCAGAGCACCTCCCGCCGCCCCGCTCCCCTCCCTGCCTGCCGACCGCCCCCGGCCCGTCCACCGCCTCTGGCCCTCCCAGTGCCCTCTGCGTGGCCCCCTGCGGTCCGCTCAGGACCTGGACACTCTGCGCCGCCCCTGAACTCGTTCTTTGGCCCTCGACTATTCCCTGCCAACATCGGCTCTTTGGGTCCCCCTTTTCCACTCTGCCCTGGACCCTTGGCCCTTTCCGTAAACACTTGGCCCATCCGAGGTCACTTGGCTCCCTTCATCTCTCTTCATCAAGACTGGGCACTTCAGCCGCCCTCGGCTCTTCTCGTTGTCTCTCCGGTTTCTCCGAACACACTCGGCCCTTCCAGGGCCTGGGCTCTTTTCAGTGCTGTACCCTTTGGCCACCTGGGCCCTTCTTGTCCTTCCTGGACACGCCCCAACTCCCGCTCTTGGTGTCCATCCTCTGTCCACCTGGTGTGCATTTCAGACCCCGGGATCCCCAGCTTTTCACTACTCCTTTTGTTCTGGGCCTCAGCTGAAATCACACCTTCTGGAGCGGTCTCCTCTGATCACGTGGCTGTCTGTCTCTGCTTGCCTGCAGAGGTGCAGGAAGCCCTGCAGCCATCCAGCAGGTCCCTGTGAACCCAAATGTAGCCAGAGCCACCCTTGATAACTGGTCACCAGATACCGGATCTCATGCCTCAACCTTCCCCTCCCGGGTGATGTCCTATCACCCTGTATCTGACCACCTTCCTCCCCTCCCCCTCCCCGGATGATGTCCCATCACCCTGTATCTGACAAACTTCCTCCCCCTACCCCTCCCTGTGTGATGTCCCATCACACCTTATCTGACCACCTTCCTCCCCTCCCTGTCCCCAGATGAGGTCCCATCACCCTGTATCTGACAAACTTCCTCCCCCTGCCCCTCCCTGGGTGATATTCCACCACCCCTTTTCTGACCACCTTCCTCCCCTCCCCCTCCCCTGGTGATGTCCCTTGTGAAACTGATGTGACTCCATTTTTGAGAAACCAGCCTCTACCTCAGAGCAAAGCCTGTGCAAGACTTGTCCTTGGAATAACCCACAGAGCACTCCTAGGCACATACCCACCCTGCTGAGTTGTTTGTCTGTAAATAACAGGAGAGGTCTGCAGCACCAGGTGTCCCTGACTCAGGCTAGGTGAGGACCCATAGCAATCCCCTAGCAACCTCCAATCAGCATGAGACAGGGAAATACCTGGGATGCCAGATGACCCCCAAGTACTTTGTTGTGGTTGATAACATATTGGGAAACCATGTAGTTTAGCACATCCACCCCTCATGGCCTAAACCAATCAGTTCACAGGAATCCCCCTGTTGTACTAACCAATCACCTACCCAACTCATTGCCGCCAGTGAATGTGCTGAGACCTCCTGAGGGCAGTGGGAACAGGTTTTATCCAGTAACAGCTGAGAGTGGAGAAAGGGCTGAGCTTTACCAGGAACCTAGGGGTGGGCACCTCTGAGCATGAGCAGGGTCCTGCAGGGCATGGTCATCAGGGGCCATAGCCATGGGGTGTGGCCATCCAGTCTTGTGCCTATGGGGGGCGTGGTCATCAGGGGTGGGGCCTCGTCGCCATCTTTGACGCCAGTCCACCTCCTTCAGGGTGAGAGGTGAGCTTTCTCCTCAGGGCCCAGACGGCAGAGCCTGGCTCCTGGAAACTGTGGGTGCCCCTCAGGGAGGGCCCGAGCCCCCTTTTCCTCACAGCTACCTCAGGTGAATGCCTGGTTCGGGGACACTATGGGTCACGTCCCTAGGAATTCCTGGAGCTCCTTTCTTCTCAGAGCTCCCTCAGGTGGGCGCCTGGCTTGGGGGCACTGTCGGTTGTGTCTGTAGGGACGCCCGGAGCTCCCTTCTCCTTATAGCAGCCTGAGGGTGATGTCTAGCTTGGGGACACTGCTGGTCATGTCTCTAGGGATGTCCGGAACTCCCTTCTCCTCAGAGCTACCTCAGGGAGCCACCTAGCTTGGGGACACTGTGGGTCATGTCTCTAGGGACCCTTGGAGCTTCCTTCTCCTCAGACTGCCTCAGGGAGCCACCTGGCTTGGGGACCCTCATGGGCCATGTCTCTAGAGACAGCTGCAGCGCCCTAGTCCTCAGAGCTACCTCCGGTGGATGCCTGGCTTGGGGACACTGTGCGTCATGTCTCTAGGGATGCCTGGAGCTCTCTTGTTCTGAGTTGCCTGAGGGAGATGCAGTAGAAGCTTCTGGAATGACCCGCAGCAGGTGTGGGAAATGTGGTATTGGTGAGGAGAGAGCCCCACCTTGGGACTGAGGGCTGAGGAGAGCCTGGCTGTGCGCCCTGCTCCTTCACTATTTCATTCAGGCTGGCTCTGCAGCAGGTCTAGGTTGTGACCCTCATCGTCTGTTTAAAAATAATTTACATTAGGTATATATTGCCATAAGTTAAAATAAAATTTAGTTGTAGTTGGACCTAATACCTTTTTTTAATTTATTAAATTTTCATGTGGTGCTGAGGATTGAACCCAGTGCCTTGCACGTGCTTGGCGACTGCTCTACCATGGAGCCCCAGCCCCAGCCCCTCATCATCTTCCCTACAGTTACCCCAGGTTTTTCCTGGAGAACCTGGGTGGGATGAAGGAGGAATGATGAACGAGAGTTCTAAGCCCAGGAGAGACTCCATTACTTGTGTTCCTTATTGCTTATTTTTTCAAATATTATTTTAGTTGTCAATGGATTGTGTTTTATTTATTGATAGTGAGAATCAAACCCAGTGCTTCGCACATCCTGGCAAGTGCTCTGCTACCGAGCCACATCCTTATTGTTTTAATGGTGTCAAAGTAGTAGAAAAGAACAGGGAAATATGGAAAAGCACATGTGTTAACAGCCCACTACTTTATTTTAGTTTAGTATGTTATTTGTAACAAATTTATTTATTAAAAATGTATTTCAGGGCTGGGGCTGAAGCTTCCTGGTAGAGTGCTTGCCTAGCATGTGTGAGGCTCTGGGTTTGATCCTCAGCACCACAAATAAATAAATAAGATACAGGTGTTTGTCTGATCTACATCTAAAAATATTAAGAAAGTTTATTCCATGTACTGAACTCATGAACCACATTTCATGGAACTAAACTCATGAAACTAAACTCATGAACCACATTTTTTTTTGGTTGAGAGAATTCCAGTTTAATTGTCAGTATATGTGCATCTTCCCTCTTTTGAAAATTTTTTAAAATATTTTTTTAGTTGTAGCTAGACACAGTACCTTTATTTATTTATTTTTATGTGGTGCTGAGGATCAAATCCAGGGCATTACATGTGCTAGGTGAGTGCTGTACCACTGAGCCACAACCCCAGCCCTGGTGCATTTTACTTATCCATAATAGTGGGGTCCATTTTGATGTATGCGGACATGCATGGAGTATAATTTGTTCAGTTTCACCCCAGTATTTCCATGTACCCTCCACCTCCGTCCTCCTGCTCCCCTTTCTCTAGTGGTCTTCCTTCTATTTATTTATTGTTTTGTTAAACTGGTGGTTTGTAGACAGACATGGAGGGGGATTCACTGTGGTGTAATTGTATATGTACTTAGATCGTTTGGTGAGTTTCATTCTGCAGTTCCTCCCTTTTCCCATCCCTCCTCTCTCCCCCTATATCCCCTTCTATTCCACTGACCTCCCTTCTATCTTTATGGGATCTCCCCATTTTATGTTTCCTTATTTACCTCTAGTTTCTGTGTATAAGATGAAACATTTGACCTTGGCTTTCAGAGTCTGGCTTATTTCAGTTAGCATGATGTTCTCCAGTTCCACTCATTTACCAGCAGATGCAGTAATTTCATTCTCCTTTATGGCTGAGTAAAACTCTGATGTGTGTATTTGCCATGCTTTCTTTATCTGCTCATCTGTTGACAGACACCTGGGAAGGTTTCATAGCTTGGCTACTGAGAATTGTGCTGGCTTAAACATTGATATGGCTGTATTCCTATAGCATGCTGATTTTTGTTCTTTTAGGTAAATACCAAAAAAAAAAAAAAAAAAAAACCCACCAAAAAAAAAAAAAAAAAGGGTGGGAGGAACAGCTGGATCATGTGATGGCTTCATTTCTAGTTTCTTGAGGAATCTCTGTACTGCTGTCCATAGTGGTTGGTTGTACTCGTCTGCACAAACAACAGGTGAGTGTACCTTTCTCCATATCCTCACTAGAGTTTGTTGGTTTTTGTATTCCTGATGTTTGCCCTTCTAACTTTAGATGAAATCTTAATGTACATGTGATTTGCATTTCTCTGATTGCCAGGGATGTTGAACCTTTTTTTCCCCATGTTTTTGGCCATTTTTATTTCTCCTTTTGAGAAATGTCTGCTTAGTTCTTTCACCCATTTTTGTATTGAGCTATTCATTTTTCTGTTGTTACATGTTTTGAGTTATTTATATTTCTGGATATTAATCCCTTGTTGGAAAAGTAGATGGAAAAGACTTTCTCCCATTCTGAGGGGCTCTCTTCATGATCCTATTTCCTTTACAGGGCAGAGCATTTTAATTTGAAGGCATTCCACTTATTGAGTCTTGGTTTTATTTTTTGACCTTTATGGATCTTGTTGAGGAAGTCAGTGCCTGCACCAAGAGTGAGGTGTTTATGAGCCCAATCTAGCTTTTCTACTGGCTTACATCTTCAAATTAGAAATCATTTATCTTGAATTGATTGATCTATAATAAATAGCATCTTACATTTTAGTTTTCAAGTGCTCTACAGCTTCTGCCAAAATAATTCATTGTCCATGAATGTGGTAATGCATTTAAATGATGATAAGATGAATGTAGAATAAAAGGAACTTGGCTTTATAATAACAGTTAAGAAGAGGGATACACTGTTATTATAAAGCCACATCCCAGCACCACACACACACAGAGGGATACACTGTTATTATAAAGCCACATCCCAGCACCACACACACACACACACACACACACACAGAGATATTTTTACATACACACACAATGTCATTTGGCAGAACTCAAGGATCAGAGGTATCCAGAGATATGTTTAAAAACATTATGTATTTATATATATACACCACAATATCTCTTCCAGATTTTGATGAAAATTTTCTAAGAAAACATTTCAATGTCAAGTATTATATTGCATGATTCTTTTTTTAAACCTTTATTTTATTTATTTTTATGTGCTTTTGAGGATCTGAGTCAGGGCCTCACACATCCTAGGTGAGTGCTCTACCGCTGAGCCACAACCCCAGTCCCCTGCATGATTCTTAAAACCACTGTAGATGAAGTTTCCTAAGGACTCAAGTTATTACAATGTGTAAGAGACAAGTCAATAGCTGAGTTTTGTAATCAAGAAATATTTTTACTAAAAATAAATTTTTTAAATAGACATTTTCTTTTCTACTTTTCAATTTAGAAAGCATATCACTACATCTTGTTAAAGTTCTACATTTGTTTGTTTATTTTTATGTGGTCCTGAGAATTGATGCCAGTGCCTCACACATGCTAGGCAAGCGCTCTACTACTGAGCCATAAACCCCAGCCCAACCCTCCTCCTCTTTAAGACCCTGCCTCTTCTCCAGACCTCACCCATTTCCAGGCCCCCTCCTCCTCCTCCTGACCTTCCCTCCCCTTCCTTCAGACTCTGCCCCTGCTAGTGTAGGATGAGAAGCTCCCTGGCTGATGTGCTAATTGGCAGTATATTTGTAATGGTGCACAAATAACGTCCGTTGTATAAACACTGACATCCTGCATTGGATGAATTATCTTGACTATATCAGGATTTGATATACCATAAAATAAATTTAGAAAAGTCACCTTTTTCTCTCTCTTTTTGTTTATAGATAATGAACATTTGAAATAAAATCAGAATTTGTTAAAGGGCAGATGACAGTCAGCCTTGAGCCCTGATGATCCCATGATCCCATCCAGTGGGAGAACTCTAATACCAGCCCAAGGTTCTGTATGCTAATTGATTCATTTATTTTTCTTATTTTAGAGTTATTTTTCTATGTAATTCCTCATTGCCTCCAGCTCTGTGCAGTAGGGTTTTTCTATTCAATTTTTAACTAATACTCTTTAAGTTTTCTGCATAATTTTAAAAATATTTTTTAGTTGTCAGTGGATCTTTTTATTTTATTTACTTATTTTGTTTATATGTGGTGCTGAGGATTGAACCCAGGGCCTAACACTTGCCAGGCAAACAGTCTGCCTTTGCACTACAACTCTAGCCCTTTATAGAATTTTAAATTCTGTGGACTTCTATTTTTTATAAGGAATATTTTACAAATTACTTTTAGCTTACTTTGTTTTTGATTGAGAGAATTGTTTTGTTTGAGACAATTTTCTTGTTTGGAAATGCTCATAATCAAATGATTTTAATTAATTTCCATTTATTAAGGTATCTTTGGAGACTGGGTGTGCAGCTCAATGGCAGATCACTTGCCTGGCATGTGAGGGGCCATGGAGTCCATCCCAGAAGATGTCTTTGACAGGACTCAAGCATTAGAGGTATGCTTTAAAAGGATCATGTATTGGGGCTGGGGTTGTGGCTCAGTGGTAGAGCACTCACCTACCACATGGGAGGAGCTGGGTTGGATCCTCAGCACCACATAAAATAAGTAAATAAAACAAAGGTATTGTGTCCAACTACAACTAAAAATAAATATTTTTTTAAAAGATCATGTATTTACACATATACACATATACCACAGTGCCTCTCCCAAATTCATATGAAATTATTCTAAGAAAATTTCAAATCAGTTTTAAAAGAGAAGAGGGATGATGATATTTTTAATGTGAACTGTTGATATTTTATGATATTTAACACCACTATAGATGAAATCTCCTAGGGTGCAAATCATTACAAAATGTAAGAGACCAGTCAGTAGCTGCTTTTTTGTAATTCAGATACATTTACTAAAAATAAGCTTTTTTTTAAAAAAAGATATTTTCTTCTTTTCAAATTTAGAAAGCATGTCCATATGTCCTATTAAAGTTCTACATTCATCAGTAAGTTCTCTTATTCCTTGCATACAAAGGGATGGGTCTTCTAATGAGCATGATACTTTATGTTGTCAGGAATTCTTGTGGGAGAACCCTTTCAGAATTTTGCCTCTTCTATTCAAAATATCATTTAAAAATGTATCAATTTGCTTTTGATTTCATAAATTTGTCTTTCTTTTGAAATTAGGTATTTATTACTATTTAATAGTTTTAATGTATTTATTAGTATTTAAGGTTATTTCATGTGGGAAATGCCATGATTACATTTTATCCTAGTGTTGTGCTTATAAGGTGACCTTCAGAATGCAGTTGAGTATCTCTCTCATATTTGTTGGATTCATTAGAAAAGTACATGCACTTCTGATCATATTCAAATGGTTATATTTGAATTATTAGAAGCAGAAATCAGACATGTTAGTATTGTGAGCTGAACAAAGTGCAGGTTTACTTTAATCATTTTGAGGAGGTTGACATAATGGCTTCTGTCCTGTTCTGTACCTGTCATAGTTGACTAGTTGACTGTTATCAGATGTCTCACCTGGAGAAGTTTTTTTTTTTTTTGGGGGGGGGCACTGGGGATCAAACCCAGGGCCTTGCATGTGCTATGCAAGCCCTGAGCTACATATGTCCCCAGTCCTTGTTACAATTTCATTTTGAGACAGGGTCTAGCTGAATTGCTAATGTCAGCCTCAAATTTGTGATCCTTCTGCTTTATCCTCCCAAATAGCTGAGATGAGTGGCTTGTGTCATTTTTCTTATCAACAGTCAATAAAGCCTTTTTGTTGTTTTGATGGTAAGCTTAATGTGAACATGCTTTATGATGTGACACCACTGCTCTTGATGGTCTAGCAATGCAATACACTATAAGGAGAGTATTTTGATTCTGAGAGTCTGAAGTGTTTTAGGCCCAACAAGTTTTTTTTTTAAGAGGAATGATTATTCATTTTTTATTTGATTACACAAATAAGACATAAATTCTTTTTTTTCCTTTTGTAGTTCTGGAGGTTGGTCCTAGGGCTTCCTGGATGCTAGGAAATCTTTCTATCACTGAGCTACATCTTCAGCCCCATAGTTCCTTTAGTTGTCATGAGCTTCATGATGAGCTAGTGACAATAAAATTACTTAAAATTTCAACTAGATTTAGACTCATGCAAGAGTTTGGGCATCCATAGCTCCTTGTGATTTCTAAAAGGTAGAGTGTATTCCCACAACACAGCAGCATCTATTATCACTCCTGGACAGAGCTGACACCTCTGCTTCTCTTGGCTCACCACTTCCTGCAGAGGTCTTGGAGGAGATGATTATTTCTTTGACTATTTGTCCCAGTGACAAATATTTGATTATATTGCTGCTAAAAGGTCTGCATAGAAATAAAATAGAGACAAGGATTCTTTGGGGTAAGTCATTCAGTCACAGTGAGTCAATTAGTATTAGGACTTTTTAAAGATAAAGTCACTCTTTAGGGAAAGTTAAGCCATGAGTTTAAATAGAATCTCTAAAATGTCATTTTTTCCCCTGTAGTGATCAAGTTTTAAGAAGACAAACCTAGAACTTAGTGACATGTTAAAAATATAATAAGTTATCATATGTTATTACTTCAACATGAAATATGTAAAAGAGGCACATACTTTGAATTTTATATTACTTTGAACTATTTGATTTTTGTGTTATAAATGTTCCTAATAAAATACAGAAATAGCTAAGAATTTCAGTTACCAGTAATTAACTGTATAAATAATTAAACAAGTAGGTGTTTGAGGAAATATAACCATGTCCTAAGGTTTTACTTTAGAGTAGTTTAATCTTTTTTTTTTTTTTTTTTGTGTGTGTGTGTGTGTGTGTGTGTGTGTGTGTGGGTGTGTGTGTGGGTGTACTGGGGATTGAATCCAGGGGTACTTAATCACTGAGCCACATCCCCAGCCCTTTTTTGTATTTTATTTAGAGGCACGGTCTCAAAAGAGTTCCTGTGGCTGCTCATCATCCTCATGGTTGATACTACACTGTAGTAAAGACCTTAGCAGCTTAATAGTTGTGCAGTGCACGTTGGGGTCTTAGTTTTATGCTTTCCTCATGACAGGTGATACTAAGAGTCATTTCTTTGCTTCTTTGCCATTTTGTATCTTTCTTGTGCTTTGTCTGTTCAGATCTTTACCCATTATGTTGGGTTATTGTTGAGTGTCTTACTATATTTTGTATACAAGTTTATTTTAGACATATACTTTCCAAAGTTTCCCCCAGTCTTTGACTTGTCTTTTTATCGCCTTAATATGATTTTTTTCTTTACAGAGCAGTTTAATACAGTCCACATTATCAGGTTTTTCTTTCATGGATTTCTTGTTGTTATTGTTTGTTTGTTTGGTAGCAGGGATTGAACCCAGGGGTGCTTAACCACTGAGCCACATCCCCAGCTTTCATGGATTTTTTTTTGGAGGGGGTTGTATTCATGAAACATGTGGTCATGCATATCTTCTAGAGTTTTACAGTTTCCCATTGTAAATGCAAGTCTAGAGAGTATTTTGATAGGTTCTGGTGTCCATATGTGTGGCTTCTTGAAGTGTGTCCTTTTGCAGTCAGTGCTGTCTAGTCTAGGTTTAAAAATAGCTTGTTGGGAATTTCTGGAATGCACTGAATCTTCAGGTCAGGTTTGAGATAATTTCATCTTAATTATATTGAGAGCTGAACAAAGTATATCTGCATTTATTTATATTTCATTTGATTTCTTTCTAAACATTTCAAGATTTTCTGAAAGAATGATTGTACTTTAAGAGTTACATGAAAGTACTTCAGATTTGGGGTCTCTATTTTAAAGATTAATGTTTTAAAATTTTTCTTATTCCAGTTTATAAATTTCACTGTTTCCTCTACATGATTGCTGAATTCAATGAAATTTTATCTATGGGCCATGTATTTTGCTGCTTGCTATCTCCATCCATTCTGATCAAGACATAGAATGGTAGGCTCTATTTCTTTCTTTTTTTTTTTTTTTTAAAGAGAGTGAGAGGGGGGGGGAGAGAGAGAGAGAGAGAGAGAGAGAGAGAGAGAGAGAGAGAGAATTTTAATATTTATTTTTCAGTTATCTGCGGACACAACATCTTTGTTTTGTATGTGGTGCTGAGGTTTGAACCTGGGCCACACGCATACCAGGCGAGCACGCCACCGCTTGAGCCACATCCCCAGCCCCTCTATTTCTGTTTGCTTTCCAAAGTCATGACCTGGAATAGTCACAACTATAAATTTTAGAGCTTCACTGTGCCTAGCACAAGGGGGTGCAGCTCTGAACAGTGAACACCCACCATCCTGCACTGTCTACAGTGGCCAGCAGGGGGCACTCAGAACAACTTTCTTTGATCAACTGCTTTTGGGGGCTGTGTTCTGTGCCCTAATCAAACTTCCTTCTCCTGGGGACCCACCTGAGAGATGCCACATCTAGGGACTCCTAGGGGCTCTATCTAAGGTGTAGACCTTTTTTTTTTTTTTTTTTTTTTTTTAATCCTGGGGACACATCTAGAAAGATACCAAGGCCTGGGGATGCCTGGTGGATATATCTATGGTGAGGACCAGAGCTTCCTTCTCCTTGGCACCTACCCATGGAGACTCCACTGTGGATTCAGGATGACTGAGGTCCATGTGAGGAAAACATGAGGAAGAAGCTTCCTGTGCACTGCCTGGTGTGCTGAGAAGGAAGTTCTGCCATGTTCTTTACTTTCTCAGGTAATATTTTAGCAGAACTTATTTTACAACAGTATTTCTTTTTTTTAATATTTATTTTTTAGTTTTTGGTGGCAAAACATCTTTATTTTTATGTGGTGCTGAGGATCAAACCCAGCGCCCCCCGCATGCCAGGCGAGCACACTACCACTTGAGCCACATTCCCAGCCCCACAACAACAACAACAGTATTTCTTACTGAGGCTTTGGCTGCTCATTATCATGGTATGTCAATGTATTTTGTGTGGCTTGAGTGTCTAAGGACACAAATGCCCCCTCAAGGTGGTGCAGGGAGGGCCCAGTGCCTGGAGTCTTACTGGGGCCTGAGGGTAAGGGCTCATGAAAATGTAGTAAGAAGCCCTCAGGAGCCTCTAGGGTGAGAGATGTAAAGATTACAATGGATTGCACTACCCTGAATCCTGGGTAACTGCAGTATCCTCATTGCAGTTACCAGAGCCTTCTGCAGTGAGGGCAGCATGGGTCAAATGACAAACTGTACTACCCATAATTCTTGGGGACCTGCAGCTTGCAGAGAGACCTGTGCACAGAGGCCTTTACTGACAAAAAATTAAAATATGGTACCAATTACTTTTGGGTGCCTGCTCTGCCCAGGAGCTTCTGGGGTGAGAATTGCAAGGGGAGAATACCAGACTTCAATGCTCAGAACCTCTGGGATGCCTACATACCCTGTAACCCTGTAAGTCCCAGAGGTTTCTTTGGTGATGGTTGTATTGGTAGAACACACTAGCTAGAATCTCCAGGGTACCAGGGAAAGTATGGGGTCTTTAGCTTCTGTGATCCTCAGCAGGACTGTGCAGGCAAACCCTAGATTGCATTATCCAAAACCCTCAGGGACTGCGGCTCCCAGAATCCTCTGTGGTGAGTGAGCAAACCATTGAACTGCATTACCCACAATCCTAAGGGGGAATTTGAGTTTCAGAATTTTCTGCAGTGAGTAGGAAAAACACAGGACTATATTACCCACAAATCTTGGTGCCAGCAGCTCTCAGGATCCTCTGTTGTGAGGACTGTTGGACTGAGAGATTAACTACAGTATCCAGAATCCTTGGTGGGGTGTGTTGCCCAGGTGACAACTCCCAGAGGCCAACCAAGTGAGAGCTGTGCATTATTGCAGGTCAGACTATACTACGTACAATTTCTGGGGACACACTGGTGAATGTGCTGTCTGCAATTCCAGGAGGTTTCCACAGTGAAGTCTTCAGTACCAAGGCAAGCATGTAGCCTTCAGTTCTCATGGCCCTTGCAGTAGGGGCCTGCCAGAAAAACACTGGATTAACTTATCCAGAATCCTCAGGGGGAATTGCAATTCCCAAGATCTGCTATAGTGAGGGCTGCAGGGTAGGGAGCTGAACTACACTACCTAGAATTCTTGGAGGTGCCCGGTGTCCATGTGGCCTGGAACTCTCAGAGGTTTCCACAGTGAGGGCTATGGAGGCAGAAGGCAAGACTATGCTTCCCAGAATCCCTGGAGGCCTACAGCTCCCAGACACCTACCTTTTGAGTATTGCCGGGGCAAGCTTTGTATTGCACTACACAGACTCCCAGGGGTTTCTAGGCAGGCTTGTGCTACACAGATCCCAGAGCTTTGATGGTGAAGTCCACTTAGGTAGGATGGACTGCACAACCCAGAATAATCAATGGCCCACAGCTCTCAGAGACCTCTGTGGTCAGGACTGACTGAGTAGAACTGACTACAATACTCAGAATTCCTGGGGGCTCTGAGCTCTAAGTAGTCACTGTACAGTTAAACAGCACAAGGCTATAATACCCATAATCCTTGGGGGCTTGCAGCTCCCAGAATCCACTGTAGTGATGGTTGCATTTGCAGAACACCAGACTACACTGTCCAGAATCCCTAGGGTTGCCTGAGTGACTGTGTACCTGCAATTTCTAGAGACCTCTGTGGGGGTGGGGGGCTGCATTGTAGAAGACTACATTACACTGCCCAGAATCCTGGGTGGGTGTATGAGGGTGAATGTGCTACTTGAAGCCCCCATAGGCTTCTGGAGTGAGTGCTGAATGAGCAGAATGCCAGACTACACTGTTCAGAATCACTAGGAGTGCCTGAGTAGCCTGAAACTCACAGAGACCTCTGCAGCTGGGCTACATTATGGAATACAAGACTGCACTACCCAGAATCCTGGGGTATGAGAGTAAATGTGCTACTTGCAGCCCCTAGGCTTCTGGGGTGAGGGCTGCATGGGTAGAACACCAGAGTCCACTGTTAGAGTCCTCCAGGGTGCCTGGGCCAGCACATGGCACACAGCTTCCATGGTCCTGAAGGGCAAAGACTGTGTGAGCAGAGTACCAGACTACACTGTCTAGAATCCCTGAGAACCCTGAATCTGTGTAACCTGCAGCTCCCAGAGGCATCTATGATGAGAGCTGGACAGGCAGGCAGACTAAATGACCTAGAATGCTCTCAGAGACTACTGGGAATTTGGTCTGAGCTCAGGTTCTTCTACCCTCCTACAGTGGTCATCCTGGGCTGGGAATTAACAGATTTTCTTAAAATTCCTGATTCTAAAATGGGGCAGACCCTGGCTAAGTCATTCTGTCTCAAAGACTACATGTCCCAGAAGCCTTTGTGGTGGTCTCTGCCCTTGGGCGCCTAAGTGAGGGCCTAGACTCCCCGTGGAAGCCTCCCTCTGTGCCTCTGCCCACCTGGCTCAGGCTGCTGCAGCCTTTGGCCTGGTGGAGTGCAGGGAGGGGCCTCCTGGACTCCATTTCTCCTCTCCTGAGATTCCACTCCTCATGGTGCCACAGCCAGACCTACTTACAGCAGTGGCAACAGATTTTATTCAGTAACTGCTGAGGGTGGAAGAAGGTGCTGACATTCACCAGGGAGCCAGGAGAGGCCCCGCCTTTGAGCCATGAGCAGCTGGTGCACGTGCACGTAGCCAAAGGGGCGTGGTCAAGAAGGGGCAGGGCCTCGCCGCCATCTTTAATCCTGCCTCCCCGAGAGTGAGGAGAGCTGGCTTCCCCCTCAGGACCAACCCGGGAGAGCCCCAGCTCTCTGGAGTGTTGGGTCACTCCACAGAGAGGGGCAGAGCTCCCTTCTCAGAGCAGATTGTGAGAGAGACCCAGGTTGGGGACCCTCGTGGGTCATGCGGAGCTCCCTTTTCCTTAGAGCAGCCTCAGCGGACTTTTGGCTTAGAGACTTCGTGAGTCATGGTGCTAGGAATACCTGGGGTTCCTTTGTCTTCAGATCAGCCTGAGGGGGACGCTTGTCTTGGGGACCCTCATGTGGCATGTTTCTAGGGTTTCCAGGGTTTCCTGAGGGAGATGCCAGGGTTGGGGACCCTCACAGGTCATGTCTCTAAGTAGGCCCGGGGTTCCCTTCTCCTCAAAGCGGTCCAGAGGAGACGCCAGTGTGGGGACTCTCTTGGGTCACGTCTCTAGGGATGCCCGGGGTTCCCTTCACTTCAGAGTGGCTGAGGAAGACTCCTGGTGTGAGGAGCCTCATGGGTCGTGTCTCTAGGGATGCCTGGTGTTCCATTCTCCTCAGAGCAGCCTGAGGGAGATGCCTGGTATGGGGCAGCCCTATTTTGTATTATAGAGACAGGGTTTCACTGAGTTGCTTCATGCCTTGTTTTTGCTGAGGCTGGTTTTGAACTCAAGATCCTTCTGCCTCAGCCTTCTGAACCGCTTAGGTTTAAATATATTACTTCTAACAAAGCCAGAATTTATTAAAAATACATCCCTGTATTTTAAATAATGAACCACATTTTTATTCTTTAATCTTTGCTTAGTTTTGTTTAAAAATTTTTTTTAGTTATAGAATGGCACAATACATTTATTTTATGTATTTATATGTGGTGCTGAGGATCAAACCCAGTGCCTCACACATGCTAGGCAAGCACTCTACCACTGAGCTACCGCAGCCACACATTTTTCTTTTGGTGGAGAGTTTAATTAGCAAGAAGCCACCCCTCCAGGACCCTCTTGCTAAGGCTTCCCCCTCCAGACCCTGCCTCTTCTCCAGACCCCACCCATATTCTTCGGCCCTGCCTTGCCTCCTGAACCACCTTCCCCCTCCTTCCTACCCTGCCTCTCCTCTATGTCTTACTCATGTTCTAGGGCCTGTCCCTCCCTCAGGTCCCACCCATCTGCCAAGCCCTGCCCCCTTGTGACTCATTCTCCCCCTCCTTCAGACCCTGTCTCTCCTCAGATCTTTCCCTTCTTCCTGTCCTGCTCCTCCTGCAGACCTCACCTTCCTAACCCTAACCCTAACCCTAACCCTGATTAATATTCTTTCAGTTTTCTACAGAATTTTTAAAATATTGTTTTAGTTGTCAGTGGATCTTTTTATTTTATTTATTTATATGTGGTGCTGAGGATTGAACCCAGGGCCTAACACCTGCCAGGCAAACACTAGCCCTTTATAGAATTTTTAATTCTGTGAACTTCTATTTTTTATAAGGAATATTTTAAAAATTACTTTTAGCTTACTTTGTTTTTGATTGAGAGAATTGGCTTGTTTGAGAGAATTGTCTTGTTTGGAAGTGCTCATAATCAAATGATTTTAATTAATTTCCACTTATTAAGGTATCTTTGGAGACTGGATGTGCAGCTCAGTGGCAGAGCACTTGCCTGGCATGCGAGAGTCCATGGAGTCCAGCCCAGCACCACACACACAGAAGATGTCTTTGACAGGACTCAAGCATGAGAGGTATGCTTTAAAAAGATCATGTATTGGGGCTGGGGTTGTGACTCAGTAGTAGAGCACTCACCTTCCACATGGAAGGATCTGGGTTCGATCCTCGGCACCACATAAAAATAACTAAATAAAACAAAGGTATTGTGTGTCCAACTACAACTAAAAATAAAGATTTTTTAAAAAGGTCATATATTTCCACATACATATATATATACCACAGTGCCTCTTCCAAATTCATATGAAATTATTCTAAGAAAATTTCAAATCAATTTTAAAAGAGAAGAGGGATGATGATATTTTTAATGTCAACTATTGATATTTTATGATATTTAAAACCACTATAGATGAAATTTTCTGAGATGAAAATCATTACAAAATGTAAGAGACAAGTCAGTAGATGTTTTTTTGTAATTCAGTTATATTTACTAAAAATAAGCTTTTTTAAAAAAAGATATTTTTTCTTTTTCTTTAAAATTTAGAAAGCATTTCCATATGTCCTATTAAAGTTTCTTCATTCATCAGAAAGTTCTCTTATTCCTTGCATACAAAGGGATGGGCCTTCTAATGAGCATGATACTTTATGTTGTCAGGAATTCTTGTGGGAGGACTCTTCAAGTGTTTTGCCTCTGTTCAAAATATTATTTAAAAATGTATCAATTTGCTTTTGATTTCAGAAATTTGACTTTCTTTAGAAATTATGTATTTGTTAGTATTTAGGGTTATTTCATGTGGGAAAGGCCATGATTACATTTTATCCTAATGTTGTGTTAATAATTTCCTAAGCTAGATTATGTTCATTTTTCTTATCAACAGTCAATAAAGCCTTTTTTGTTGTTTTTATGGTATTCTTTTTTTTAATTTATTTTTTTTATTGGTTATTCAAAACATTACAAAGATTGCAGAATCACATCGGTTATACATCCACATTTTTACATAATACCATAATAGTAACTGTTGTATTCTGCTACCTTTCCTATCCTCTATTATCCCCCCTTCCCTCCCCTCCCATCTTCTCTCTCTACCCCATCTACTGTAATTCATTTCTCTCCTCCTTATTTTTTTCCCATTCCCCTCACAACCTCTTATATGTAATTTTGTATAACAATGAGGGTCTCCTTCCATTTCCATGCAAATTCCCTTTTCTCTCCCTTTTCCTCCCACTTCATGACTCTGTTTAATGTTAATCTTTTCCTCCTGGTCTTCCTCCCTGCTCTGTTTTTAGTTGCTCTCATTATATCAAAGAAGACATTTGGCATTTAATGCAAACATGCTTTATGATGTGACACCACCGTTCATGATGGTCTAGGTATGCAATACATTATAAGGAGAATATTTTGATTCTGAGAGTCTCAAGTGTTTTAGGTCCAACATGTTTCCTTAAGAGGAATGATTATTCATTTTCTATTTGATTACACAAATAAGACACAAATTCTTTTTTTTTTCCTTTTGTGGTTCTGGGGGTTGGTCCTAGGGCCTCCTGCATGCTAGGAAATCCTTCTACCACTGAGGTACATCTTCAGCCCCATAGATCCTTTAGTTCTCATGAGCTTCATGATGAGCTAGAGACAATAAAATTACTTAGAATTTCAACTAGATTTAGACTCATGCAAGAGTTTGGGCATCCATAGCTCCTTGTGATTTCCCACAACACAGCAGCATCTATTATCACTCCTGGACTGAGTTGGCACCTCTGTTTCTCTTGGCTCACCACTTCCTGCAGAGGTCTTGGAGGAGATGATTATTTCTTTGACTATTTGTCCCAGTGACAAATATTTGATTATATTGCTGCTAAAAGGTCTGCATAGAAATAAAATAGAGACAAGGATTCTTTGGGATAAGTCATTCAGTCACAGTGAGTCAATTTGTATTAGGACAATTTTTTTTAATAAAGTCACTCTTTCGAGAAAGTTAAACCATGAGTTGAAATAAAATCTCTAAAATGTCATTTTTTCCCCTGTAGTGATCACGTTTTAAGAAGGAAAACCTAGAACCTAGTGACAGCATAAAAATATAATAAGTTAACATATGTTATTACTTCAACATGAAATATGTAAAAGAGGCACATACTTTGAATTTTTTAAAAGTCAATTTAGTTGTAGCTGGACACAATGCCTTCGTTTTCATTAATTTATTTTTATGTGGTGCTGAGCCTCAAACCTAGCACCTCACACATGCTAGGTGAGTGCTTGACCACTGAGCTACAACCCCAGCCCACATACTTTGAATTTTATATTAGTTTGAACTATTTGATTTTTGTGTTATAAATGTTCATAATAAAATAAAGCTAAGAGTGTCAGTTACTAGTAATTAACTATATGAATAATTAAATAAGTAGGTGTTTGAGAAAATATAACCATGACTTTAATACTAGTATAAAATCAATACTATAAAATGTAAGTGATTATAAATGCTGCCTTGTGACTTTAAATACTTATATGATATCCAATTATTATAAAACTGATAAAATAGCTTCCCTGTGGCAATTAATACTAATGTATTATCCTTATTCTAGAATCTAAAACTAATATTGTAGAAGGAAAGTGACATTTAACATCAATGTGGTATCAATACTATAGCATTACAAACTAATGTAATAGATTCCCCATGGAATTTAATACTAATATAATATCCTAATACACCATGTAAAATAAATATGATAGCTCTACTGTTGCCTTTAATACTGATGTTATGTCCATTCTATAGTATTTTATACTAATATATTAGCTGTCATGTGGACTTCATACCAACATGATATCCATATTGTAGCACCTAATGCTAAGATAATATCTTCCCTGTGACGTTTAATATTTACCCATACTATTGATATTATAATGTAATATCCAGATTGCAGCATCTAAGACTAATATACTATCTGCCCAGTGAATTCCAGTAATAATAAAATCTCCACAGAGAAGCACATAAACTTAATATAAGAGCTGTTTTGTGTCTTTTCATGATCATATGATATCTATAATGTGCAATCTAAATGTAACAGTAGCTGAATTTGGTTTTTAATATTAATGTAATATGCATATATAGCATCCTAAAGTACTATAGCAGTTGTCCTGTGGTGTTTAATACTTATATAATTTCCATACTATAGCACATAAATAAAATATAATATCTGAATTTTTGTCTTTACTACTAATATCCATATTATAGCATCTAAAACTAATAAAATAGATGCCCTGTGGCCTATAAATGTCATATAATATCCACACTATAGCATTAATAGTAATATAATAGCTTCCCTGTAGCCTTTGACTTTAATATAATATCAATACTTTGGCCTCTGAAATTAACAGAATAGCTGTCCTGTAGCCTTTTAATACTAATTTTATCCATATGTAGCATCATTATAGTCTCCATGTAGCCTTTTATTCTAATATTATATTCATATTGTAGACTCTAAAATGAATAAAATAGCTTCCTTTTGGCCTTCAAGGGTAATATGATATTCACTATGATACTCAGAAAATATTATAATAGCTTTCCTGTGATCTTTAATACTAATGATATCCATGCTATAGTACCTAAGACTAATAGGTGCCTGTTGTGTTTAATATTAAAGATGTCCATACTATACCTTCCCAAAACTAATATAATAGCTGCTCTGTGACCTGTAATATTAACATAATATCCATACTGTAACATCTAAAACTGACATAATAGCTGCCTGGTAGTCTTTAATATTGAGATAAAAATTGTGGCCTCTGAAATTAATGTAATAGTTGTCAAGTGATGTTTTAATACTGATAGTGCATACATACTATAGCACCAAAACTGATAATATAGCAGCCTTGTAGAATTTCACAGTAATATAATAATTATAACAGAGTAGAAAACTTTAATATTAATAAAATATCTATACTGTTGATCTAAATCTGATGAAATGGCTGCCTGTAATCTATAATAGCCATATACTATCCATACCAAAGCTTCTAAAACTAGAATAATAGTGCCCTATGGCCTTTAATGCTAATAGGTATTCATACTAAAGTATTTAAGGCTGATACAATAGCTGAATTGTGGTCTTCCATATCAATGCAATGTCAATATTATAGCATATTGAACTAATTTAGTAGCTTCCCTATGACATTTATATGCCAATATAATATCTAACCTGTTCACTTTAATACTAACATGAAATTTGTACTGTAGCCTCTGAAACTGATATAATAGCTAATTTATCATCTAAAACTAATATAGTAGCTGCCCTGTAACTTTGAAACTATTACAATTTTTATAGTATAGCATCAAAATTAATATAATAGCTTCCCAGTGGCTTTTATATTAATATGATATCTGTGCTACAGTATATCCAATACTAATAAAATAGTGGCACTGTGGCTTTAAATACCAATATGATATCCATGCTACTGCAACTTAAGCTAACATAATAGATGTTTTGTGTTCTTTAATGTTACTATAATATCCATATAATAGCATATATTACATAATAGATGATTTGTGTTCTTTAATCTTACTATAATATCCATATAATAGCATATATTACATAATAGATGATTTCTGGCTTTAAATATTAATATTATATCCATAATATAGCATCTTAAATTAATATTACATATGTCCTGTGTCCTTAGGACAAATATTATATCCATACTGTTGGATTTAAAACTAGTATAATAGATACCTTGTGGACTTTAATACTAATATGCTATCCATACTGTAGCTCCTAAACTTAATATAGTAGCTGCCTGGGCCCTTTAATATGATATGTAATATGATAGACATATTGTGCTCTTTAAAACTAAAGTAATAACTGCTCTGTGGCCTTTAGTGCTAATATGATATTTATAATAACTTCCCTGTGTCCTTTAACATTGATAATATAACATCCAAAACTAATATGATAACTGCCCTCTAGACTTTAATATCATAATATTCATACTGTGACCTCTAAATTTAATACAATAGCTGTCTTGTGATAATACCTTCAATGGCTTTTAATACTACTATGATATCCATAATATTGCAACTAAAACTAATATTATAGCTTCCCTGTGGCCTTTAATATTAATGTAATATCAATAATGTGGTCACAGGGTAGCTAGAATATTAGCTTTATAGATAACTGTATGGATATTAATATTAAATGTAAGGAAAATGAAAAGAGACAGAAAGAGAAGATGCAGAGTCAGAATGACAGAATGGCAGAATGGTCAAACTGCCAGCTTTATTTATATCAATAGGTTGTATTTGGTCATTGGCATCAGTAATATACTATTGTTTATTGTGTCATTTGGAAGTTTATAGAGTTAGCAACGTTATGCAGCTTATTCCTCAGTTACATTCTACAGTTACAATATACAATGTTAGAAGCTTTGTGTAGCTATCAAGAAAGTTTATTGTTTACAGTTACTGTTAGGTGTGCAGGTCCAGGAGCATGGGAGCTTGGTGAAACATTTTTATTGTATAACAAAAGTGTTTCTTTATTCCCAGGAACTGTGTGCCTGCGATCAAGGTCAAAGCCAATAAGACTCTAGCACAAAGCCTTCTAATGCAGGGCATTGCTACAGCAGGTAGGCATCCCGTGTCTTTGCACAGAAGTTTTCCTAGCATCCAGGCATTCCTCGTCTTGGCACAGAAACTTCCTAGCCACCAAGCATGCCACATTCATGAAGCCATCAGAGACCCCAGTCCCAAACACAGAACCCTTATGGGCCAAAGGGAAACTTTCAGGCCAAAGGAAAGCTGTTATATCAGTTTTATATGCTATAGTGTGGATATAATATTAGTTTTAAAACTGAAGAGTTGCCTGTGACTTTTAATACAAACATGTCATCCATACTATGAAATTGTAATGGATATAATAGCTTCCTTGTGGACTTTATAACTAATATGGTATCCATATTATGGCATCAAAAACTGACATAGTAGCTGAAATGTGTAATTTAGTATTATATCCATACTGTGGACCTAAAACTAATAACATACCTTTCCTGTGGCCTTTCATATTAATGCAATGTCCATATTATAGCATCTAAAACTAATCTAATTGCTGTACTGTGGCTTTTAGTACTAATATGATATCCATATTATAACATTTGCCAAGGTCCCTTAATATTAATATGCTATCGATAAACTAGCACCTAGAACTAATAAAATATTTGCCCGTGGGCTTTAATACTTTTTAAAATTTAATGTATTTAAATATATACAAAATATATATATTCATAGATACTATCAAAAAACAATATATTAGCTTCCCTATGGTCTTAAATATTAATATAATATTCATACTGTGACATATAAAACTAATATAATAGCTACACTGAATTTTTAAAAAATATTGTTTTAGTTGTAAATGAAAATAATACCCTTTTTTTTTTTTTTTACTGTGGTGCTGAGGATTGAACTCAGTGCCTCACATGTGCTAGGCAGGCACTCTACAAATGAGCCACAACTCCAGCCCGACTACCCTGTGACTTTTAATAATAATATAACATCCATAGAGTAACCCATAAAACTAATATTATAAATTTCCTGTATATTATATTAATATAATCATTATATTATCATTATATTATTATTAATTATTAATATGACATCCTTGTTATAGTATCTAAAACTGAAGATCTCTTCTATGGCCTTTATTATAGCTATTAAAAGTGGCATAATAGTTTTCTTGCAGCCTTTAATACTATTCTAACATGATATCCATACTCTACCATCTAAACATAACAAAATAGCTTCCCTGGAGTCTTTAATAATAATGTAATATAGTACTACAGCATCTAAAACAAATAGATTAGCTGCCATGTGGCCTTAAATACTATCTTATTCATATTATTAGATAATACTGACAAAATAGCTGCACAGAATAGATGCTATAGCAGAAACATGATAGCCACATTATGGCATGTGAAACTGATACAAGAGCTGCCCTGTGATCTTTAAGACTAACATTATCCATATGATAGCTTTGAAAATTGATAAATTACCTGTCTGTGGATTTAGTGTTAATATTTTATCCTTACTATAGCATCCTTATTATAGCATCTAAAACCAATATAATAGGTTCCCTGTGAATATTAGTACTAATATAATATTCATATTATAGAATCTTAATCTAATATAATATCTGCCTTGTGATCTTTAATACTAATAAGATATCCATACAATAGAACCTAAAATTAATATTATAGCTGTCATGTGGGCTTAAATACTGACATGATATTCATATAATAGCTTCAAAATTGAATATAGTAACTCTCTGTGTTTTTTAATTCTAATATGATATGCATATTATTGTATCAAAACCTAAGATAATGTATGCCATGAAGCTTTTAATAATAAGATATTCATATTATAGTATGTAAAATGAATAGCTGCACTGCCTCATTTATTACTAATATAATACTCATCCTATAGCACCTAAATCTGATATAATAATTGTCTTGTGGCCTTTACTACTAATATAATATATAATAATATCTAATTACTACTAATATAATATCCATAAAATAGTGTATAACTGTAATGTAAGAGCTGCAAAGTGGCTTTTATTATTAACTCAAACTCCATTCTATAATTCCTTAAAAATAGGTTGTTGTGGCATTAATATTAATAAAATAAGTATCATGTGGCTTCTAGTACTAACATAATAGGTAGCCTTCAATATTAATATAATATCCATATTATGAACTCTAAAACAAATATACTAGCTGCCCTGTGACCTTCAATATTAATATATAATCTGTACTATAGCATATAAAACGAATATAATAGCTGCTTTGTGGTCTTTAACTAAGAAGATATCCAAACTATAGCATTTGAAGCTTACATAATTGTTGCCCTGTGCCATTTAATATTAATAGGATATCCATACCAGAACTTCGAGAACTAATATATGCCCTCTTACCTTTAATACTAATACAGTATTTCAATTGGTATTAAAGATCACATTATATGTGTTATATTAATATTGAGGGCCACAGTTCAGCTATTCCATTGGTATTAAATGTGACTGAGTGGGTGTGTATATACTAATATTTATGAATTCTATTACTAACTGAAAATCCAAAATATAGCATCGGAAATGGACATAATAGTTTCCTATGGCCTTTAATACTAATATAATGTACATATCAGAATATGTGAAACTGATATAATAACTACCCTGTGCCTTTAGTATTAATATGATATTCACACTATATCATTTAAAGCTAATGTAATAGCTTCTCTGTGTTTTCTAATACTAACATTATATTCACATCATATCATCTGAAACCGACATAACCATTACCTTGTGCCTTGAATACTAATGCAGTATTCATGCTATAGCCGATAAAATAATGGCTACCCTTCAGCCTTTAATAATCATATGATGTGAGTATACTAGCATCTAAAATTGATAATAGCTGCTCCATGGCCTTTAATATTGATATAACATCCATACTTGGCTTATGAATCTGAAATAATAGCTGTCCTTTGTTCTTTTAATACAAATACAGAACCCATACTGTAGTATCTAAAACTGATACAATAGCTGCTCTGTGGCCTTTATAACTAATATGATTTCCATACGATGGGATCTAAAATTAATATAATTGCTGCTCTGAAGAATTTAAGATTAACACAATGTGCAAACTGTAGAACCTAAAACTACTTGCTGTCCTGGTACTTTAACACCAATATGGTATCCATATTATAGAATCAGATATTAATACATTAAGTGTACTGTGATTTTAATAGTTATATATTCATACTGTAGCAACTAAAGCTGATAGAATATCTGCCCTGTGACCTTGAATAATTTTGCAATAGCCATACTACCCATACTAAAGTCTCTTAAACTAATATAATGGTGAGTCTCTGGCGTTTAGTACTTGTAAAACATATTTACTTCACCATGTTAAACTGTTCTAATAGCTGCCCTGTGGCCTTTCATATTAATGTAATATCCATATCACAGTATCTATTGCTAATAAGATAGATGAACTTTAATCTTTTGTGAAATATATATATAATATTATATTATATTAACATATAATAAATATAGTAATATATTGGTATATTTATTAATATAGAAAAATATATTAATACATTTTATAAATTAATTAAAGGTTAATATAATTTTAACCTTTTAATGTGAAATATATATATAATATATTATATAATATATATAATATTATATATATATATTTCAGCCTCTGAAACAAATGTAATACCTTCTCTGAGTCCTTTATTACTAATATCCACACTGTAGCATCTGACATCTGATATATTAGTCGAACTATAGCCATTAATATTAATATGATATCCATGCTACACCATCAAGTTTTTAAAAAGTTGACTATTGGCCTTCAATAATAACATAATATGTATACTATGGCATCTTAGACTACTATGAGAACCATCCTGTGGTCTTTACTACTATGTCCATAAACTGGCTTCTAAAACTAATGAAATAGATGCCCTGTGTCCTTTAGTATTAATGTAACATCTTTCCTACATCAAAACTGCAAGAATAGCTACCCTGAAACTTCAGTATTACTATAATATCCATAGTATTCCATCAGAAACTAATACAATATGTGCCCTGTGCAC